>NW_020451039.1:0-388567 GCF_003343035.1 Apteryx rowi | reverse complement strand
CAGCATTATAAAAGAGCAGGACACGCTTCATTAAACGCCATTTTGCCACTCCTCATATTGGTGTCTGTGTGGTGATGGTCCGGGGCCTGGGGAGAAGGCCCCGTGCCTCCTCGGTAAGAACGAGAACGGTAACACTACTAACAAGATAAACTTTTATATAATACATATTTATAGAATACAGCTACTGTTGCCCAAACAACTTGACTTAAGGGTGTAAAAAAAAGGACACATAAGAACATCAGAATTTTCTTTTTTAATCTACATACTGTTATCTATAGAGGGCACACTGAATTCTAAGAAAAGCAGTTTACAGCTTAAGCAATTTTCCTAGCAGTAATTATTAGTGTACTGTTTGTTTTCCTTGCTTTGGACCTTGTTTATTGCATATTCTTCATGGTCATCAATTCTTAAATTAGAATATAAAGAAGAGGTAATAAAAATCTCTGAATCAGAGAGTACATAATAAAATGCATAATAATAATAATAATAATAATAAAGTTAATAAATAATAGGAAGCCCAATATATAAAGGTCCAAATAATTATAACATCAAAGCTTACTGGTAATTTGGCATATATTTTCATGGAGAAATAGGACTTTTTCCTCTTTTGTATTTTTCTTCAATACTATATTTTGTACCAAAACAAAAAGTAATCCCAATTACCTAAGTGTGAAGAAGATTGCAGTGAAATATCTTTATCAGAACTTAATCTATACTTTGATATTAGGTTGTTAGCTTAGTCTTTCCCATAATAATAACATGATATCCCTTCTCATCTAGTTTGAGCTCACCACTCTTTTCACACTTACTAAAACCTCAAATAAAGCCAAATGAAGTTAACAGATTTACTCTGGTGTAACTTCAGTGTAAAAGAAAAGACTGTTGCATGCAGATTGACTTGTCTTGTTTTTCAAAGTTCTTTGCTCATGTATGTAAACTGCACCACACAATATGCTGTTTATGGATAAAATGCATCATGCCGAAATTTAAATTTATATCTAATTTCTTTTCCCCAGTTGCTCCTATTGTCAAAGAAGAAAGTAAACCATAAAGAACCAGTATTTCTTCACAGACGGATCTTATGAGTTCTATATTCATCTATGTCCAAAATTGTTTCTGTCTGCTTCTCTGAATGTTGACTTATTAGACATTTTAGCTATACCTTTGTTACTAATGTAACAGCATATCATACAGAATTATAGGTGACTTTCTGTGGGTTTTCCCATCTATGCTTTCACAGTAAATAATGATGATAGGGAAAATTAAGATGCAATAAATGCTGCAAAGTTATACTGATACAGTATAAAGTTCCTATAACAGAAAGACATTATATATGTTAACCAAAAACTGCTCAAATAAACTATTTGAACTGCAACACTGACATTTTTAAGGCAGCGGAACTGACACTTAAAAAAAAAAAAAAAGACTTTTGAGGGACAACAACCAAAGAAGAATCTTCTCGTAACACTTGAGAAAAATATGTATTATTTTATGTTTTATGTCAAAAATGACTGTACTGATGGTGAAAAAAAAATCCAAATAAAACAATGGCAATGTCAAGTTACTTGAAGAAAAAAAATTTTGATTTACTAGATAAATTATCTACGGAAAAACTAAAACAATTGCCAAATAATGTATTTGGTAAACACTAATTCCACAGGATGGCTACCCAGAAGGGATAACAGGTATTTAATGTGGTAAAATGTATATTTCTATGGAAGGAAAAGGAAGATAATTCCTTTATTAAGAGAATTTAGAATGAAAGAATCTCAAAAGTAGCAAGTAATGTATCTACACTTGGGAATCCAAGACTTAAAAAGGTCTCATGCTGCCTCCTAAGTAAAAATGACTGGGTTCAGTGCAGCATTACACAAACAACAATTTCATAACCCAGTGGCCTACAGTATCACTGCTTTCATGGCAAACTTTGTCTTACCTCATACAACTTCTGTCCCTGCCCTCACCTAAACCAGCCTGATTTTCACCATGGATGAAGACACTGGAATAGAAATCATGCCGTAAGTAAGCCAAATTCTAACACTGACTCAGACCTGTCTACCTGGCCGATACCCTAACACTGTGTGCACATTCTCAGTAAAATACAATTTTGTATGAGATCATGGGATCCAAGAAACCTGAAATAGGTGTACTTACCAAATTCCACTTTACGGTTGTCTGTCAGGTTCCCTTATACTCCTGAGTTCTTCTGAAGCTAAATATCATATAGAACATGCAGTTTTCATAGGCATTGTAGCTATGGACATGTACAGGACATCATAAAAGTAATAAAACAAGATGACAAAGAACCAACTGTTGCAAGAGGAGATCAAAAGCACTTAATAGAAAAATCCCTGTCCTGTTGGTGTGAAAGTGATCTTTCTGCTTGTAGCATATCTACTGAAAATTATAGAAGACATATTATAAAACACAGAAGAAAGTAAAGATTGCAGAAAATGTTGGAAGTTGTGAGAAGAAAGGAAAAAATGAAAGAAAGGAGGGAGGCAAAAAGGAATTTGACAAGTGCTTATCAGTTAATACTCAGAACTGAAAAATCATTTAGAATATTGATTCCAAGTGAACTGAACCTTTTTTTTTCTCTCTCTCTCCAATTTCCACTATCTGATCTTGCAAACTTTACCATATACAATGGGTGCCACAAGACTTAGGTAGTTTGTACAGTCATTTAAAAATATGAGAAAGCTATTTATACCAAGTGATGCTTCCACACACTGTTCCCATAAGATGGCAAAGCCTACTTAGGCCACTGCACTGATTGATCTTAGTTATTCTTTCTCACCAATATTGGGTTCCCACCATTTTCCTGGTGCTTCCATATTTTTGTAGAAGGTCAGCAGTACTGTGGAGTATGTCTGCTAATGTGGCCTGCTAAAAGTAAAATAAAATGAAATTATTAAGTTATTTGAAGTCTGGATCAGTTCCTCTATTGAACTTTCGGTGCATCACCAAAAAACAAAAAAAAAAAGAAGAAAAAAACGCCAAGGGGCTGAGTAAAACAGAGATGGCAGGGTAGGAGTGGTAATAAATGACTGAGGAAGGTGGGGAGACAGGTGCAAATTGCTTAATCCAGAATTGTTTCATAGCAAATTATTCTGTTCTCTTAGCCTGCAAGAAATGGTGAATGACACAAAAGCTCTGAAGCATAAGAAAAGAATAAGCCAAGACTGGGGAGACCAGAGAGAGAGTGAATTTGTGAACAAAAGTAGTAAGTTATGTGAAGAGGTTTAAGAATCACATGAATAAATAGCATTGTTCACTTATAGTTCTTTTGCTGGGTGCCACTAGGAGAGCACAGCAAAGACCATAGCAACACTTCAGAAAGAGTATGGGATGAGTAAGCCACTTATATAGCCCAGAGTAGAAGTAAATTAATAAATCTGAGGGACAAATAGAGAAATAGCCAGTCAAAGATTATAACCATAAAACACACAGCAAGCTATGGATTATAGAGTTAGTGGCTAGAATCAAATTCAACACCTTGTGTAAAGGCAATAAAGCAAGGGAAATATAATTCTATGCAGTGAGAAGAGAAATGCTGAACAACTTGCAGGGTATTTTTTCCTGACACTAAACAAGGGCACTAATGAGGCCATATTTGAAATGTCACATTGATTTTCTGTCTGATTCATTATCCTGCAGATAAATATGACTTTATGGAAAAGCAGCAGCTTTGGCAGACAGCTGGCTACATACATATCAGTAAAGTAAACAATGCTTCTCCACTCCGAGATCCCAGACGTCCTGTGAACCCTTTACGAACCTCGCAGGTATCTTCATAGGGAGCGTGGAGGCAGCCTTCAAGGCAGCGCCAGTGTGAGCGTCCAGCAACCAGGTCCTGACACCTCTGCTGGCATAAGTTCCTGAACCTTGGTCTCTTTAGACAGCTATAAATAACCAGAAAACATACAGATGGACTTTTACATTTAGAAATGTTTTAGAATAGCTACGTTTCAAATATAGGTTTATGTCATGGTCTTCATGTAGGTTTCTCTGTACTTGTATCAGGTACAAGAAACTTGACAGAAATCAACTAGAAGAAACTTTGAAAGCATACTAACCAAAAGTCTGTAAGACTACATAGGCTTTAGTCTTTAGACCAGATATAAAAGAACTTACAACAGGGTAAGGAGTGACTTAATAAAATACCAGTTCTCTCTTCAGTCTATATATTTGAATAATGTTTCTTTATACTATTTTGCTGAAGAGAAAATTGTATTTACACATCATGAGAGTCCCTGTGGTAGTAACGTAATACAGACCTTAAGCCAGTGACATGCACTAGACATAGTAAAACTGAAATGTGTTTAATATTTGTCCACGGACCTTTCAACAGTGGACAGGTGTTTTCAAACACCTTGTTACATTGAGGATAGGATTAATAAGGAAAAAAGTCTGAAATTACTTTCTGGAAAGTATGCTTAGGAATTTCTTGAGCACAAAATAAAGAGCAGTGAGAACTGCCCCTGTGGTAAGTGCCTTCATGAAGAAACTAAAGCTTGCTATACAAGCTTTAATTAAATTCCATTCACACATAAGTGATATTCTGCACTGGGTGAGTTTCATCCAAGGATGACTTTAAACAAAATGTGTTTTGATTATTTCATGTCTGGATGGGTTGGTTCTCTGTGGCCTTCTCTGACTTCGCTGTCCATATTTGAATGATCCATATTTGAATGACTTCTAACTTTTGTTAGTGGAAGAAGAATTGAGTCTCTTAAATAACAATACTAGTGATTTATAGAAAAGAAAAGCTAATACAACAAACATTTCTCTGCATTTAAAACAATTTGAGGAGTTTTCCTTCTACAGAACTGCTCCATAGTTTCATATCAATCTTGTTAATCCTTGACAAGCTGAGAAACCATGAAATCTATTGTTATTACCATGGTAAAGCCATGAAATCCTTCATCTGCTGCCATGATCCATACAAGCCAGTTGTATAGAAGAATTAATTAATATTAGAGTTGTACTGGCCTATTTGAACCCCTGCCAGATTAGTTCCTACAGGTATGAATAGAAGAAGAGTGAATTTATCCACATCATTTACGCAGAACACGTGTTGTAGCATCACAGCTACAACAAGCATATCTAGCTTTATCTAACTTTCTCCCATTGCCTTCATTGCTAAAGGCAGGCAGCCTGCTAGCTTCAGTCAAGCCGCATCTGAATTTTCTGGTTCAGATGAGTAATGCTATTAGTTTTTGAAGCTGCCATCTACCTCTTCCCCCAATGTGTTTGACATAGTAATATTTCTGGCATTTTTTGTGTGTGTATAACTCGTGAATCATCTATAAAATAAGTTCTGACAGTCATTTACAATGCAAGTTATACATACCTGTGGAAAAAAATTATCCAAGGAGCTTTCTGTCAGCACCCCTGCTTCAACCTGGACAGTATCAGAGGCAATGGGATGGTGCAGGTTATGTGATGACTCACTCCCAACACCTGTACTTTTAAACAGGGTCACTTTGTACAAGTGAAAAATTATAGAAGAATATAATCTAGTGTAAACTAACAACCTTAATTTCCTTTAAATTCTACCACACTTAAATTTGGTGGAAAAAGAGAAGAATCTACTCAAGGAAAAAAAAAAAAGGAGATGCAATCTATAAAAGATGTGACTCTACGGGGAAAATCTATATAGAAACATACTGTCTAAAATAAAAAGCTTTAGCTGCTATTCCTCACAGAAGAACAACCTGGTCTCAGCTTCTGTAGTTCTTTTGTCTYCACACAAGAACTCCTAGATATTTGTTAAATCCTATACAAGATTTTCTTTGAGACTCTGACAAATCCTGAAGGCTTCATGACCTTTCCACAGAAGATTGATTTTCACCTATGACATCTGTGAACAAATGCAGGCCCTTGCTCTAAAAGATAAATAAATAAAGCTGGTCCATATGTTTATTAGCTTTTTCAATTAATGAAAAGAATGAACAAAACAACTGAGTAATATTTATTTTAAAATAATAGATATCATAGATTCTTTTTGACGAGGAATTTAGTGAGAGATGATGGTTCTTTTTCAGAAAAGATGTTAAATTAAGGTAAAGGTATTTTACATTTTATTTTATTAATGTCTGTAAAGAGTTTTATATCTCAAGTTGGAATGTGCTGCAAGGGTATAAAGTATTGTTACTAAACATATTGCAACAGCTACAAGTCACATATACGTATTTAAGCTCACAAATTAGACCAGCTGAATATAATGTTTATCCTGTAGAAATAAAAACACCACCTGGCTCTTCCTCACAGTTTAAAGCATTGTAGAAATAGATGTACCATGGGATATGTGACAGATTCATTTTTACAGCTTTTGAATTTATTGCCTGGTGTCCTTTATTCTGTTAAGCAGTGGCTTAAAGGCATACGATTAACATAAAGCAATCTCAGAAATAGTCCTCTTTCTGCAAAGAGAGCACTGTGTCAGCCTCGAACAATACAGACGTTTCATCACAGACATTTATTGGCCTAAAATGCACAAACAGAATTGCCATTTAATGCTAAAGTCCTCATCTGATGTGAGACTAGATAATCCTCAGGGCTGCTTGTGACGAAATGGTCTTCCTCCCTCTCCTGCTAGCCGCCAGCAGCCGGTCTCATTTACCTAATTCTTTTCCTGACTCCAGAAGAGGTCATTAGCCCTGAAAAGACTATCAGCCTTTGGTCCCCTAATTGTACTCTGCAGTTCCTCAAAAACTATGAGGTTTGCTACTTCTTTGGAGGCAAAGTATTCATTATCTGCAGAGCATGAAGTTCCCGTCTTGCCAGAATCGTATGAATAAACAGGAGGTGTGCGCTATTTGGTATTATTAGCCTGCAACAGGAAAGAACCTCTAGGTAACAAGGAAGGATGGAAGGATGGAAAGACAGAAGGAAAAAGAGGAAAGAAAGAAAAAAGGAAAGAAGGAAGGAAGGGAAAGGAAGGAAGAAAGAAAGGAAGAAAGAAAGGAAGGGAAAGAGAAAGAGAGAGAGAGAGAAAAGAAAGAGAAAGAAAAAGAAAGAAAGAGAAAGAAAGAAAGGAAGGAAGGGAGAAAGGAAGAAAAGCAAACTATCCTACCGGATAACAATATTAGAGAAGGGATGAGTATAATTAACAGTTTGACCTTGGCTTATTTCAAATTTTGATCAAAGTTTTGGACATACTCCTGTCTTATTCATATCACAGTGTATGACTGGATATATATGGATGAAACTAATATCATATACCTAAAATTAAGATGCTACACAAATGTACCTCTTCACCTGATTCTTGTTAAAAAAAAGTTGAGGTCACAATACATAATTATAAACCTTTTTTTTCAGTACCAATATACTAGTATCGAATCTAGATCTCTGTCAGCCGTAAATGCTGGCAGTGCTGAGAACACCACCACCTTTAGCAGGAGAAATTAACTGATTTTCTATAATTAATATTTTATGAATATGGATAGATACTTAGATTAGCTCTTTCTTTATAGAATATACCAATATTAGTACAAATTCTAAACCAAGCACATCTCTGTGCCTCCAAGTGATTGAAAATAAGTCAGGAAATGCCAGAATGACTAATTTCTTAGTACAGCCACTCCAGCCATACTACAACAGCTAATGTTTTTTTAATATCCTATTGCTGTTATAAAAATGCAAGACAATCATTAACTGTCTGTAACAATTTGTACGGATTTATTGCTTAATTAGATTTGTACCTTTATTTGACAGGAGTTATTGAATATAGCTTTTACTCCTCTAAAGTCAGTGTAAAGGTCTAAGTCAGTTTTTATGCGAGCCTATACTAAAATACAATTCAATGATAAGATAAATGTATTAACACACTCTGGAGAGTTTTAATATGGCCAATTTTAACAAGTAGCTATGTACATGTTTTCATCATTTTCCTGGACATTTTTCTGATTAAAAAAGATATGTTTTCAAATACTAGAAGAGAATTTTTCTCCCTCACAATCCATCTGCCTCTCCTCTGTTATGCTGCAGTTAAATCATAATGTTGAATTTATGGTACTTGCCACAGTGAAAGACAGCAGGTACCATTAATGTAGCAATCCCACTTTGCATCTGAGCAAAGCAGAAGAGGAACGTTCTTTGCCACCTGACTTCTGAGGTTAACCATTATGGAAGGAAATAAATATTTTTGTAAGTACCTAAGAATAGCAGAGAGAATCATCCAAGCCCATATCTGGAGTAGAACCAAAATTATCCCTAATTACTTGTGTTGACTTTTTCTCAGGCAGAATTTAGCTATGCCTTGATAATAGGTGTCAAGCAGAATAGATAGCTGGATGTCAAGCCAAATTCTGCTTGTCATGCTCACATGATTTTCTATATTAAGGTAAACGGCATGCATATTTGACCCCCTATGTGCACGCTTCTCTCCTACCTGTGCTAATCCCCCCCTTGCCACATCACAAGACCCTGTTATTTCTTCTCTCCAAGGATCCTGCAGCTAGTTTAGCATCAGCACAGTTTATTGCCACCAGATATTCCCTGGCATTTCTCACTGAGCAGACATACCTGCAGCGTGAGCATAGAAACACAGGTCTCATAAGCATTTCCAAGTCTCATGGCATTATTCTAGCCAATGAGATATTTCTGCCTAGTGAAATAGAGTCCTGCTCACATGAATTTTAGTGACGCTTACATATATAAGGAGAAATACAGACAATAAAGTTACAGAGGATATGAGAACTATGAGGCAGAAATGTGAGGATTAGCGATACAAACCATGGCAAGTCTTCAAAGTGGTCCAAGGTCTCTGGTGCTTAGGATTAAATTCAGCCCTGCTGAGGGGGCAACAAAACGCTTATGTCTCACTGCAGCTTTAGTTGGAAGGCATAAAAGATGTTCTTAGGCTGGCCTTAGCACAGGCATGAATTTCCCACTTAGATAGTAATACCAAGAGTTTAAAAAGCCTTTCTTTTTTAAAGCTGGAGTGAGGGGAGGGAGAAAAAAGAGCCAAAGAAACTAACTTAAACCATTTGCATGAGAAGAACAACATTAAAAGTGCTTTGAAATCTCCAGCCCAAAAAAAAAAAGGTTTATACAAAGTCAATAGAAGTAATAAGAAGTTTGAGTGCAGAAAAAATGAGAGTAGTTTTCAATGCAGATCTAATATTTGAAAATAGGAATAGCTGAAAAATTGAAGAATGGCCATAGTTAAACATATATGCATATTTGTGTGAAGAAATCTGTGGGCCAAAAGAAGGTAGCCAAGATAAAAACTGATCTAATTTTAAACAGATTGTTTCCCAAGTTTCTTCAACTAGGGAGAGGTCCTTGAGGAATAGAAAACATTTAGAAAATTGCTATTATTGTACAAAGATCGAGGCACACACAGCACTAAGGAAACAAGAATGAAATGTCATACATTTTACCCAGGAACTGTAAGCAGTTGAAAAGACTGAATGAGAAAGACTTGTAGGTAACAAGAAGTCCAGAAGAACTGACAATGGGATAATTTGTAGGCAGTCCTACAGGACTTGCCTGTTATTTTTGTTCAATGAGATTATTCAGGTGAAAAAATGTATTCACTGCTCAAAATATTTCCAATCACAATAGTATGAAGGTGTTGTGGAAAAAAATAGGCCATTTTAACATAATGATTACCCCAAAACATGTAACAGGATAGGCTGGATGTTACTACTATTAAAGGAGACTACTACTTCATTTTCGTCTTTACTTTCTTCCACCTTTACAGTTTGGCATTCAATATATTTTATCATTTTGTGGAGCCCTTTGAAGATGCAATAGACTTCAGAGCCTCAAACTGCACCACTTTTGTCATGTTTATATTTCTGGAAATAAAAGTTCCAAAGGATCTTTTTTTCTTTCTTAATAACTAGTTAAATAGTTTTACTATCAACCTTTTAGGCGACCCTGATGCTTGATGATTACAAAAGCTTTAACACAGAAGTGAAAAAGTTTTGGCATGTATAATAGCATCATAAAGAAATCGTACATGGAGCTTACCTCTGTCAGAGGTGTCCATCAACAAGGTGTGGATTTGTAAATCTACCTCCATAGGATGTGATCCTATCCAAGCTGGCATCCTAACAAAAGAAAAACTATATTTTAAAAATCATGAAGAGGAAAAGTCTTTAAAGAGGGAACAAGACAAATAGAGCCTGCCTTGTACTCATTCGGACACAGAAAAAGCTTTCAAACCAGATCTTCGTCCCTTATGCAGACATCCCTCGTGTTATTTGCAGCACAGAGAAAAAAAAATAATAAAAATGTGACAAGCTAGTGAATTTAGCATATTTTTTTCTAATGATGGCATGTCCATAAGCAACTAGTAAGTCTTTAGAATTTGTTTGTTGGAATACACTTCTCATATTTTTGATATTTGATTTTAAATTTGCATATTGTTAACAGTTCTATAGCACATCTGCCAGTCACAGTTGAGTTGTTTAGGTAGTCACATAAAGTTATGTGATACTACTTCTACTTCTTGACTGGATGACTGCACTTTATAATCATGCAGGTGATGAAATACTGAATCTCTTAAATGAAGAAAACAGATATAAGCACCATTAGAAATAATAATAAAAAAAAGTTATATCATTTCCATTGTGGTCCTCGCTTGAGGCAGAATTCCTTGAAAAATTAGGTTGCTGCAAAATGTATTGACTAGGTTAGAAGTTTAAATGTAATTTTGTCTCATCACATTCATACAAAGAAATTCTTCATGTCTGTTCTTAACTGCAACAATGAGGTCAGATGCTTGGCTGATTTATTTGGTTGTCTAAACTCTGGTATAGAGAACAAGCACTTTTGAAACCCCGTGCCCATGTTTCATAGCAGGCACGAGCTTAAAATTCAATATCAATTGCACATGGAAGTTTAAAATTTACCCTCTAAGACCATATCTATTTTGAAATTTTGCTGGAAAGCATGTATAAATCAGGAGGAAAATAACTACAGCAAATGGATTATTTGTGTGACTATTTGTAGACATGCCTTTATGGTAGCAGCTCAGCACTAATTTAATTCTTTAAGGGATACCTTCTCTGACCTGCCTGGCTCCAGTATTCTCCTTTCAGAACTCCTTCAGGATCTATCCTACACATTAGACCCAGCCTATTTGGAAAGCCATAAACTTTAATGCTCAGCTCCTGGATTTCTTTAAGCCTGAAGGGACCTCTGTGGCTATTTCATCTGTCTTCCCACATAACACAAACTCAGAAGCCTCTGCCCATAATTTCTGCCTCAAGCCCATCGCTTCCATCTGAATGGCAGCCCCCCTTTCATAGAAGACACAAAATCCTGAAATCCAACAGAGATTGTAAAATTGGGCATTTGTCAATAATAGCTAATAGTCCTGGCTCATTTAGGCTTCAAGCAAATTATGTAATCACAGAATGCCAGGACTACAGCTGTCCTCTAGGAACAACTCTTGTTTTCTGTCACCTACTGTTTAATCTGGAATTTGCTGTTCCTTCCTTCATGCTGTTTGAACACTCTCCACTGGAGACATGCTGTTAATTCATCCTGTTAAGGGGCTTTACTCCTTATGAGCAAGGAGCAAATGTTTTTGTACCATCTCTCATGATGGATTCTCTATACCATGGTAGAATAACATATAAGAAGAACTTTCTTTCCATGACACCCATCGCTTTTTCACAGGGCAGAAAGCTCTCACTGATCTCCAAAGGCTCCCTTCAGTATCAGAGTGGGAAGGGGCAGATAGCTAGCAAGGACATGCTGTGTATTTCTGTGGTGCATCCCCAACAGTATGCTAACAGAGCAAGTTTTGTTTCTTTAGATGGCCGGAGCCTTTTTTACCTTAGAGAGCAGCACCTCAGTAAGACTGGAAGAAGTAATGCCACCAGCGAAAGGGGCTGGTATTGGCAGTAAGACAAGCGTAGCTGGTTTGTCTATACTTTCAGTATCTGCTGAAAGAGAAAATGGAAGTTTTTATTCTGCCAGCTGGCTATGATCCAGCATAGCACTTAGGCCCAGGAATGTTTTTAGACATGCAGAATATTATCACTGCCTTCAAAAGGAATATAATAGACCTAAATCTGCACCTTCTTTTTTTTTCCATGCATGATGTTATGTGATTATGACATGTAGCATTTGACCCAGTTGTAGACTAAAGGCACACATCTTTGCTACCATTGCAGTTAGGATCACAGAGACACCGGAGTGGTTCAGAGAACTGTTTTATACTAGCAAGAATCAAAGCACGTGCAAGCCTGGTAATGTGACTCATTACTTACCTCACAGTCTGGTGCTATGTCACAGCATTTCTACATTATATTTCAGCTACATTTGTGACTGCAGACACCATCCCTACAGCCTCTGAAAGTATCAAAGAATATTCTGTAAGACATTTCACTTTCTTTAGGTTGCATGCATTTCTCATTCATGTCATGCACAAATTACATGGATACAAAGGACAATTGTCACCTATAATCTGTATAATCTGTATTGTATATGTCACCTATCATGTCATCTACTAACGTCATCTATAATTCATAAAACTGTACAAAATTCATCTAGGAAGCGAGACCTATCTGTGCCAAATTCTTTAAAAGTGTATAGTGAATCTGTACCTCCACGGAGCTCATGGATAAAAGGGGTTCCAATTAAAAGTCAGCATGGATAAAAACAAACAGCTATAGGGGATCATGAAGTAAAACAGTGATATGTTCTTATAAACTGGAGTATGTCCGCTTACTGTATCTGTTTATTAATTTTATGTATCCATAAAGTGAAGATGATGTTCACAAGTAGATGAGATAGCAGGCATCATTAATTAGTGACTTCAGAATGCCTCCAGATTTTTGGATGAAATGTGCTAGATCTTTAAAGTACATTAAGTTCATTATTAAGTGCTAAAAATCTGTGAACAACAAAAATAGTGGCATCTGCAAGATAATCCATTTTACCACTAATTAAAGGCAAGGTAAGTGAAGCTGTGAGTGTAGAACAGTTGCCTGCTCTGCGCCTTAGAAAAGATCCTCTAAAGAATCACAGAACCAGGAAAACCATATCTGAGTGTTTACGCTACTTGTAAGTACAACATGGTTATTTTTCCTTGCTTACAGTTGTTGACATGTTTACTCAGTTCTTTGTGATGTTCTGGAAAATCTCTCAAAAAGCAAACTGAAGAGCTTAAATAAATACAAATCAGAGTCAAGGAAATTAGGAGAACATATTATGGTTGTGTTTGGGGGGGGTATTTTTCTGCAGGAGAAATCTGCTTTTTGTCAGATACGTAATGAGAAGATTAACAGTAAGAAGAAGATAAAAATCTTTCTAATCAAACAACTAAAGAATACTCTGGATAATAACTGAACAACTGTTAATGAATTAATTGACATAGGACAAAGGAAAATAATAGCCTCATTTAGCAATTTCACACATTAATTCTGTGCATTTTCAGCAACCTTTTAAAATGTATAAAAATGAAAAAGAAGCAAATCTTGAATATTAAGAGATATATGAATACACAGCATGACATTAAAAAGTATTAAACTTCAACCTTATTCAAAGACACATCCAGCTAGTCTCTCAGGGTGTTACTGAATAAATCAATACTGACTGAAGAAGAGCCCCCAAGAGCCCATACTTAGCATTTGGAATACATTTTAAAAAAATCCATTAGTTGTATTTTAAATGTTTTGTTTAGGTCATGGCATGGACAGTATCTAAGAACTTTTAATGATGTAAGACTGGGGCTTTCTTGCAAACGAAATACAAAATCTGTTGATGGTAGAATGGTAGTTCCCTGAAGCAAATCAGGCAATCTAGGCAAAATAACGCTGAATCTTACCTAGATCCCACTCCTTCACACAGATTTGTCTAAGTGAAGAACTACAGAATCCCATTTCACTTAATTCACATAGCAAAGAGACCAGGAGTACAGGACCTGAGGGTGTGACCATGCTCACTTTTCTCTCTCTCTTCTGCTCTTCTCTCTCTGCATTACACAGAAACCTGCATTTCAGGTAGACTTACTTTCTTGTCTTTCTCAAATTCTACCATGTGTCCACTTCATTATTGTTACTTATAATGTGGTACTTGTAAGAGATAGGATCCCAGTTACCATGAATAACCAATGAAAGCGCTTCTGATTTGAAGTATCCTGACACGTCGCTTTGCTGATGTTATTACGACAGTTCCAGTTTGTTCCTGATGATCTTCTTAGCAGTATCCAATGAATGAAGACAATTTTTTGGGATCTGTCCTCAACCCTCAAGTGGGAAACACTGAAGTCAGGACTTTCCTAAAAGCTGCAGCCAGCCATCATGGTCAATAAGGAACGATGGAAACTCAACTGTGAGAATGGCATTTCTGAGCAAGCTATGCCAAGTTTAAGAAGGTAAAGAAAAGATAAAGTAGCATGATCCTGTCAAAGAGTGTCAGGAAATGTCTGTACTGCACCTTCTGCTAAAATTCATGGGCTACACAAGGTCAGCAGCCCATTTGCACATGAAAAGTATTTCAAGGGGGGAGGGGGAAGGAGGCCTTAGATACTGCAGCATTTTAAGGTGCCTTTTTCCTATCAGTATGCTGCTATTTTCCTTCTCCAATAAAGATTAAGGACAAAATATCTGGAAGCTTAGATTTAATGATTATATAAGCCCTAGGGAAAAACACACTTCTCCTCATAAATGTGTTTGAATGAGGGATGACATTTTCAGTAGAATTTACAAATGTATTCATATACAGACACATGTACACATATATAAATATATACACATGCACCCCACACACAGGTGCTGTGCAAATCAAATAACATTGTCATATAAGTATACACAGACATACACGACCAGTTTAATTTACTCTGCCTAAAAAAAAGCCATGTGTAAAGGTGTGCCTAGTCATCCAGTGGCCAGCATACATCTATCTTTCAAAAAATTCAAAGAGAGAACAGTTAAATTTCTCCTCACCTCTCACAATAGCAATACAATTGGCCTGCCCTGAATGCAGAAACCTGGCAACATAGGGCAGCTGTAGGGGATATGTTCACTCTGTTAGGATGCTACAAAGGACACAGAGATAGCAACTTAATCTGAACGAGCCAGTAGCTAGGAAATTTGAGCTTTAACTTTCCTTAAGTGAAGCAGGTGGTAAGTTTTACACCCTGCCACCACCTCAGCTGAATTAACTGATAAAAATAACTTTTTAATAGTGGATCTGAGTCATTTTTATGGATCCTTGTTCTTGGCTATGCTGGACTGAACAAGTCATGATGTAAGTTCACCATGGAAAGGTGTTATCCTTTTGTAACCTTTCAGAATCTTAAAGTCAGTCATCTGACTCTGAAAGGCAAGTTTTTACTATCACACTGAGAAACCCAAACATTTACCACATTTGACTACGAAATAAGGAATGTAAAAGGTGGGAATAAAAAAAACCCTTAACATGGAAACGTTAACCTAATACTGCTCCCATAGAAGGGCACAGCACAATTGGGAGAGCTAGGCTGGTTCTACTTTGGAAAACCTCACCCAAAATACAGACTCCTTTAAAACAAGCTGGAAGGCTAAATAAGTGTGAATGAAGATACTGAATCCCGTGTACCACCAAGTGGCTCCAATACAATTCTGTAGCGAAGTGCTACTGGTGAATCAGGTAGACTCAATAACTATATGCGTATGCACACACTGAATTTATTGGCCTGAGACGAACTATGAGAAATTATTTGCAGCATATTCTCTTGCTTTGTGTCTGTGTGAAACAGTGATCTTCACAGAGCTGAAATAGAATTGCCAAAATTCCTCACCTAAATTATTCATAGTCAATAACTTAACTGGATCAAATATGAAGAACAAATGACACACTTTAAATACCCTGCAGTATTAAACGAACCAGAACAGTGGCACTTCCAGCAACAAAATCACTGATGGTTTCCTAAAGACTGATTGGCTAACCCATTGACGTTATTCCCAGCAGTATGTCCTCTGAGGTGGTGCCAGTTTTGACTGGACAGGTCACCTGGTTGGCAACAAATCATTACAGCTCAGCCCAACTTGCAGATTTTTTTTTCAACTCTGTTTTTAACAGCCTTGTCCAGAAGGCTAGCCAGTGCTGTCATCCAACATGTGCAATGAAGCAAATGATAAAAAGATGGTATGACTGGATTCAGTGATGAGTGGAGGGTAATTTGTACTAAGGGATAATATTTGTGGCAGACACAGGGAGCTTGTCTCCATCACTCAGTGAATCAAATACCAAAAGTCTGATTCTCAACACAAAGTTCCTGGAAACAGTGAAAAGGTTGGTCTTTCCCTTCATTTAGCTACTTTTTTTGCACTTCTTGAAGTCCTTAAGATTTCAGTTCAGATACATCAATATTTTCCTAGTCATTTTGTACTTCCAATAGTTCAGCTTGCTACGTTCCCATAAACAACACTTCCAACTTGATCTTAGCTCTTGCTATCGTCAGAAAGAGGGGAAGTGCTTCAGCTAAGAAAAAGACTGCTCACTTGTAGATGTGGCTACATCTTAGCAGAGGATTTGTGGCCAGTAAAAGGCTATTTTTTTATTATTTTCCAACACACAGTGTACTTCAGGTGCAGAATAAAAGCCTATCCTGAAACTCTTCAAGAAGAATTATTCTGATGAAGTAAAATCCTGCAGTCAGTAGCAAAACTCCCCCTTATTCTAATGGGACTAGGATTTCAGTAATAATGAGTGCTGAAAATACCATAACTAAATACACTGTTTTAAGGTTTCCCATCAACTCATCAGCAGAGGACAGTTAAGCAGCTCTGATAAGCAGCAGATAAGTATTCAAATGGTACTGGCTGCCTAGATGGAATAATCTAAATGTTAAATTTCTTCAGGCAAAAATATAGTAGGTTAAATTAATACACTTGTCTCTAAATTAAATCAGTTACAATATTATGATGAGGTGATATATAGCAAATGAAAATGCACTTATATGGGATACAAGGATAACAAAGATTGAAGAAGTATCATGGTATTAACCATTAATCGTGATTTATAAAACTGTTTCCACTATACAGATATAAATAATATATTTTGAAGGAACATATTTGTCCTCATTAGAGCTTACATTAAGCTCTGTGTTTATGAAAAAAAAAAAAGCTGCTAGTAACATGTGAATATGAATAAAATAACTATGTAAAAATGAACCAGAAACAACTGTTTAGTGAACTTTCAAAGAATGCTTTGTCTGGTATTTGTGTTTGGCAGGTCACTAGATAGCTACAATCAACAACAAACACTGAGAAACTGCCCACATCAAACTTAAAGAATTAAGTGGCCCAAATGCACCAAACTCTGTACTCTGAAGCTTTATTAAACTTTAAACAAGTTCGCTGGGAATTAGATATCCCATTTATTTTGTTCCTTTCTGTGTCATGCTCCTGGACAAACCTAAACCTCCAACTTTTTAAGGGCAGGTTTAGCAAACCACCCTGCTCCATGAAGTTTGTTGCAGGAATTCTGCTCTAGGATATGTTCATGCAGCAGTCATGACTGGATTTGATCCCAAAGAGCCTGCCTATTCATAAATGCGGCTGCATCTCAGGGAAGTTGAAGATGTTCTGTATTTCACAACACCAGTCCTTCTTCCTCTCTCTCTCTCCCACGTATGCCACTTTCTCTAGAGCTATGTCAGCCTTCTCAGTGAAGTGAATAATCTCATATAAGAGTTAATATCCCCTGGTGCCTCTGTGAGCGTATAGTTACAAGGTGATGTCCTATGTTCCACCTGCCTTGAGAACAAAAGCTTTGAAAGCCTAACTGGTACATAAAACTAGCATGCTGGAATGACAGCCCATCACATGAGTACATGTCAAGAAAAGCTGATCCCACTGAAGTCAGTAGGAGTGCGCCCTGCACTGCAACAATAATATCATAAGGGACATTTTGCTTTTGTATCATTCCCATTATTTAGGAAACATTGCTTTCTATTGATTTAAGGCAGGGTTTACCTTAGGGCAGGGCTGACTGTAGGTAAGCTGTAGTTAGCCTGCAAAGGTCCCAGGAATGCAGTGGCTCCTGCATTGCAAAGAACATCCTTATTTCTCATTTTTCCTGTGATCTGTCAGACAGCAGTTGCAGGACACTGTTGTGGTTCACGGATGAAAAGAGAACATACAGATCTAAACCTGGCAATGTGGGAGGTGGCATCTTGATTCCTACTGATCAGACTTTACTAAAATTAGGTGTTCTCCATCAAATCACTCTGTGCACTCAGTAAAAGTTAATTGCAATCCCTTTTTATGCCCCAATGCTGTCACAGTGGGCTTATACAGGCATCTAAAAATAATGATAATATATCATGTTCAGTGTCAGGAAATTTTAATATCACCAATGGTAACAGTTAGCAGCCTTCTCAGAACCACTAATTGATACATGTACTTGGGTTACTATTTATTTTCTTGCATCTTTTTTTATTTTTCAGCACCTTGTATACAGATCCTGAGATCTGACTGAAATGCAAAAAGTTTATTTCTGCACCTGTGGTCATTGAAAAGTTCCTCCCTTTATTCCAGATGAAATCTTGTCTATGTGTGTCAGTGGCAAAATTAATGTTGAGTTCATTGCGAATTCGAATTTTAGTCCTGGTCTAATTTAGGCACAGAACTTCAGCCTTTTTTTAGTATAGCACAAGGGAAAGAGGAAAAGTCATGAATGGCAAGACTTTGGATGGGGGGGAAATTAAACATAAAATATCAGTAAGCAAACGTGGTGCATTCTGAAGTTTGTTTGGTCAGATTAGCCCAGAATTTATTTCATCACTTACGGCTTAATATTGGCTGTTTACACTAAAGAAAAAAGAAATCTTTTGGCCGCTTTTCAGATGAAGAGGGAATGTTCCAACATTCATTTTCAACAAATTTGGTCTGGGTCTCTTGGAGGTACGCAGATTATCCAGAACCATAAAATCTGTTTGCATTGAAACGATATTTGTGTTAATGAGATTCAGTCCAATCTGACTGTAGAAAATAACTTTAAAAATGTGCACAGTTTGCTTTCAGCAATGGCAAAGTAACACTGAAAACCTTTCCTTAAGAAAAACTAGCTTATACATCATTAACAAAGTAAAGACTGTGTTAAGGAGCAACCCCACAGTTTAAGAACTATATTGTCTGTATTACTAGGTGTGTGAACAACTTCAGCTTAAAAAATTACTTTTTAAGATGCTGCCCCTCTGAGCAGCTCAGATATATGAGGGTATTAGAAATTTAAGACCCATTGGCTCCAAGTCATCTCTTATTTTCAATAAATTGGATAGAAGCAGAAGGCAGTTTCACCTTTCACTAACCTTCTGAAATGTTTCTTGCCCTCTCTTGCAACTTCAGATAGTGAACCTATTGCTGGTGACTTTAACTCATCCAACTTTCAGCATTCATTTCCAGAAGAACTCTTTAAGATCATATCTTTCATCAACCTCTGCATCATCACACATGTTATTTCAGTGATGAAGTACCCTTATGAACCAGAACACGTTACTAAAAGCCACTAGAGCATTTCAAAAGCACGTAATTTGAAGGAAAGGTAAAATAAGATAGTCACTCAATAAAGGCTTTTATTCATTTGATCGGAAGATTTCCTCATTATGCAAGTTATTGGAGTTCAGAAACCAAATTCCTTTTGAGAACAAGTTATATTATAAGTAAAGCGATAAAGTAGTAATGAAAACAAAGCATTTCAAGTCACAATACATAATAGCATTTTATCAGAGAGTTAGACAGACCTATGGATTTTATTACAGATTTCTTTCCTAATCACCATATATCTCTGGAAGTAAGATGAGTTTGTTTCATTATTCTAAACTCTAGCTATAATAGTTTGCTCTTTTTTCTAATGCATTATGGTTTTTTTATTGACATATACAAGGGATACAATGGTTCTTTTGATTTCATATCTAATAACCTTTTTTCTAGTTACTTACTTGTAAGACAGCCATATGTTGCTTTCTGTGAGTCTCAAACTTCTTAATTAGACTCACATTTAGAAAACACTTCAGGGCTTATTGATTAGGATTTTCACCTTTACAACCGTGCTGTGAATTGATAAAGATAAAATATGCCTGATGCAGAAATAAGAAATGGTAATTAGCCCATTAAATGCTGATAACAGCCAAAGTTCCCTTTCATACATATCAAATATTTGGCTTCTGTCATTCTCATTCAATGCTCAGCATTTTATTATATTAAAATTTTTATAAGTAACTCCTCAGAAAATAGCTAAACTTTCATGTTTTACAGCTGTGAATTATTCCTAAATGATTAAAGATTTTTAATATAATTAAATTCATTAAGTATTAATATATCAATAGCAACTGTGAGATAGTGTGGGTTTTTGGACAGATGAAATGCAAAGTGAGAGAAGAACATATAAAAGATAAATAAAACATTGAAACATCCCTCAAAGTACACATGGAATCAAAATGCAGCATGATAGGCAAAGTTGTGTGAGAAAGCTAAGCTAATTCAAGGTAGTCACCTAAAGCTAAGAACATACACTGTTAGGCATATAAAAACAAAAAAAAAGATAAGAGAATTAGAGAAACAGTTGCTGCAAGGACTTGCTTTGACGTCTAGAAGGTACTGCTGAGGATCTAGTACTTAGCTGTGATTGGAAACATGTTCTAGAAACTACAGTTTAACATTGGCCTCTACTCTGTCTCATACCTTTCTGCCTATTGGTTCATATAGCTACAGCAAATTTCCTTTTGGCCTTGGACAGTTATAAAAGGAAATGCTTCACAAAGGAGCATACAGTACTAGACATTCCAATAAGATTACCCTCCTGTAAAAGAAGTTTCTTAATTTTTCCCCCCTCAGCTGTACCCAACATCCTGGCCACTCAGAAATCCATCAGTTTCAGTAATGTGCACAGAGATTATGAGTACATATTTAAATAGTTAATTTGATATGTAAAAATCCCCAAATGTCCTGACAAATAGCAGAACGAATGAAGCCTGTTTCTTAAGAATTTGTGGCCTTTGACTTTCAGCAGACAAGCCCGTGATCTACTTATGATCTACTTCTCAAGCAAAATAAATAAATAAATAAATAAATTGCTGTCTCAGGAATACGGGTATCATGATACCCCAGATGGCTTCTGCCAAGTGTCAGTATGACCACTGAGTTCTTCCTGTCTTCTCTGCAGTGAAAAGGTCTCCTCTGCTTGCCCATGAATTTACAAAAAGTTGTAAGACTTCCATCCTTCCTTCAAATTTGGTAAAAACTAGCAAATAGGTCGAAAATGTTTTGGAAAGAGAGGGAAAGCTATTGAAACAGATGGATGGATGAATGGACATGCAGCCAGCAATATCATAATAAATCTTATTCCATTAGAAAGTCGAGCTAAAAATATAAAGGGGCATAAAAAATTCTACAGGAAGAAATCTCACCAGTGTTTTCCTGCAGCTGCTTTAAGGCTGAGTAGCTTATTTTGTTGAATGAGTGGGGAATGCAGAGAAACACTCCTCACACACACAATCATCAGTCAGAATAACCTTAATGCTGATGCTGAGCTTTTTTTTTTTTTCATTACAGCTGTAATTCGTATTCCTGTTGGGTTAATTTGTTGTTTGGAAATATTTTTTGCACCACCAAGCATTTTGCTAGTAGAGAATGATTGTGCCCTAGAGCTCTGCCTCTCTTCATTTCATCATATTACATAAGTACTTCATGTCTATAAAAGCTGTCTTCTTGTGCAGTACATACACACCTCTCCCCCTGAAGACACAGCTCCCTCCACTGCTGACAGCTTCTTACCATTTGCACCATGTTTCCTTCCCTCTTTTCCATTTAAGCGGGGAACAAGACCTGCCTTTTCCTTCTAGCCTTGTTTTCATTTGTGAAGGTGAGTGGGCCTACTTGGAAAATTTTCATTGTAAGAAGCTTTAATTCGTTTAGTAGCTCTGTTGTTTGTGCTTTCTTATTATACAAGAGAGATTGTCTTGGCAAGACAAGTATTTTGAGGACAAGACTCGAGTCATGAAGTTAACGAGCAAAGACAGCATTAAGTCCAGCACTTCTTATTATAAGGCATTACAAATAAAACAATATTCATCCTTCAAAACTTCTAGCAAACATAGAACACTTTTTTCTTTCTTCCTTCCAAATGTAGAAGCCATTGAGGGGGAAAAGTGCATGCAAGAAATTAATAAAATCTACCATTCAAAAGCAAGCGGAGATGCATATTCATTAAGACAACAGTATCGCCTGAAACATTCTAGGAACTAAGCTATGATTCACTTGACAGTGCTGTCTCACAAATACATAAAGACATTTAATGAATGGATTTAGCTGTCTGGTTTAAGGACATTTTTAACCACTAAATATTTGCTAATAACTCACTGCTGGAAGAGATCACATTGCCAGTGGCATAAATCAAAGTCTCATTATGAAGAATATTCCAATATGCTGCCCTTTATATGAAATCAAAATTACTACCCTACTTTCCTTGGACTAAATGTTGGCATTCAGCCACAAAATAGAAACACAGTCCAAAATTAAATTTAAAAATGTATTGGGCTCCCAACTTCCTATCTATGAGGACAACTTTGATGGACAGAATGAGAGGGAGCACAGAAGCAGTGTGACAGCCCCTGGGGTTTTTGCCACAATTATATTTCTCTTCAGCCAAGAAGGAAAAACATGGAAGAGAAAACAATATGTATCTCTGAGTAAAATTCTTATGTGCTAGCTTTTTCTTCATAAACAGGCAGTGGCATTTGGGTGAGAAAAGGAGCTTGCAGTGGCATACTGTATATATACGGCTGATGCAGACTCTCCTATGGGGATGCTGGAGGTAGCAGTGCAGTTTTAGGCAATTCTCACAGGTGGAGTTAGGAGAAAAGCTGCTCTCAGCTCCAGGGATCTGGCAATCTGAGACACAGCACTGACTGCCCCCATTTGATGGCACTTCTCAGGAAAGGCAGGGCATGGACAGATGTTTATCCATGCTTCTTATATTTGCTCATTAAGACAGCAAATGTGCTTATTTTCCTCCTTAACCTCCACAGCTATAGCTGGGTCACAGTCTAAGGAGAATGTGTCAGCATGTAAAGACAGCCACTTATTTGTAATTTTATCTATGGGCAAAAATCTGAGCTTTATCTAATTCATACAGGGGAAAAAGATCAGATGTTTTATGAATAATATTTGAGTTGAGAACTCCAAAATTTGCTGGATAAGCTGGAAATCTTGTAACACTATGTCTTTGCAGAAAAGCTTTGGCAGGGGAAACATGAAAACATAATCTATGTGAAAACACAGATTCAAGGGGAAGCGGGTGATAAAAATTGAGACAGGAATACCATAGCTGTCAAACTTGATCAGGACTGTAGCTAGTCCTTCAACATGCCTGCAGGAGTAATCGGTTTCAGTGGCCTCCCATAACTCCCACTACAACCACCCCCAGAAAATACTTCCTGGCAATGTGCAACAGTTCATGTTTGGCCTAGGTCCTAACTGACGTTATTTTCACTTGCAAAAAAATCCTGGTATGAGTCCAGTTTTAGGACTGGGAAAAGGCACAGAAGATGTTTAAGTCAGTTCAGGATTTTTTTTCCAAGTCAGTTTATAACACCAGAAAGTGACTTATGCCCCAATAGCCTTGTGCTTTCTCATAACCTTTCTAGATGAACTTAAAGAAGGTTTTTAGCCTCTTTCCATTATCACCCTGTGAAAATAAACTTGGGAGGCACTAGCTTTGGACTGATGCCTAATCTAATGCGATTAATGTGCTGCACTGTGGATGCATTTGTCAAAGTGGCACTAAAGGCAGTGCATGCCCAAATCTAGTGAACTATCAGTCAGATTTGTTCAAGTTTCTCACTTCTGTTGTACCGCCTGAAATTGTCACGCTTCACTCAGGCATGGTAAAAGCTAAGAGAGTTGTGCTGTAATGTTTTGAATAGCTGACACGAGTAATAGTGTTCAAAATAATGGCGCAAGGTAGAGAACTCACAGAAGTCTGCAATGTCCTCGTGGTATCGCTCTGTATCTCATTTACCTACAGCTAGCCACACGACTGGCAGCAAGTGTTACACGGTTGGCTTTCAACAAGGGCGCCCCACAAGAGCACATTTGCATGCCCATAAGCTTTTGCCGTGCCTTAGCAGGACGTACATAAAGTATTGTTCAGAGGACTGCACAGAGAGTCTTTCTCTACAAATTCCTTGGAATTCATTGCTATGTCTCTTTTTATTAAATAGAATAAGTAGAAGCTCATCTTCATAAACTCAGATGACTGAAATCTACATTTTTCTGACCTGACAGAAAGGAAATAGTATCTTAACATGGGTCCCTGAATCCTGCCATCAGATAAGCAATGTTTAGCACATCTGATCATTATACTTCACAAACATGATTCAAAGCCTACAAGATCCTCAGTGGTAGATTCCCATTTGACAAACTCTAGTTTTTTAATGGCTTTTCACAAGGCTTGTTCGTAAGGTATTGCATATTTGCAGGGACTATACGAGAAACATCCAGTGAAAGGCAACACCCACCAACCAGCCAGAAGGATGAAAAGAAAACTGTGGCCTTCAAAATTATTCTCTCTAGCTCAGTATTGGGATTCAGACCTGGCCAGGAGTCGATGCTCAGAAAACAGTATGAAGGCAGGACTTTTTTTTTTTCTTTCAGTGTTGGAGAAAATACTAGGGAGGTGAACTATTTTGTAATGTCAACCTTGATGATGAATATAATTAGATCCCTGCCGGTAAAATCAGTGACTCTGAGAGAAGCTGGAGCCAAATTAGAGTTTCATGGCCAGCCTT
The DNA here is from genome assembly GCF_003343035.1 of Apteryx rowi. Classification (NCBI taxonomy): domain Eukaryota; kingdom Metazoa; phylum Chordata; class Aves; order Apterygiformes; family Apterygidae; genus Apteryx; species Apteryx rowi. The sequence continues at coordinate 363,822 of NW_020451039.1, read as the reverse complement.
TACATTTGCAAAATCAAAATTCAGATCTGACTATATGAAATACACTGAAACCAGGATTTTGATGTTAGGGATAAAAAATCTTTAGTAGAAAAAAAGCTGTGTTGCTAGCCTGTTATGATTGATGCCTGAAGTGTATGTGAGAGTCCTACTGCTCAGCATGTTGTAACCACCAAAGGCAAACCTCTGCTGTATGTTTTTTCTTTTTTCCCCAATTATAATCCCCATATTAATTTGTATTCTTCTTTTCAGCCATGCCTTATAGTCTGTGAGCACAGATTTCCATACAGTTTATACTTCAGTGTTTCCCTTGATTTGTTTGACATTCATCTTAATGTATTTACTTAAAAAAGCTCTTGTATTAATTGTTCATTAAGTGTCCTCTTTTGTTCTCATGCATTTCTTAAGCCCTTAAATATTGGTATTGTTAGGAGATATTATATTATTTAAGACATTATTTAACCTCTTTTACCTAACAGTATCACTGACCCACTGGTGACATACTAGAATTTTGTAGCTTTAAACAACACATAGCAAAATTAGATCAATGACCTAATCCAGGAACAATGATTCATTATGAATCTAATAGCTACTAGAAGTTGAATGCAGTAATTGTTTGGAAGAGCATGGCTGATTCCTTGAAGTTTTGTGAGATTACTTCCCTCTCATTTTGTGTTATGGTTATATCAACACCTTAAAAATATTTTGATCTTCTTGCCACATCACAAATAGCCTTTTCCAGAGATTAATATTTTCCAAAGATTAGCACTTAAATTCTTAAATATCCAAATTCTTAGTAAGAAAATGCAACAGTTACAGCTATGATGCTCACTTAAGTTGTAGGAAACTCAGGTTTAAATCAACCCTCTATCCAGCATAGATACCACAGACTTAAACTAAGTTATTCCATATCCTAAGAAAATGTGCATACCACTCAAGTGCTTTTCTCCTTAAATTTTGCAGGGAGATTGCATGCTAGATCTTAGAAACATTTCTCTCTCAAATGGATACATTATTGTAGTATAGAGTATGGCTTGAAACAAATCAGTGTTCAATGAAAAAAGTGCCCAAAATTTCCAACCTGAGGATTTTTAATAACGCAAGTGCTCAAGATATTTTTTAAAATGTCCTTCAAACAAACTCTGTGCTCATTTGCACAGTGTCCCGTAATGATATGTTGGGTCTCATTCTTAGTAATGATAAAAAAATGTTACTTAATACATAGCAGCTGTGACTTTTTGTTGAACCATGGAAATCTTTCATTCCTGGGCTGACTGTGTATATCAAGTATAGCTACTAAGTTTCTGAAATGCAACAGGATCATTGTTAAGTTAGTCACAAGATTTTTAAAGCATCCTTCTAAGGTGAAAGGATCTGCCAGCCCACAGATGGAGCAGACGTTTTGTTCACAAACTTGAAATTGAAGATGACATTATTCTATTGAGTGGTTTGACTACTATTATCAAACCCTTCATCCTCAAGTACATTACAGCACATGCCTCTTTAAGCTATTTCTTGACATTCCCACACTTGGAAAATGTAACTTCTGGAATATGTGCCATTTGTGTCCAAGAAATTTAAATAAATTATTACTTTTACAAATACACACATATGTCGTTAAAAATATGAAGGCAAAAGTGCCTTCTGAATCTGTATCCAGACTACAGCCAGCAAGAATTAAGGAAGCTTTTTGTCATCTTGAACTATTTTTTTTTGGGGGGGGGGGCAGGGGGGAACCAATACTTCAATTAAACTGCAAGTTTTTACTAAACTTTCATCAGGTTGTCTTCTGGAATGGAGAATGAAATTTCTGGTCAAATGAGAGGACAGTGATATCCGCACCTGTTTGAGAGGAGAGACTCCAGCTCAGTTCTCCAACATCCGAGGCAGGAGCTGTAATCAAGGTGCTATAGAACAGATTTATCACCTACAATTTTATCTGTTGAAATAGCTCACCTTTATATTAACGATTAAATATACATTGGTCAGAGTGTCAATTTAGCAAAAAAAGCTTCACTTTGTTCTCACTCAACACACAAAAGTACCCTAATCTCTGGTATCTTGGTACACATTCTGAAGTATGGAAGAYGCTTTGTCTCCCTTACTTTGGTGAAAAAAATTGGAAAGTCTCCTTATTTGCAGACTGACATGGAGCCAAAACAAACACAGAAACACTAAGTTCTTTGCAAGTGGAATTCAGGGGCTGTTTGGCTTTTGATAGAACACAAAACAACAGTAACAGCAAAACAAAAAGCCCAGCTTCTGCTCTGGCAAAAGGGAAGAGAATCTTTGGCTTAAATCTTCCAAATCCACTTCACATGTTCACATACAAAGGCCATTTTATACTTTATAAAATGCTTCTGTAACAAGTAATTATACAGTGTTGTGTTTGTGCTGTTGTTAATATTGTGGAGACAATGTAGACACAGTTTTTATTCCCTACAGCTTTTATTCCTACAGGTCATTTGCTTATGATTTATTTTATCAAATATTCCTGGGAAGATATAAAAACATCCCACGAAGCATGTAGTGCTTCAACATGGTTTTTATACATGTTAGTATTTTCAAGTGCCACAGAATTTCCCTATATTCAATTCATTTCTTGATATGCCTTGGTATACTGACCTTGCAATCTTTTCTCTGATAATTTTCAACTTTTCTTTCTTTCAGTCTTAATTGCCTCTGCTCTGTAAGTTTGCTTGCACACCACTTCATATAGCACTTGAGGCAGAACTGGCAGAGATGTCACTGCTACACAGTGGGGTTTCAGCTGCTTCTAATTTGTTCCCACATACACCAAAGTGTTTTCCAGAGGCGCAATTTCTTGTGATTATGTAACAATATGACTTGTCTAATGGAAACTAGGGAGTGACAGACCTAACTACCTTCCAACACTGGAGTAGATAAATTCTTCCCAAAATAATGAATCCCTGCATATTATGTAACATTTTGCCTACATGCTCCAGTTTTAATGTCAAAAGCAATCAAGACTCAGCAGTTTTTTACGTTTAAAAGGAGATCATCAAGTAAGTAAGTAAGGCATTCTGCAGTCTCCACAGTCTGATGGCTATGTGTTTCCTACTTATTGTGTTTAGATATATGAGCCAGTTGGCCTATTGAACTAAAACCAGCCAAAATCTTTTCAGGAAATGCAGTATTGGCTGAAAACATATTTTTTTTCTGAGAAAAATATAAAACTCTAATTGTTTGGGATGTCACCATAACTCTTTAGAGTGCAGTGACTTATTTTTTGGAAACTTCTTGACTGCATTTGCTTTGCATTAAGGTCATGTGTTTGTGGACAGCTGCAGTAATATGAAGGTCAGCAGACATCATTGATTTTTGTTGTTTGTTTTTCCAGGAAAAAAGATTTTTCCCCACACACTTATTAACGCTAGAAAGCTAAACTAGGTTTCTTTTTTAGCACAGACACTTGACCAGCATAACAGTATGCCCTTCTGCTCCCTATCCCCAAATTTGTTAAAGAGAAGTTGGTTTCACGAATGTTATTGCATGTTGGAAAAACCCACAAACAAATCAGGGAAGAACTTATCAGTAACAGCCATACTTTCCCTTGTTTGGATGGTTTCCTCTTTTATGCCACAATTAACTCCAAGACCACAAATTCTTCTTACTGACTCTAGCAGAAGCAATTACTATTTTCATGTTTAATTTACAAATTATCATCATAACTACTCCTTCCACCATAATAACTCTGTTCTTGACAATCCACTGATTTTAAGGATGTCGCTGAACAGCTGCCAATTTGATGTAAAAAAGTGAAGTTGGTGTAAAGACCAATACTTTTCCTCTCTTCTTCCCTTTACAATATAGGAAACAATACAAATATTGTGGGATTCCCATGTCCTGATTCTTTCTTACCTGCTTTTTTCTTTTGTGTATCTAATCTTGTGTGATTTTCTAACTGTATCATTATTACTGTCTCTATGTTCAGCTGTAGCATCAACAGAATCTTTCCCATCAAGTCTGTGGTACTGATCAGCAAATGCAATTTTTGTGCATTCTCAGCAGTGATGACAACAGAAGTAGTCCAAAATTAGGTCAGGTGGCTGCAGTGAGATGAGGCCAGGACCAGTAACCAGAATACTGAATATACCAAAGTGGTTTGGTAGGGATATGATCAGACTTGGGCTCTAGAAAAACTGAGAAAGTCTATGTGAACTCCTGAAGGGCTTAGCTGAAAGCAAAAGGCAGGTCAGGCTGAAGGCTGGAGAGCTAAGCAGCTTTCCAGATGAAGAACTCAGCCCAAACAAGAGTCAGTGCAGGGCCTGAGTAGAGCAGGTACAAGAATTGATATAAGGTCGCAGCAGGGAGCCAAAGTATGACCAGAGCAAAGACACAACAAGGAGTTTCTGAGAGTTTGACAGAGCTACAGCATTGGAACTGCATGAGGAAATTGGTAAAATTCCTTAAATTCTAGGCAAGGAGGGAAGTGAGCAATTTCCCAGTCAGTCTTTTAGCAAAAGGACTGTAGCGAGAAAGTAGCAGATCATGGTCTAGGTGGGCCTGACAGAGGCCGACAGTCATGGCTCTAACAGCTTTACTTGCAAAAAACAGGGAGCAGCCTTTCTATTTTAGTTTGAAATGATGCTGCACTTACTGAAAGGGACACAGTTATTCCATGCTGCTCTGTGAGCAAATACTCTTCTAATTACTTCCAATTATTGTCACAGCTAAGCATTCCTCCATGCATAGGCATTCTCTGCGACAAAAATGATCTCTTCCTGTATTTTTCATATCACTTAAGAGAGCATCAACTTTCAGAAACCATCAGCAAGAGACACAAAAGGGCAAACAATAAAATGGATGAGACGTATTGATAGTTTCAGTTAACCACTGCCATTCTTACCTTCTGGAAGACAGGCAGAGATATTCCTGCTTCTTATTCAGATACTCTAAGGACACATTCTAGCCCAGATTCTCCTAAGAAGTTTGGAAAAGCATATTAGACCAATAGAAAAAAATGAGCAGCAAAACAATCAAAGCTTGGTCACCTACCAGTTTTGTTCTGCATCCTCTACATGCCTCACTGCAATACAATACTTCAAACACCCTCTGAGCCCTACAGTAGCAGTAACACCTCCTTGAACAGCCTAATAACCAGCTGGTGAAGAAGTGGCATGTGTTGTGATCAGCTTACAGATATACGTGTATTAATTGGCCAGCTAGTATATGCATGTTAGTTGGCAAGCCAAACAGACCAGATAACTGTTGGTTTCACCATGCTGCAACTATGTCAGTGGGGTGCAGTGATGTTAGTCTCTCTCCTTTATCAGCAACCAATTTTCACGGAGCTTTTAGGAATACAGCACCTTCCATCCTGGTTGAACTTGGCCAGCAGGCATAAATGTCCCTGCAGGAGAAGAGGTGGGAGACCGAAAAGCTGGCAGATGGACTGTGTGATTGCATATGCCTCATTTCCTTAGAAAAGCAGGCCAAAAAGTATTTCCTACCGCTTCATCGTTAATCTTGCAAACACAATTTGTTCTTAAGAGACTGAATGTAGTTCATTGTGCAGCTGACTAGACAGGGTAAAATTTAGGATGCATAGGAGAACTGTATATAAACAACGAAAAAGCAAAGGACAGCAGTAACAGCTTGGAAGGTCCAGAGGGGAAAACTTCTTCCTTTCACATTTTTTAAACCATGAAAGGTGTAGTCACTTCTTTACATGAAGAAAAGACTACAGTTATACAGATGCTAACCAAGAGTAAATTGCATGGATGATTAGAAACAAAATATGGAGACACAGAACTCTTAAAAAAAACCAGACATTAATCTCAGCAGCATGCAAAATTTCTGTTATGGTTGAAGTGGGTGTTTGTTATTTCTCCACTGAGCCACCTGCCAATTCCTTCCTCCCAAGCTCTCTGCCTAGTAATAACACTTTGTTCACACAGTATTCTTCTATTTAACATAACTTCAGGGTATTCAGAATTATTTTATCCCTATGTATTTCAGACCTGCTGATGGCAATTAAAACTGAAAGGCATGAAATTTTAAAATTGTCACTAAACATTGCTGTGATCACACTCAAATGCAAAGCAGAAGGGAGTCCTTAACATGTACTTCCTCATCACTGTGTTTAAATAAACATGGCATACATATGTGTGTTTTGGCGTGCAGAGAGGGGAAAGGTGAGGAGGAGGGAGAGAGATCACCATTTGCTCCCATGTCAGGCAATGTTGAAATACACTGTCAACATCAATACTCCACCCACAGACAAAGCAGACTAATATTTTGTTTTTCTTTCACAGTCTGTATGCTTGGTACACTGTGTAATTACAACCTCTTTTACTGTTGGAGCATCGCATAACTATTGAATTCTAACTGTGAGCAACAAACTCTAAAAACTTTCTGGAAAGGGCTACTAACGGCATCACTTTGCTCATTCAACTTCTCAAATGAAAGCAAGAACTTTAAAGAACTGCCACAGAATCCCAGCTTACTGCTGTGATCTAATAAAATGTATACCAAGATTTTTATCACACCAAAAGGAATGCACAAGGTAGATGCATAAGGTAAACTTCTACACACGGTTCATTGTGAAGAGGTAGGCTGCAAGGAATCATGCACTTCACGCTTGTCTCCCCTATCAATTTTAGAAGAAACACAGACTTACCTTAAGAAAGCCAGGGAGGAAATTTCTAATTGTCTTTCTTTCCCTGCAAGTTCTACCTGGTTCCATCACTCTAATTTCAGCAGTGTTAAAAGTTGAAAAAAGACAGCTGCCTTCAACAATTTTATTGCTGCAATCATTTGCCTTGCATTTTAGACCACTGACGAGCAGGAAATGTCTTCTGGAGTCAAAAAGTTGGCTGAACATTTTTAACAATTAAAAAAACACTCCTGAAATTTTGAATGATAAAAAAAATTTGAATTGCAATTTTTTTCCTGCTTCCCTCTTCCCTGTTTAGCTCTCACAAACCACCAGGGCTTACTTCTGTGGTCTTTTACTTTTCATGGGCCACTGTTAACTTCTGACAAGTTTCATTTGATTCTCCAAGCAATCACAGCCAATAGGATCACTCATGCACTGAGGATTTATTCCCTATACATGAGGTTATTGGAAAGTGGCCTTGTAACAACAGCACAAGAAGCAGCAGAGACTTGAACGTTTTGTACAGATCAAAAGAAAAGCTGAAACTTTAACTTACATTGCAGCTCAGGCCAGTATCTGTAACACATCTAACGATGACTGCACAACAGAAAACAGTGATCAACTGGAAGGAAACAGAGTGAACTGTCAAATATTTGTGCACCTCTTTTCAACATTTTGCATAAGATACATACCATATACAGAACCTTTTGTGTACTTAGCCTGTTGAGTCTAGCCTCCTGAAAATAACCGCTTTGAATTGCTTTCAACATCTTGTTACCACTGTCCCAATTATCTTATTCTATGATTATTAATAGGACTATGAGCATCCTCTTTTAGGGAGAGTTCAGGTTCACATGGGCAGAAAAGGACTGTCACATTCATACAAAAAACACATTTGTTTACAAACAGTAATAACATAAGATGAAACAGTTCTTTAATTCATAATGATAGTTCCTTAACTAACCTCAGAGGAGAGTGAAGTGAAAGTATATGAGAGTTCAATTCTCATGTTGGCAGGAAGTTTACTTTCCTTTGATAACAAATCTCAGTGGTATTCTAAAAGTCTGTCCACAGCAGGTTTCTCTTACCATTATAATGGAAATGTGGTTCTATCCAAAGCTATAAAACTCTACCACAAGCAGACAGACATAACTTGCCTGATACTGTCCTCATCTGCTATTTGCTCAAATGTTGCTCCAGCTAGGGGGCCATTAGCTAATCTGCCAGATTTAAAGACTTCATTACCACAAACAATTTCAAAGATATTTTTTACAACTGTCAACTTCAATATTTCCTTCAGAGATGAAATAATACTTTTTCATGATGCATAAAAAAGTTAAATATATTAGCAATGAATACACTGAAAATGAATAGTTTCAAGGCAGCTGTGAAAAACCAAATAAGGAAAACAAACACTCCCTTTCCTCCTCTGAAAAAGGCTCGCTCCTTTGTCCAGATGACACATACATTTTTCTAGAAGTCAAGATCTACAAAACRGGTCAAACACAGAGTCCTTAAAAACACTGTGTTGAGAAATTGTCACTAGTATGGTAATCTACAGAAATGACAGTGGTGATACCATTCCAGGACATTGCCTCAATTTGTCTATTTCTCACCACACGACGACAGAGTTGTAAGAACATATAGAGCTTTTTTGTGTCTGACATCCAAGGGAGCTATGGCCCACTAAAGAATGGCATGAACTTACAGCAAGCACACTGGTTGCTCTGTACGGTCTGCAAGACCCATGTGCATACTCAGCATGCAAAGTACTGTTCCGTTGGGCTAAGTAGCATTCATGCACTTTGAAAAGCAGAATAGCATGCTATAAAGTGCCCCTGCCTGCTTACTGAGTCATAACTTCCTTGGGCAGAAAGGCTGATTCTATATAATCACCTGCACCACGCACAATGTGCTTTGCTATAAGAGCATGGCAGAGAGGTTGTGTAACCATCACTTCACAGGGCATGGGGCACACATGCCTAAATAGGTGGTGCTAGCAGCAAGGAAGTAGAAGGGGGAAGGGAGCTATAGTCTCCTTTGTGTCCTTTAGTAATATCCATATCTTCAGGTAGAAGTTCCTAGAACTTTTCTTTAAATATTTTATTGTCAAGATATGTACCTAACACTTAGCAGTTGCATCCCAGTCAGACACTGCTACTTCCAAAGCTGGCTAGCATTCTGTGAAGGCTGGAGCAGGATTTTGGAGCTGTCGGAGATGGTGTGCATACATTTTGCATATGTAGCATGGCAGACTGGTTAGAGAGCTGGCTGGGATTTGGCCCATGTCAGGGACCACACTGTCAGCATGCAGGTTACCTGCCTCCGTGGTCTGTGCGTTACCGCAGGAAGACAACTTTCTAATCAGTAACAGCAATTTATTCTCTTCTTTCAGAAACAGGCCCAATCTGCAGAAGTTGGATCTGTCCAAATTCCAAGGGTAGGTTCCAGTTTAGTAAATTAAGAAAAAGACAGTTTAATGGCCAGTGGCATCCTGGCACTTTCAAGAAAGGTTTAATTAAGGCTATTATAATCAGACAATAGTTTATCTCCACATTCCAATTGTATCATCCTATCCTCACTGTAAGATTCAGGACTGGTAAAGCTGTGTTAACCTCCACTGGTTCCTGAAAACATTATTCTTCATAGGCTACATGCAGTCATGGATCTCAGTACTTTGTTCTACCTAAGAGAAAAGAGCAGATGATCTCAAGCCCTTCTTAGAAATACCAGTGTCTAAAGTCTCTAGGGTTACTGTTTGCTTGCAGAAAAGAACTATGGGCTGAAGTGGTATATATTAATGACAATGACTTCTTTAGGATGTTACCTCCTGTCTAAATTTGCAGGAGGTGACTGAACACACATGACAGAAGCAAAAAAATCACTCTGACTTTAGAAGTTTTTTCTGCAGAAAAAATGTAGAGTTAGTCCTGCAATGTCTCAGAACTTTTCCATTATGACTGGGTAMGTTTTTACAAGTCACTTTGCTAAATTATGAGAATTACGCTCTCTTACTCAAAATGATTAAAGGTCAACAATGTAGGGGCAGCATGCTGTAAGGGAGTAGGCTAAAGGGGCTTGTAACAGGATAGAAGCCATCATTGTTATCGTACAAAATCATTTGTTCCATTGCAGTCATTTTACATCTAGCAGTTGTCTCTAATTAGGGAGATGACTTCTGTCAATTGGAATAAACCTCATAGCACTGAGGAGACATATGTTTATTCTTTGTTATTCTCACTTTCCCATCTCTTAKTAAAATTCATCCAGGTTGCTGATAATATAGATATAACAGCCAGCTGAGAATATGTATAATCTATCTCCCCACTTTGAAGACAAAACTGTGTGAACTTAGCAGTTGTTTCCTCACTCTGCTGTCAAACATTTCATCTTCATACTCTTTCTTTTGCAATTCCTTGCAGCCACAACCTGCTAGCTGACCACTGCTTCATTCCTCTCCTAGAAGAGAGACAGGTAAAATAAGAAGCGTTTGTCAAGAACTGAGGACTGTACTGACTCCAGCTAAAAAGAAGGGAAAAAAAAAAAGAGAAAGAAAAAAAAAACACAACTCAAAGCTTCAGTGTAGTTTTCTGGAACAGGGAGGAGAACTGCTAAAATAGGCAGTCCCTCAAGTTTGGGAAGTCTATTCCCAAAAAAGGTTACAAAAGGCACCTTGTGCCGAACTGTCCAAAGTGATCAGATAAATACAGAATTAATAACCAATGAACAATACCTTTAAGCAACTTAAAGCACATACTATATTATGTACTTTTTTATCATTTAGCACACGTACAATGTGCAAATGTCATCCCCTAATGCAGATTGATGAAAGGTATAAATCATACTAAGAACACAGTTTTGGGACATCCATCACTGTTTTCTTTGTAATTTACTTTTATTAAACACATGTTATTGGGGAACTGGAGACACCCGATTACTTAAAAACAGACATACTTAATTGCAAATATCTAAAAGGCATCCTCTATAACTTATGCTTTGGTAACTGCTACTAATAAGTGACATTAACTTCTCAGCTTCCTGCAGCAGTCCTGAGAAATTTGCAATCACATAGCTGAGCTTTCCAAAATGCAAGTTTATAAAATGCCTGCATATTTTTGAAATAAGTTGGCTTAGCCATGCAAATATCTTAGTAAAGCCCTGGCTTTCCATCAGACAGAGCCCTACCCAACTACAAACAAGCACTAAAGCTGGTAATGTTCCATTTGCTGAAACCAGTTTCAGCTCTTTTCTCTACCTGTGAAGAGTCAAACTGACATCTTCTTCAGTCCAGCAGGGTGAAATAATTACTTGATTAAAGGTTACAATCAATTTTGTGGAACTTTCTACCCACCAATACTGTTCCAAGATGCAACAAAGCACTGAAAACTCTTTGGACCAGAAAAACAATGCAAGAGAGAACATTGCTGAGACAGATAAATCTTTCTTCTTAAACGCAAAGAACACTTTCTGTAGGTTATCCCATAACCATTTATATATTATTCAGCATATCTTCTTGCATAAGATGGAAATGAATCTTCCTTTACCACTTCCTGAGTCAGTGCTGCAACTTGTACACTGTAGTGTATGACAGGAAGTGGAGATAACCTTCCTGCCCTAATGGCCATGCTTCAAACCACTGAGATGGGGAAAAAGACCCCTGCCTTCAGGAGGGAGTTCAGGGCCATAGAGGGAGCAATTTTACTTTCCTGTATGAGACATCAGAAGTGCAGGATTCAAGATATATCCTGAGTCTTAGGCTTTTCCTGCTATCTCACATTACATATCTATTCACCAAGTGAGCTGACTGCATGATGCTCTGCTGAATGTGATGGCTGTTTGAGAGCCCATATATATATATGAGGCTTAGGAAATAATTCATGGGTTTGGACTCTTCTGCTTGGGTCAGGCATTTAAAAGAGTGGTGTTGCTTTATCTAACTTCTAGGTGTTGCAATCCCTTCAAAGCCTGACCCAAAGGCCACAGGGTGCCACTTCTTTCAGTGGATCAGGTTCCAGGTCATTCCTGATGAAGTCAGTGGATGCAAAAGCAATAGACTTACCTTCTAATTTTTCTATACTTCATAAAATCTTCCCACCATTCAGACAAATCCATGAGTATTCAGTTTTCAATCAATTAAATAATAAACTAAATCACTGCTTTATAGGCACATGGGCCTGTAAAGTGATGCTAGCTCCAGTTGGCCATGAGAGGCAATGCAATAGAGAGCTGTTTAAAAGCATTCAGTTACTATCTTCCCCATTATATGGAAAATAAAAAAGCTAATGACTTCATCTGAGTTGAAATATCTGTATTGAAGATCAGGTTCTGGCTGGGTCTCTGATCTCTGCTGATATAGAACTGTGTGAAGCTAGCCATATGTGACATGTCTTTGATTACTTTGTTAAAAAAGAATCAGCTGACCCCATAGTGTTAGGAAATGGTGATTCATAGATGTTAGGAACTTTTCAAATGTAACTCAACATGCTTCTAGAAAATTCGGTCTTAAATATAATTGACGAGATTGTGGTAATCCTTCTCTCTCTTTAATAGTCATTAATGCAAATGCAGATTCCAGGACAGCCCTTCAGTAAGAGAGAACTATTTGCCAAAAGAAAAAAGAAATGTTTGATATCAAATTGCTTTAGTGAACTTTTCAGAGTTATTCTAGTTACGATACTGAAGAAGTCAGTAGTTATGAAGAGGTCAGTCTAGTTACGACTCTGAAGAAGTCACCGGAAAGGAGAAAATATGCTACCTAATATAATCCTTTGATAGCTCAGGAGAGCATAAGAGCAAAATTTCATCATAAGAAATAATTATGCAAGTACCTCCAGAGAGAAACAGTGCGTTCTCTAAATGATTAAGCAGACATGAGCAAAACTGGAACAAACTGACAGACCAATGCCCACTTCTTCTGTGTTCCCCCTGTTTGCATCCATAGGACCAAAACACCTACCAGTCAACAAGCAAGTTTCCCTGGAGGCAATGAGTTAGGACATAACAATAAACTGGTGGTAAGAGAGTCATGACACATGATGTTTTCAACAACCCCCAGSTGTASATAGGCTCCTAAACTAAGACTGAGCTTTTTTTTTTTTTTTTTTTTTTTTTTTTTTACCAGCAACCAAATAGATTCTGGGACCTCGTGGAGATAAGAGTGAATAAAAATGAAAAAATCTTATTTTTTGTTCAAATTCTACAGAAAGTTAACCTTAGTTAAATCCAGAGGATTAGGAGAATGGAGTTATCCAGGCCCTTTGCTTCTACAACATTTTTTTTTTCCCTGCTAGAGGAAATAATACAGACCATCTGAAGATTTGAAAATGCTAGGCTGAATATGCATAATAGAAGATCCCATAAGGATGCCAGCTGTGCATTTATGGATGGATGAAAAGTACAGGTTGTTAGCTGTGCAGTCATTTTGTTAGAGATATTAAGATCTGCTGCTAAAGAGCAGGAAAATGCAGCCACAGAGCACACAGCTGACAAGCTCTATTGATGAAGGGCTTGTTTTTTTGCAGAGGCTTGTCTTCTAGACATTGGGGAAAACAGGAAGGAGGTAAGGGATTGACAAGACTGGTGAGTTAGGCTGAAATGAATTCATATTGGGATTGGAGGTTTTTTTGGAGGGAGGTAGAAAAAACTAGGTTTGTGATAATGAGGAGAGCATGACTCAGTAAAACTGCTTTCTGGGCAAGTGTGGGGAACAGCGCAGGGCACATGTTAGGAGGCAGGGATTTAGGGGGGAGCAGCAGCAACTATTGATAGATGTGTCTGTGATGATGAAATGGGAATTCAAGGAATTTTAGTGGTGTTTTGAATCAAGGCAGAGGGGAAGGAAGAAGGCAAACATTTCCAGGGGGTGTTAAGTCCTTCTTTCCATCCACAGAGGCTCTGTGGGGCAACTGTGTGATGGGTGACACTGCACAGCCACTCCTACTGGCTGTCCAGGCTCAGGGTGCCCGCTCAGGAATGTCTATCATACTCACCGATCAACTTGGTGGCAAGAATAAGGCCTAGCAGAAATGACAGGAAATTCTGTGCTCTTCCTATCAAAAAATGTTTCCTTCGATACACAAGGGAGAGACTGATGAGACACCAACCAAGTGTACCTCTGTCTCTATTGGTGGGTGGACCAGAGAAACCCTCAGCTGTGATGGCACCACCGCTCCCAAATAAAGAACTTTCCACTCCACACGTTTTGTCCTCTCAAAAGTGAATCGWCTCACCTTGCCCTCCTGCTCAGTGTCTGTCAGAAGTTTAGATTTAATTTAGCCTATAATAGATCAAGGAAGGCTTCAAAATATTTGTGAAGCTCTCACTGATTAACCTGAAAACAAAATGTCACACTCCTTAAGTCATAATTCTAGGACATGGTTGTCTGTTACTCATGTAATTTAAGTTCTCATTTACTGTGACAACACTTGGTCATATTCTTGTCTAATTTACCTTCAATTAGGATGTTATTATAATTAAATTCCACCAGAACTATTGGATTATGTCACAACTGAATACATTGAGGGATTCATATAACCTTATTTTTCCAAAACTAGGATGAAAAAATGTAAATGATTATCTTCATTTCTTTGTTTTAAAAAAATGTGAGTAAATAACTTTGGCACAGGCATACATCAAAGCTTCTTTTCAATAAGTGCACCTGCATGCATGTACATACAGAAATCATCATCATTCTTTGACTAAGACTTCTGACAGTTCAGAAGGTGTGGCTAAATCTTGTTTGATGTCTTCTTGATGCGTTTCCTTCTTTCTCAGGTTTAACTATTTGGAGCAGCTTTTCAGCAGAAAGGTACCCTGTGGAAGTTAGCTAATATACAACTTCTGGCCTATGCCTATTTTGCTAGATGAAGAATTAGTTGGATAACTGAATATGTCAAAGTTTGGTGCCACTCAGCAACAAAATTAGTACTTAGTCTTCTGTTTTTTCATCTTGAATACAATATTCTTTGTGTATGAGCTTTTTTTAATCATTAACAACCTTCAAAAATGAATTCTCCTCATTAATACCTAGGAAGTTCTGGAATGATTATAATCAGCCAGCTCTTACAGAGCTAGGTGATCTGATTAGCCAGAGAAAATCTCACTACTGCAGAATTATCAGAGATTATGAAGTTCTTGTTAATTCAGCATGGATTATGAATTACTGTCTCACATTATTATCAAATTCAATGAATACAGACCATTTTCATATGATGGAATCCAAAGCAAAGTGCCTCTAAGACCTAGGATGTGCAATCTCAGTAATGTAAAACCTGCTTAAAAAAAAACAGATGAGAGGGGGCAGTGGGGAAGAAGGGAAAACTGTAATTTTAAAATAAACACTAATCTTCAGCATGATTTCAGGACTCTAGTCCCTTATGCCCTTGATCCAGACCTTATTTTTACACATTCGTCTTCCAGAAGTATGAGGGACTGATTTCCAAAGGTATAATGGGAACAGTATTCTGAAATGAACTGCACCCACATTCTTCATCCACAACACAGTGCCAGGAGAAAATGTAAGTGAACTGTGACTGCAGAATTATGCCTCCAACAAAAGAGTATCTTAAACAGGATCGCCAAATAAGAGAAAGCACTGTTAAAAAAAAAAAAAAAATCTAACTCACTAAAGGATGAAGCCCAGAAGACATTTTCAGAAGATCATATAAAATATAGGCATATGGTATCTGTGGCATCTCTGAATAGGTTAATCTAGAAAAACAGAATTCAGAAACTGCAAGGTGAGTCATGTGACAACCAGCTAGTGTTAGTGATATATAGCCTCCCATTAATCTGAGCAGTAAGCAATTTTCATATCCTGGTGGAAATTTGAAGGTTTAGAGTTTTACGTAAAAGAAGTAGAAATACTTTTCCCCAATCTCATGTGCTTATGTTCACTCATTAATTAAATTTTGTGGTTTTGGCCCACATTTGCAAGAAGAGATTTATCTAAGCAAAGACAGTTATGGTGATGCTGACTTTAGAGAGGGTTGTTCTCTTAATCTGCAGAAATACAAGCAGGGAAAAACTAATCCTGACAAGATTGCTTAATCAAGGTGAACTGAACAGTGGCTCTAGTATCATACCAAAGCTATCCTATTACTCAGAAAGTTTATATTGCCCTTATTTATTGGTTAGAAAACAACAGCACAATGTTTTCATTAAGCTAGGATATTTTGGCTGATCGCTAGAATTGTTTTTGGTTAGTAAGCCATGTCTAACACTAAGTTTTAATAAAATCCTAGCTGTGGCTTTATGGTAAGTAACTGCTTGTGTAAATCTGATGTAAATATAAATACTGATTTTATAGGAAATAGACTCCAACATCCCAAAGTTCTGGTTAAGAAATGCTTCAAGAATGAAAATGTACAGCAGATTAAATATAAAAGATACATTTAAGGGTATGATTCTTTAGAGATTTTCCTAAGGTGACAAACTGCTACATCAATGCCTCATGCAGCATGTCACAATAAAAAGTACAGATGGTAACAGCCATGAAAATAAATCCTTTTTCTTTTTTTTACCAACTAAACTCAAAAATGATTTTTGTTTTAGAAACAACGGGTATTGTTTTAGATTGTGTTTAGAATAACTGATCAGAGAATAACCTAACAAAATATAAGAACATGTTAACTAGGTCCTATTAAAACCAGACTCACCAGGTAGATGTGGACTTATGCAAGCTGTACAGGCAGGGGCCAATTTGACAAAAGAAAGGGACAACACTTGGGTTATACATGAATTATTTTTTCCTAATTTAAGAGAACTCAGTTATGGTTTTAATACAGTCTCTCAGAATAAGGTTCTGTAACAGTATGTGATATATCAATTTAGCTCATTAATACTAGAGTTTAACAGCCACAAATATCACACTCACTATTGGTAAACCTTATTATATATTCTGATATTACTTCTTTGATGTGCAAACGATAAATATTTTCATTTACTTTGTAGTATGGACTTTCTCTAGAGGCTAGCTCCAAGTTTTTTCATTACTTGTAGAAAAACATGGACATTTGATCAGATGAAAAAGCTTCTCTTTCTGTGTCCAAGGAATTTGTATTGGGACATACAGTGTGCCACAGATAATTTGGTACCATTCATATTTGATTGTTTTGTTAGCTTGGGCTTGAAATGAAAAGAACATCTGCCTGTTGCTAAAGTCCATTTCCCTTTGAACCATGCTTGGATAAAACTCACAGCTGAAACAACTTACAACATGAAAAAAAAATCATTGTTTCATGTATAAAGCAGTTTTTTGTAACTTTCATGATTTGTAGTGTGCTTTAAATAGCAGGGAGAATATTAGATTCCTGTCAAAATATCAAGTTCTTCATGTTTTAAAAGTAACTTTGTAATTGTAAGTCAATATTCAACCTACTTGGTACTTTCTTACCTAGAACAGAAATCTCAACAGACGAAACAGTGGGTAAGACTAGCACTGACGTCTGAAGGCTGTGTATGGCTCAATGTCACAGGAGCATCAACCTTCCCCAAAATGGAAGGAGAAACCCTAATAGCAGTGTACCCTGTCTGTGGGGCATTCTTTCAATAAGGACTAAAGTTAATGTTTTGGTTATGTGCCAAAAGCATCGAAGATCATGGAAGCTGGGATGGTTTTCTTGTCTTCTGGATTAGCACATTCCATCTTCATTACTGCATGGTGCATGTGCCACTTATTTGACGGCTATTTCCTTATCTCAAATCTGTCCATAGTCCACTAGGATTACACCTGCCTGATGGTTATCAAGGAGCTGAAAGACCAGCCCATAGCTCTGAGATGCTTCAGAGTGTAACATTGCAGAACACCACAGTATCAGTAAAGCTAAAATAAAAGGGACTAGAAAGAACAAAAATCAAGTCATGTAAAATGCCAAAAAGAAATATATTCCAGGATTTGTGGTTTGAGATCCCGTATGATAAACAGTGAACGGATATGAATTGATAGACAAAGTATCTTTTTGGTGAAACCTGCTTTTATCCATTGTGAATTAAATTTATTTTGATTCTATTAGGGTTGAAATTTCCACCCATGATAGATGTGGGTCTTGATACTGAATTTGGACCAATATAAAATGATTGTGTCCTCAAAGCTGTGATGAACACAAGTCATAGTAACATTGTCTTAGGTAAAAAATAACATATTCTTTTGGAAATTAATGGAAAAAAATAGATCAATTTATTGGGCAGACTTAAAAAAGAATAGCCTCTTAATAAACACCTCTTTCACTATGGAAATTATAATTTATTTCACGTAAGAAGTTAAAACAATATATCCCATTTTTTTTATGAATGACCACTTAAATCTCACTGCCCTTGTTTGCTTTACACTTTTACAGTGTGTGTGAGGTGGGACAATAATAGAGTGTTGTGACAGTGTGCTTCTCCCCCCTCCCCCCAACCTGACCTTTTCACCCGTAACCTCACTCAAGACCTGACTAGTCTTATTCACTTTATGTATTATTTTGTGCCATCTTATAGGCACAGTAACACAAATAATTGCTGAACACCTCACAGTTTCAGCTTTTGTATAGTGCTGTTTTTAACCTAGTGAAAAGAACTGGAGATAATGGCAAGGACTAAACCTATTTTTAGAAAACTGCTGATAGTTCCTTTTCCCCAAAAAATATATGCATATGCTGAGCTCTTTCATAACCCTCCCTCACTAGGGGAGGGAAAAAGATGTTTGCATTTTGAATTTGTTTCCTTGGGATTCTTGACTCGTATCACTTTAGACATAGGGGCTGAAGCACAGTGTCCTAGATCTTGATGTTGGAATTTGTTTCTCAGATGCAGTGGATAGGCTAGATGAATTTACCTCCTCTTCTTGTGTATGTTGTTTCAAGAAGGAGAGAAGGACCTTCTGATATGTATTGTTGGTGAAAGGAGAAAGAACATTTTGCCTTTCAGGGAGGCATTTCCCAGTTATTCTCCATCAGGTCTCCTACACTGCATGCGACACTGCTCCTGGAGTGGAGTGGGCTTTGCAGTCTCCACTTCGCTTCCTTGAAAAATCTTGTATTGCATTTTAACAGTAGATGCTCTCCAAAAATATAAAAAAACAGGAGACACACAGGTCTGAAAAAATAAACCTTCCCCTACAATAACAGAGATCTTTATCAGCTACTTTCTTGCAAGCAAATCAAGAAAGTAACAATGGGGCCTTAACTAGTTAGTAAGCTTATACTTCTGAAAACAACTTCTCAAAATCAGTTCCAGATAATACAAACAATTAAAGTTTCCCTTGACCTAGCTAGCAATTGGGCTATTCTCCTCATATGTTGGAAAACCTGTAAAGCCTTTACTGATTTTCCTTGACAGGATTTTCTACATTTAATCAGGAACATTTACTCCCATCCCTGAAGCACTGACAACACTTAGTCATATCTAACTTAATATTATATTGATATGTTTCATCAAATAATACCTGCAGAGTATGCAGTTTTACCTCTTCTCTAATCCCATGTTTTCATCAGTTCTGTTGCCAAAAAAGATGGCTACAGACAGTAGCAAAACTAGGCTAAAGAGAATAATATGATATAAAGCTTCTTACCATTAAATTATTCAGGTACAGCTGACTGTGACCAAGATTCATTGCCATCTGTTAGTAGATAGATTTAATTTAGTTAAACATGGCAATCCCTTCCTACTGGACAGCTGTCCACATAAACCACCAGCCTGTAACTGGAAGGAATTGGCACCCCATTTTGACAAATCTCAGCAGAAATACCAGTAAGTGAACAAACATGGAGTTTTTTATCTCTCTCTAGAATATGTGAGGAATACATATATTTCAATTTACACATATATAAACTATTAACTAATACAACTAATTTATATGTATATATAAACTATAAACAAATCTATTTTCTGGTGTTTTTAAGTGCATACATTTCATGGAAGACTGCAAGAAATAATTATGACCTCGTTTGCCATAAAACAATATCTCAAACTGCAGACTTTTCACATAGCTAGCTGAATATTAATCTCAAAAGCCAACACCTCTTCCAAAGTTATCATATCATTTAGCATCTTCCATTCAAAACCAAGTTACTTCAATAGCTCTATGGGACCTTCACAAAATCTATGGGGACTCTGGGACCTCTAGAAACCAGTCAGAGGAATTTCAGGCACTACAGTATTAATGTCTATATTTTCTTTGCACAGTTTAATTCAGCACAACCTGAGGATGACCCTCTTCTGCAGAGGGCGTAATCTGTTAATCACAAGGGGCTGATCAAAATTATTAAAACCTATGTAAGGTTGACTRCATGAATACAATGCAAATATTGAATAAAAATCTCTTGATCCTAACAACATTTCAAAACATCACTCAAAGGTGTACCAAGTTTATTATCACCCTTGTAGCTCAAAATCTTGGATCTTCAGAAACTGAGTAATCCATACTCATCAGATGGAATCACGGTACCATACTGAATGCATAAACACAGGCAGTTAGCAAGCAGAAAATCCATATTTGCAGCAGGCAGTTGTGGAGAAGAGAGACTCTAGTGTCACTACTGTAAACCACCATGATCACCTGAACAACCTCTTCCCTTTAAGAATATCAGCTTCATATTTACATTAAGGGATATGGTTAGTACACATGCCTAACTTGAAAAAACTGCCTTGTCCTAGCAGCTAAAAAACCCAAAGCTCTGAGCTGCCTGATTATATGCTTCATACTTCTGCTGCTCAACCTAGGGGAGTGCTCTGAAGATAGGGTTAGCCAAGAGGCTAGCCACTGCCAGTTAGAAATCATCTCCCTACAAATCATTTTGACTGCATTCATCAAGGTCTGGAATATTTAACATTTACATTATCTATAATTCTTTTCCTATCTGTAATATTTGTATTTTCCCAATGGAGTATTTTTGCATTACAACAAACTTGCTTTTTAGTATACAGTTTGTCAATATTCACTGCAGCCAGAAAGTACAGGGAGAATATTAAAAACTGTTTTGGTCAAATATTAATCAAGATAAAGTATGCTAATTTATATCCAGACCAGGCCAAAATTTCGGCTTGGCTCCTGCTGCTGCTCTTCTATGAAGTTAACGATGCTTCTACACTTTTATTTTTAAAGATTGTCTGCCATTGTCTGTATACTAGGTAATGTTCAGATCACAAGAATCGATTTTCTCACTGGCATAACTTGGCTTTATTGTTACCACTGCTAAAAATACCATTCCATACCCCATGTATGTACCCATCCCCACTCTGCTTATTCTTGTAATCCCACTTAAGAGTGGTGTTGAACTTGCTGTGCTTRTTTACTTGTAGAAAAGCTGTGGGAAAATGACTCTCTAGAGCTGTAAATAGTTCACGTATGATGCATCTATAAGTACATTGGACAAAACTAGAAAATTTAGACTCAGCAATTGCCCATATCAGGATAAGACTTATTTCTATGGAAGCCAAAGATTCAGACTCTGTCTGAAAAGTTTTGCCCACAAATACCAGATTTACCACAGAAGGGGTATATTTGATTTTGTCATGGTGAGAGTGAGAATTTACCATTCTATTACTTGAAACAGATAATCCACCAAAACTTTTTGTTCATCACAAAGTCTAAAAATAGTCAACTCTATCACTACCAACACTAAAAGATGAGATTCAAGGCCTTTCTTGTTGCTCCCATGACAGATTTCAAATTCAGACTAAGATTTTCATTGATTTTCTTCTTTTAGCTGTTTTACATCATGTCTCATACATATAGCGTATCTGTACCACAAAAGGAGGAAAATATTAGTAATTTGGGGAGAGGGGAATATATAATTATAGGTTATAGCAACTTGATTGTAGGTAAAAATGAATTTTCGACTGGATCTTTCACCAAATAAGAGTACAAAATCATTGATTTTTCATTTCATTGTTCTACCAGACCATCAGAAGAGTGTTGCCATCGTCATTTCTTTTTAGAATCAAAGATTTTCTATTTGTTTTCAGCTTTTCCATTTAATAATTTATTAGCAAATTGAAATAAAAAAAATCAAATTTTATCAAAAGACCCCTCCTGAAGCTTAGATTTTTAGAAGGTTTAGGCTTTTGCTTCCTGCAACTTATTCATAATGAATACAGTCTAACAATTAATTTATCAACATGCTGTCAAAAAAATGGTAGATTTTGAAGATTTAAGCAATTAATTACAGATTATCATTTCAATTATTATTTTGTTAATTGGGATGGGAGGGAAGATAGCAGAAAAAAGCAAAATGAACCATTAAAAAATAAAGCACTGTAGCAAAAATAAAAAATTAATATCAGTCTTTTCAGAAAAGGGCCATTTTTATTTTATTCCTATTAGTTTTACTGTCAAATTTGAAATTCTTCTTTAAGACAATTTCTTCACTATTTTAAATGAAGAGACATAATACAAAGTACCCAATGCAATTTGTTATTCTTTTTTACATGAGATTACTAGTTCAAGGCCCTTTAAGATCCTCCAAATGCAACAGATTCTAGAGGCTTTTGAATTTATTGTTATTATAACTGCTGTCATAATGTAGATCTGTCAACTTTATGGTTTATACAGGCCCCAATTCAAAAAGTATAACTCAACAGTTCTCATGCATTTTGGTTCCTATTTTAGGGATTTATTCATCAGGGAATTGAGTTCAATGGGTAACTTTGAGAGTATTAAGGAGCCTTTGTTAACAGAATGCTGGTAAATTAAAATTAATTCTGAACATAAATCAGCTGAGGTATAGATTGCTCCTTTTCTATACACTTTTTGCCACCACAAGCTCTAGTCCTGAGCTTGTCATAGTATAATAGAAATATTTACAACTTATTCAGGTTTAAAATAATAATGTAAGAACAATAGCTGTCATGGAACAGATGTTTGATAAAATAAGGTATCCAATATCTTCAAGTGAAATCTCAAACACAGAATAATAGAACATTATAGTCCTAATTTGCAGGCTCATTTTGATATCCTCTTTTAAATTTAAATGATCATATGGATAATCATTTTCATCACTGCATAGCAATATACTGTGTAGAACTACTGCTCAAATTGTATTATGCTTTGGACATACAGTAGTTTAATATCTTCAAAAGAATCATTATCCTGAAGTCGCATTATTGTGCAATAACTAAAAGGACAGGACGTTCCATTGGGAGAGATTCTGAAAAGAAGTGCTTAGATCCCCGAGATGCATATTTAGACACATCTGAGGCACCTATGGCCTATGTGGAAATCCTGAAATCTGCTGTATAGCTGACTCCAAACTCTGGAGACACCCAAGCTCCCCAGCTCCCTTACTTCTCATTAGTAAATTCCCAGGGTATCTCTGCTCAGCTTTGGTGTGTATGCAGGAGGACCACAAATACCAGCTCTCCTCTGCCTTTATCAGTATGCAAAAACTATGTCTACCTTCACCCAAGCTACTGACGCACTGGATCCCTTGGGTGTACTTTGCACACCCCACGCAAAGCCGTAGGATGGTCTTTTCAAAAAAATCCAGTAATGACTGCTGGGGCCTTTTAGACTGTGCACAACACACTTTTTCTAAGAATAGTAAAATGGTAATGAATTGCCACTAAAATTAAAGCTATGCTCTTGAGTGGAGGCATAGTTTAACTCTCATGTTACTTATACTCTAATTTTATTTCTGCTAACTACTTTTCATTAGTTTCAGCTCCTCTATCTGTTGATATCTTTCTGTTGCTATTTGTTACAGTACAATATCCTACTTCTGCAGTAATGTTTGTATTTCAAGTGGCATGGGTGTTAGATTTAGCAATAGTTTGAGATCTTTTTGGTAAAAACATGAAGAAAGCTACTAATCAGCATAAATATGAGCTTTAGCCATACTTGTTAGAGAATATCGGACTGAAGCTGTCTAGAATTAATCTCTTAGCATAACATGCTTAGCATTAGTAGCTAAATTTGCTGAAGCCTTAGGTCTCAAGCTGTGAACTTTCACCTAGATACGTTGAACTTTTACCTAGGTAAGTAAAAGGGGGCCCCAGGGCTGTCTCAAGCCCGAGAGATAAAGAAGTTACACGGACAGCAGGAGTAGCAATCTTGAAGATAAGAAAAGCAGCAGCCTGCCTAGAGACCATGAAGGGGGCCARTGAAGAAGGGGAAGACCCCAGACCTAAATATTACTGTTGGTCCAAACTATCACTTGAGGGGTGGGGAATTTAGATTGTAAGGGTATAATTGCCCAGGGATTTCTTTGTTCGGGGTCCCTCTTCGGAAGCACCCAGCATGAGCTGTAATTACCGCACATGTATCATTAAATTTTATTTCTCTCCAATCTGACTTTGAACTTCTGCCTCAGTGGGAACCTAGGGTCGGACCCTGTTATGGTGGCCGGTGAGCCTAATTTTCCATAACAATACTATTAAATACAATATTCTATATTTACAATATTAATAATGAATAAGTTACACTATTAATAACCAGTAAGTATATATATGCTTTCAGAGCTACATGAACTGCTTCTAAGATGAAAACATTTGCCTCGTGATGAAACATTATTTGTGTCAGACCAAAGGTCCTTGTCTTTAAATTAACTTCTGTCTTAAGGCACAGCCTGACAAATTCCGTTACCCATACCATTTGCTTTACAGGCATCCATAAAACATTCAAACAAGAAAATGGTATAGCTTTAACTAGATTATCCTCTATTGGGTGCAGTTAAAGGGAGATACAGGCAAATCAACCTGACTGAGTTTTTACTTAAAATATAGGTAAATATAACAAATATAATTATGTAATATAATTTATTAAATATAATATAATAAATAAAGGAGGGCAGGAAAGAGTAAATTGGAATGGAATTCTTATTCAACTCTTTTTGACTTCTGTATTTATCACTAATAAGTATCTATGGCTGACCTTGGGTTTTACAAGGAAATAGCCCCAATTCTGAAATGGCAGCATAAACCAATAGCAAGTTAGGATTGCAGTCATTAGAAAGTGTTGTAGGAGAAAAATCACACAAGAGTTAGATACCTAATGTAACCTGACACACATTGCGTGAAAATCTCTCTGCTCCATGGAAAGAGCAATACTCTCTTTTCCTTGCTGGTTTATACTCACTGCTGCACACCATGGCCAGAGTCCAAATCCCAGGTAGTCCAGCAAAGCACAAAAGGGAGTCTCTTTTTTGTTCTGACTCCCTTGCACAGATGTCAGACCAAGACATAACCCAGTCCACAAAAAGAGCACATTAAAGGGTTTATTTAGCCATCTCAGCCCATCTGTGCCCATTTTTAAGTTTGGGACATCAGCAGAATACCTCATATAAAATATTCTGGCCATAGTATTGAGTGTATACACCGTGTAACGTTTTTCCTCATATGCAGGGTATAAAGTTATGAGCTGTAACCATAACTACTGTATGTCCAAACCCAGCAAAATGAAATAAGCAGAGAAATCACATTTTACTTCAGTATTCGTCTCTCAAAAGAGGAGATAACGTGCTCTGAATTACCCTGTGAGGATACAAGATCTTGACAGTCAAGCTTTACTGAGGATAATTCCTGATGCTGTTGAAATAATGTGAATACTTTCACTGATATGTAGAAAAACAATGGTTTCTTTGTTAAATTATTTTGATAACACCTTTTCATTCAGTTAATTCACAGTTTTCCCTGTGCCCTGCAAACATAAAACAACAATTGCTACATTTAAGACTCGAGCTTCAGAGGGGAAATTTGCCGTGTCATTTTGTCAGTTGTTTGATTAGCTCAGGGCAGTCTTATATATACTAAAAAATATCTATAACTGTATTCGCCCACTCACATTCTGCAAAACTAGGCCACAGAACTTCTAAACCAAGAGAGGTGAATGTGCTTTAGAAA
Organism: Apteryx rowi; assembly: GCF_003343035.1. Lineage (NCBI taxonomy): Eukaryota > Metazoa > Chordata > Aves > Apterygiformes > Apterygidae > Apteryx > Apteryx rowi. The sequence continues at coordinate 338,387 of NW_020451039.1, read as the reverse complement.
TATTGCACTTAAGAGCATAGAGAACAGAGTAGATTCAGAGCCTCGTGGAAATTTCACTAGGCAAAACAGGATAAGAAAACCCTAGGTCACCTTCTACAGCTTGCTGAATCCCTCCCCAACCCATTGCTTTCAGCAGTTCGGAGCTGGCTGAGGACCTGGCCCATTACTGGTGATGGTACTGAACCCCTTCCAGCAGGAGCAACACCAGCAAGGACGCTAGCCAGTGCTCACTCCAGTTTGGCCATCTCCGGGGTGTTTTCTCGGGATAGAAACGGGATGAAATGATTCAAGTTTTTTGAGTCCTATTTAGGCACCATAGCAATAAAAGATTATTATTATTATTATTATTATTATTTTTAAAGACACTTGCACTTAATATGCAGCCATATTTGTGACCAACTTTTTCCTGCTGTACTGGTGTAATATTCCCACTGAAGGAGTTGGGTTTGATTTGGTTTGGTTTGATTTTTGTAATTTAGCCAGTGAGTACCACTTCCAGGTAAGTATGTTTGATCTTTTTTCTAAATCAGCAAGGATATGTTCATAGGACTTAAGTAGAAAACCAGTGCCCAAATTCCAGCATATGAAAGAAAATATTTTTTACTGATGACAAAGTTATTTCTTTACAAATTCTAGCTAACCCCCCGTGCTTTTGCTTAGGTTTTCTTCAAAAGGAACAGAAGATGTCAAAAGATTTATTTTTTAAAAATCCATCTTAGTGCTTTAAATAGGTATTCATTTGTTCTAGAAATAAAGTAATAATTCTTGTCACCCTTTTATGTTAAGCTCTTGAAGCTCTCAATATGTAAAGCTCCTCATAGACTTGGTACAAAAATTTCTGTGTGTATACAAGCTTTTTGTATAAAATGCAGGTAAAGAACACTATTCTTGCAGCTATATACCTACACTTCCTTAAAAAAATCTCCAAACTGCTTAAGCATTCACCAGACAACTCACATATTCAGTGTAAGTGTATATGAGATTGTGTATATACTTAAAAAAAAAAAAAAAAACAATTATAATGTTGGTACTGAAATAGACATAGAAAGACTATATTAGACTGATGAGAAACTAAATGAAGAGTCTTAAATATGTTTTTAATTTAGAGTTAATAAGATGGAAAAATTAATATTCTAAAAGTTATTACAAGCATATTTTATAACTGATAAGAATAAACTACCTCTGTACCACTATCTACGAACAATGGGTAGTTTTATATAAAAACAACCCTCCCCGCCTCATTTTGATTAACCTAAGCAAGAGGAGAAATCTTTATGTAGCCGCATTGTTCTTGAACAGAGCTTTCCTGAGCTGGGGCTTTTTAAAAGATTTAAATTCCAAAATGTAACACTTACCTTTTGGTATGGACAAATGAAGAATAATTAGAACAGCATCACTYGCCAAAGAGCCTGATGAGTAGGTCATGCACCCTTCTCTGGCCTTTGGAGAAAAGGCTACTCCTGTGAAACAAGAGAGGTGGAAAGTAGATCACACAGCTTTTTAGGCTGTCAGAAGGAATTCAGCAAAGTTTTATACCAGGGGACACTGCTGTAGGTTTAAATCATAAACAGGAAGGAAAATTGATGGGGACTGAAAACTTACCTATGGGACAAGAATAAAGAAGACCTCTATTAAGCAGAGAGCTTATGAGTTTCAAAGGGATCATGGAGGATAGATCTCAGGGAAAGGACCGCAGGCCTTGCTTCTTAGAAGAGTATTACCAATTCTTCCTCATCTCGTTCTTATGTTAGAAACACACGACTTTCTTTCCCCTAACATTAGACTTCTTATTTTATAGTCAGTCTGGCCTATTAATTATTTTTGGAAATGAGTTGTGCTGAATGTATTCTTCATTTTCCACATTTTTATCAAGACAGAGATTATTTGCTTAATAAAAAAAAAAATAATAATAAAATCGATGCTCCTTTGCACTGGCATGCAATAACTGTGGGGTGTGCAGCTCTAAGTCCAATCAAGATGTAGGTCAAGCAAGAAGTTTTTCAGTAGAAATCCCTATCCACAGCACTAGGGATTTCTACTGAAAAATCAATGCTTGACTATAGCCCCAGGTTCTACTGAGTAACATGTGCTCAGTACTGTAACATGAGACATTATTATTTAGAAAACGTGGCTATCTTTCACAGGTTAAAGATCCCCTGAGAGGAGAAGTAAGATAGAGGCCAAAAAGGGCAGAGAGGTAGAAAAATGAGAAAAAGAAACATCACACTTAGAAATTCACTACTGTGAACAGCAGATGTCTGACTGGTATAAACTGACAAAACTCCACCGGTGGTGCAGGGCTTGACATCAACTGAGGCTCAAAGTTTTGGAGAGATTTTTTTTCCCCCCTGTTGTGGCCTGCTGAAATAGTATTCCCACTGTGTCTGTCTTTCTTTTGACACTATAATGGCCATGTCCCAATGCTGCAGCATAAAAATTGAATGACTTTTTAATTATGAAATTAATAGAACTTTCATCTCATGTATAACAGCCTCATTAATACTAAGTAGGTTAATTATGATAAAAATATTACCATAAATAGCATAGGGATTAATATTTTAACAACTATAAAAGTATTGCCATTTTTCATAAAAACTTATATCTAAAACTCACCTAATCATTTGGATTGCCCAGAAAAATCCATAAACTATAGCCCAGAGTTTACACTGCCCTTGTTTTGCACATTTAAAGCTTCTACCAGGCTAATATAGGCCGTTCTCATGTTACCAGATCTGCCTGGCACAGCCCTGCACCTCGTGAATACACAAGCATCAGGTAGTCCCCGTTTAGGAACTGGGTTTCCTCATCTTTAAATAATGTTATGGCTCTCCTGTATTCTAAATAAGAATACATGATTCAATCCTGAAACAGTCAAGCTGCCTAGTGCCCATTCAACTATATAAGCACAAGAACTCACTTTTCTATGTACATGTCAGATCTTCTTTTACAGTGATATTTTACTGCTTATTTGACAAGGCCTGAAGAGAACTAATTTCAGTTATTGGTTTGGATGCCCGGGTGAAGCTGTCCATCTGCTTAATCCTCATTTAATCACTGCCTGTGAAAACCTAATGGTGATGAATCCTCCTTCCAGTCGTCTTCTGTGCTCTCTATTTAGAACATAAGTTGAAAGCTGAGAAGGCAATGGGAAAGAGCTGTACATGCCCTGCTCCCATACTCCTCCATAAGCATCCACTGTTGTCTGCTATCATAGGGTACAGGATTAGATGCATCTTTGGGCTACCTGGTACAGAGCTATACAGCTGAAAAACATAAAATGGACATTTCCCTCACATGCAAAGAAAGAACTAATGAACGAAAACAGCTGTGAAAATGAGGATCTGGGATCCTGTGCCATCCTGGAATAACAGAAAAACAAAACCAAAGAAAATCAGAAATGAATTTTCTTCCCAGTCGTACACATGACATGAAGCTATTAGTTATAACCACATCACTTTCCAGAAGGACATTTGTAGAAAAGCAGCAGTACTGGAGTCTGAGATAACACATGCACAAATTCCATTAGCAATTTGTAAGAGCTGAACCATGCTGACAGAGTAATTCCTCTCAACAGCAGCTCTGCACTGAGGTACACAGCACCAGCTGCTGAATTTCGGTGAGTGGCACCAGCAGGCTTGGCAGAACCTGCAACAAGCACCTCCACAAATGTCAATATATAGCACAGTTTTTCCTACTGCTGATGACAAAAGTACCCAAGCAGCTCATATGGGAATAGGTCCCACTTTTACTAGATAGGAATATGCCTGACTTTAAGAAGACACACCGTTTAACAAAAGCAAAGGGTGAGAGCGGTGGTGACTAATGTCTGTGTATATGCACCATGGCTGACTCCCTCTTCTAAATACTCAAGAGATCAGTGCCAGTAACATCCTAGGCATCACACTGCAGTGCTAATCTTGTACCCTTTTGTGCTATCCTGCACGATGCCGGCCAAACTTTTCTGCCTTTGTCCCCTTTGCCTGCTTCCCTAGAGGTTAAATAGCACTATCCACACGGCTGCTTGTGCCCACCCTGTGGGCAGGGAGTGTTGTTGGGGACAGGGAGGCTTCCCTGTCCCCCAGCCCAGCAGACACTGCTGCCCTGCCCACTCTGCAGCCTGCTGGAGCAGAGGGCAAAAGCTATGTTGTGCGGTCATTGGGCTCCTAAGAGAGGGAGACCAGATGCCTTATGAAATCAGTCAGCTGAATGCTTAGTAAAACAGGGAGAGAGTCTCCTTTCTGGCTACAGACTGCCCTCCACAAGGTCCATTGTCCAAAAAATCCAGTGTCACCATGTGACACAATGGCAGTATCCATCATTATACTAATGAGATACTAACTCTGGTACACAGAAAGGAATATCAGTAAAGCTTTACTCAATGTTAGGGTTTTGACTAAAGAAAAAAACTCACAGAAAATGTCATATTTTGAAGAAATGCTATGGCTTGTCATGAGAAACCAAAAATCTAATCAATTTCATGCTTTTGATGAAAACTCAGAATAATTATCAACATACAGGCCAACCAGGTCAAACAGACAGATAAATAATATCTCTGTAAATATAAATTACAGAAGTAGGATAAACTTCCCATAGATGTCTCACAAGCATTTTAGTTGAACTGTCCCAGTTCCTAGTAATGTGCCTCAGTGAAGATCCTCAGATCTCAAACATGAGGAAAATGCTAACATAGTGCCCAAAGTTTCAAACTGAGGACTTTGTGTGCCTCACTATCAGGGATTTTAGTTTTGATAACAGATTTTAATTTCACAAAGTGCTGAGCAGGCCTGGAAATCAAGTCCCTTCAAGGTACCACAAGATGACCAAGAAGAATGAGAAGCCCTAAAGGCCACCTAGACAGACTTCATGTCAGAACATTTTTAACCTCTCTCTTACCTAGTTTATAACTAGTATCAGCAGTACACACACCAAGAGGGAGAAAAAAAGAATTTAAAATACAATAGCATAGTGTTCCTGCTTTGCTTTATTAGCCTTATAATGTAATACTAATTTTTTACTGTTCTGATTTAAAAGTCCAAAGGCTTCTTGCTACAAAGTGAATTGGCCTTTCAAATTTCAGATTATATCTAAATTAATATGAAATTAATATGTTGTAATAAAATGTGTGAAGTAATATGTAATAAAATAGAAGTGGATTATTTAAAGGATAATAACAATAACAAGGACAATATGCCACAGTATTTCTCATTATTCCAAAACTGTTGTTTTAACTATCTTTTCCATGGTTAGGGTAAATCATCAGAGACAGGAAAATAGAAAGTGACTCCAGTTACATTTTTCTCACTTGTGCATGCACATTAATTCATTACTGCAGAGTTACTTATCACTGATGAGTGTGTGACATTATCTATTTGCTTTCATTTAAGGAGTATTGGAACATTTTGTTTAAGCACCATACCTACAGAAATAATTATTCAAATATTATGAGACGATGTGAGCCCTGGATATAGATTTAAGAATGGGAAGCAACCTTTTAAAGGTAACAAACTTTTAAACCTTTCTTTAACTCTGATATTCTTGTAACAAAATCTGAAGCAAAAGGTACAGTTACAGCATAAGACAAATAGTACAATAAAGATCTTACCTTCAAGAGCATGACAGAAAAAAATAAAACTAAGTGCCCACCTGCATTATGAGGGCATAACCAAGTCCTTAATATTGTTTCTATCAAATATTTGCTTTCTACCAAAATCTCATATGTAGCTGTGTATTGCGCAGCTGGGGTCAAAGCCAGAAGATAGAGATTGGGAGCAGATACATAACTGGTTGTTCCCTCTCTCACAGGCAAGTTGGGAATTTGAAACAATGTTTCCAAAAAGATAAATAACTAAAAGTCTATATTAAAAGAAAAACCTAGGTTAAACTATATTTCTCATTTTGAAAACTTTTCAGAAAAATAGTTCCTGAGATGGTCAAATAGCTCATTTTGAATATTAATAAAATGAAGGGGGCAGGTCAAAAATATCTTTCATTCAGTATTTTTTGTTCTTTATTAAATAAAGATCAATAATGAAATGAAGCCTTCACAAAATGCCATGAATCTTCTTTAAACTTAATGGTACATTCATTTTGTTATTTTTGTCCCAGCTTTGATTTGAATTCTTTTTTTAAGTTTGTTTTCCCTCTCTTTCCCCTGCTCTTGTGAATCGGATTTCATTTTTATATCTCAAACATTTATCCAGGATAGGAAAACAGCTTCCCAAGCTTACTCTATTTGTTATTGATGGTATTTGCCACACCTTTTTTAGTTTAGAGGGCAGGGAAAAAGGGGAGATAGACCCATATAAAAGAGTCAGTTCTCCACACTGATTCAGAAACAGAACCAGTTTTCTTAGTAAATCCTAAAACAATGTAGCATCAGAAAGGTATGTCTTTTGGACTGTGTTTAGATCAGGAATTTTTAGCCATTTTCTCACTATTTCACAGTCCATTGCTTACAGCTCTGAGGAAAGTGCTACTGCATATATGGCAAGGTAGATGAGCTGCAATTTTTCTCTAGCAATTCACGGATATATATTTCTGCTATTAAAATACAGATTGCGTTTTGAAGTCCACAGAATTCTGGCTATAAAAGTGGAATTGCAAATAGCAGGCAGGAATCCACTGCCATAAACGCCCATGATGTGTTTGCTTGTACCTGTGCACACTTTACCAAGTGGGTGTCAAAAGGGGGTTCTCCACAGAGGTCCCAGTTTGGGACAGTAGGGGCTGGTTAAACTCAGGAATGCAGTCAACRTGCTGGGCTCCAAAGCAACACAAGAGAGTAGAAGCCATCCTGCCTGGGCACTGTGATCCTGGGGAAGATTAACTTTCACAGCTTCATTTCTCACACAGTAGATTCGGGTTTCTCTATTTCAAGTAATATTTTATTCCAGTAATATGTTTATGTTCTAAGAAACCAACCTTTAATGATTATCAGCATTTTGCTGGTTTTCATGGACTCACTTAAAAGCAAAGCCTGCAGTTTCACCTCAAGACCACAGGTGACTTCTGGTCCCTTTAATTAAACACACAACAAGCTTAGTCCACCTCCAGGGACACCAACATACACTCAAGAGGGCCTCACTTTTTTTAGAACAAAAGTGGAAATGAATGGAATATGTTACCTAGGCAACAAAACATCTGCAGCACTGGTAAATAAAGGCAGCCAGCAGGGAACGAGTCTGATGACACTGTCAGAGTAAGAAACAAGACTCCTGACAGAGCAGAAAGAGAATAAAGCAGAATATTCCAAAATTCAACAAACAACATTTTAAAAACAACCCCTGGGTAATTTTATCTATATGTAAAAAGGTAAAAACCTTACCTCACAGCACTGTTGTACCACTTGGTCTATTAATAATGCAGGACTACTTTCGAAGGACATCTTTCCCTGTATTCTTTTTAATCATATACCTGTCCTTTCTACTACTCAAAATGAACCATCAGCATTAGGCATAGCTTCTGATAACATTGAGAGAGGAGTGCACAAAAACAGTCTAACCTAAATAATTATTTTTAAACTATGTTCCTATTAACATCAATGGCAAATTTTCCATTGACTTTAGCAAGGTGAAGATATCAGGATGCTGAGACCAAATTCAAAGTCACTGAGCTCTTGGGAAGGCTCATATTGACTTCATCAGTCTTGAATCAAGCCATGGTGGAGAATAATTTCCTTTCTGTAATATCTTTTGTAGTATCAGGAGGGGTTACTTAAACACTACTTTCTTCTTCTGATTTTTTTCTAACTTCATGCCTTTCAAATGAGTTCAGAAAAGTAGTTTTAAACAGCAACAAAAAAAATGCCATTATGAGGGAAAAAAGGAGTTTCTATGACTAAGAAATGAAAAGATTTCATATTTCAAGTGACTTGCACAAATAATGAGACTGGAGAAAATAAAAAGGCAAAAATTATTTTATCTTGGCATTGAAGCCAAAGAGCTATTTCAATAGAAGGAGCTATGACATATTCAGTGTCACATCTGTTTATCAGTATGTCGTAATCTAAGGGGCTTGTCAGTGCTGTGTCTCAAGATTTTATATGCATGTGCTTGTCGGTGTGGGTGAGAGGTGTGTGTGTGTGTGTATATATATATAATAAAAATGATAAGTGGAACAAAAGAAAAGAATTGAAGGGCTTCAGATGTGTAACATGGATAATTTGATTGACAAAGACTAAGATAAACAGAGGACAGAGAAATCAAATTGACAAAATTTTTCTATTTATCACATTCAAAAATAACCCATTTTCATGTGAGAATGAGATTGTAGAAATGGAGACAGATTAAAAACAGCCTGACAGCTAGTGACATAGCCAGGTAAGTTATGAATTTTAATAAGTGTGTTGGCCCTGTACAAATTCTTTTTAAGATAGTGACAAACCTTCTGAAAGGAAATAAGATAACATTTTTCATACTGATTATATTGCTCAGAATTAGGTTTATGCCAACCTTTCCTTTCTTCCCCACAAAACCCCACTCAAAACAAGCTGAAGTCTGGCATTATACTGCATATAACAAACATTCATTACTACCAGGTAGGCAAAGATTACAGATGACTCTTTTGTCCTTAATGTCCACTTATTGTACTTGCTGTTAGACTGGAGAGACCATTTTGAGGTGGTGTACAGTAAGCTCACTAAGAGGCTGTTAGTCATACTGAGCTCTTCAGTTGAGTTTTTTGCTACAGCAGAATGGGAGCAAAATTGGTGCTGTGTCAGCTCACTGAATGTAAGTCAAACTGAAAGAAGGAAAATGTTGTTATAATACAGCCCTTGGGAACAGAGAACATAAGGTCAAAGATGAAGCAAGAGAAAGTTCTCACAAGTATATGATTATCAAACTTTCAAACCATGTGCAAACTAAATCTACCTTCCCTGGTAAGCAGCTACTTCTGAACTCTGTCATCCTTGGAGAAACCCATCCGAGCTCCTGGGGACCCTCTTCATTCCTGTGTCTGGCTTTTCTGAGAGAGGGATGGGGATGGGGAAGCAGGTTGATTGATGGGAGCAGAACCATGAAGGGCTGCCTTCTTAAATTTTTTATAGTCAAGCAGATGGAGTCTCTCTGAAACAATATATCTGCTACTTTTCAACCTATGGATAGAAGAGTAAATGAATTCCTCAGCCATCTCCAATCCTATATCTGCCCCTATTCAGCTAAGCAACCAAGAGCCAAAATCTGGATATTATGCTCAGCTCAAAGCTTGTGGAATTCAGCATAGGACTTCCTTTTGACTCAGTGCTCTCTGTATCTGCCCCAACATGAATATAACGACTAAAAGAATATTACTAATTAAAAACAAGAATTATTACTAAAATTGTAATTGTCTAAATATCTACTTAATCATTTATGAATGCTGTATGTCTTTCATAAGGTCCTAACCTTACTGGGAGACCTATTTTCAAGGAGATGTGTGTTCAGGACAAAGGATATTGAATGAAGTGATTGCAAATGCATTATTCATTTCTAGTCATTACTGATGACCTTATATATAACTTGCGAGTGACAGAGCATAGCACAGCTATGAATGATTGCTGTGAGGTCATCAATCATAGGTGGAAATGAATTCTGTATCTATATGTGTCTTGTTGCAAAATTTGTTTAGTATAACCACGCTGCTCTAGTATTCATGATTTTTGTATTTCAGTATTTTTCCAAATTTAAGTACACTGCCTTGGGCAATGTCAGGTGGAAAAGGTATCCAACAGGTTTTCATTGAGGCATGTGCTGTTTACCCAGAACCCTGAGAAGTCAGAGTTTCATATTCTGGGAAGGGACAGATTATTCTGATAGAAAGCTGTATTTATATTAATAGGGCTGTGTCATTGAATTTTCAATAAGGACAGTGACTCTAAATTTAGAGAGTCATTCATGTACTTGGAAGTATCACTTGAAGACAAACTGGACCCAAAACATCTTTTTTTTAAATTTCTATAGGAACAATTATTAAATGGTTAAAAATTAGTATACTAGGAAGATCATGTTCACTATACTAAACTAAACACTTTCTCAGTGCACTAGAGCAGTAAATGAACTCCATGTTACTTACTTAGTAAGCTGCAGTGTATTAAGAAAAAGCTGCTGTAATGTTAATGGTGGACTCCTGATGGTACAAACACTACTGACCTTGAAAACTGCCTCAACTGTAGATAGAGGATTTGTCTACACCAAATATTCAGGAAAACTATTCTAAATTAAGAAAAATTAATTAGTTACATATATAGTACATGTTATAGAATATGTCTCTTTCAGTATTTTTTATATATACAGAAATAAATATTCTGTGTATATACACACACACACACAGAGAAATAAACACTCAAAATTAATGTAATAGGTTATTAGTTTTTACTGACTTCACTGTGCAAGTAAGTCGAAACTCCTGCAAATAGAAATATTTAATAAAATTAATCTAGATTACCTAAAAATATAGGAAGTTAAAGTAGCTTATTTCAATCAAGTTACACACATATATGAATACTCTAAGTATTAAAGCAGCCTGAATTTTATTTCTATCAGTCACTTCTAAAATAATTTAGGGGGCAATGTACTGAAGTCTAGTTCTTACTGAAAATATCTACAGAGGAATTTAATACGATTTAACTAATCCAGTAAAAAGTATTTTCGATATATTTTATTGAGAGTCCTCATGAAGACAACTCTCCAGATAAACTTTATTATGGCATTTTTAGTGCTGAATAAAAATGTCTGTTCAGAAATTTAATAATACACCTTAAGAATTACTCAAATTAATTTTTCTTAATGATCTCATGTAGACAAACACTAAGAAAAGCATAAAAAAAAGCAGTAGTGGCAGGTAAATTACGGAAATTCTCCTTAAAAGACAATTGGCGAGCTCTATAACAAACATCTTGACATAGCAATGGGAACCCACTCTGCTCTGCTTCAGAGCTGGTAACACACTGCCCAGTAGCGTCTACACAAGCAAGGCTGGACATATAATATCCAAGCGAGATTAGTACAAACACATAAAAATCTGCCTTTATATCTAGGCATTTTTACTGAAAAATAAAAACACATCAAGATAAATAGGCAAAAATTCAGAGAACTCTATCACTATCTCAGTTCAACACAAAGAACTTTTAAAATCAATCTTCTTTCACATTTAAAAATCTACCATCATTCTCAAATTTCTTTAGCTACTCAGTAAACTAAATAAAACATCACCATTCAGTGAATTCTAACTGGCATTATTTTTGTTAGTTACAATATTTGGCGCTTAATGAAAATGAAGCTGAAACAGGTATTGCCCTCAAATCATTTAATAAGTAAAACTGGGTCTCTCCAAGTGTTTTTTCATGTAGGCCTCACTACATTTATTTAAATTTCTGATCTAAGCTACCATGGGTGACCAGAGGCATCTCCCTGCATTTTTGTTAGTTCTTAACATACTATTTCCAGAACACTTCGGCCTCTGAGCAAGTCCCGTGAACGAGATCGCAGGCAACAGGGCTTCAAAGGAAGAAGTTGCTCCGTCCTTTGTCCCATAGTTTGAAAAGCCACATGCAGAGTTAGCAAAGGAGCAAGTCCAGTGAGTCGTCGCCTCCCACACCAGCCCGGGCATTAATACCGCCCTAAAGGCTCTGACACCCTAACAAAGTCCCAAAGACTAACAAGTTCCCCCATAGCAGGAACAGTGCCCCTTGCACACTGGCTTGCTCTATGGCTTGCACAGAAAACACAAGGTATTTTGAGGTGGTTTTACCTCTTAATGAAAGAGGGATAGATTTCCCTCAGGTGTTTTGCAGGATGCTGCTGGGCAAGAATGTGTGCTTAGCTAGTTATTGTAACCCTGTAGTAATCTGTCTATGCATCAAAGCTCTTATGTTTCTGAAACTGATTTCATTTATTTCTGAAAAATCAAAATTAATTAAGTATAAGATTTTAATTTCTGATTCTGTCAAAGAGTTTGGGTGTGACCTTAGGCTTAATTTATGGGAACTGAGGCGCAGGGAGTTCATATGAGAATAAGTCTGTAGCAGTGATAGATTATATGCAGATCCTGACTGAAAACTCTCTCAAGTCCAGGAGTAAAAATCCCACTGATTTCACTGGACTTTGTACCAGACCTTTAAATATGTATACTGTGATGGTAAAAAATCAACTTCTAGCAATAAATTTAAGCAAAATTGCAATAAGCAAAAGAAATTAAACAGCAGATGATGAGATCTCACTAGAGACTTAGACAAAACATGCAATTATTTTAAAGTACATTCTTGTGTCAAATAGGAAGCTAAAAGAAATTAAAATGTATACCAAAGAGTGAAAAAACACTTTATATCAGACCATACAGAAAGCGTAAAATAATTAAGGAAATGACATTTAAAACTGTTTTTGTCCCACAAGCTTACAAGGGATTATGGCTAAGATCAGCTTTAAATTTTAAAAACAACTTATCCCAGATTCTGCACATTTCACCTCTAACATCAGTGGGATCACCCTTCTCAGCCTTGATTTAAGTAGTTAGGACTACTTAGGTAGCTCAGCTTGCCAGGTAGGATTGACCCTATAGAGAGCCAAGTTGTCAGGAAATTATTTTTTATCACCAAACAGTTAATATCCCATATACAATATTTTTCAGAACAGAAAAATTTCTATCTAAATACTATATTTCAAAGTGGGGAGAAAAAAAGAAATAGCAAAATTGCCCATAAAATAGAAGAAACAGTTGTAACATCAAGCAAGAATATATGCTGAAACACCCTTCTCATTGGTAGGTGGTTTTTTTCCTTCTCTCTCATTCTTTCTTTCTTATTTCTTCCAAGCAGAATATGTATACTGATTTCTATACCTCTTGCAGTTCATGTGGCAAAGTGATATTTTTTCTCTTCTATTTACAGCGAGTAGAGCCTCCATTCAAATTCAAAACTTGTTGCATCTTATTAACATCTCTTGCAAATGCATATTGTACTGCATCTCTCAATAGATACACTTTACTGTGTCAAGGAAAAGTGAAGCTTGCGGCCTTTCCTTACTGAAACTCTAATGGGAAAAATCTTCTTTATATGCAACTGTAACAGTTGCAGCAACAACAGTAGCAAAGATGTGTATTCATCCGAAGTCCACCTCAGAAACTCTGAGATTTCCTTGTTCAGAAGCTTCACAAAATGTTCTTGTGTTTGGATTAATCTGCTGAGACTAGTTGTGAGGATAAAAAGCAATCTCATCTTGAAATCCGGTGGGTACCAACAGCAACAAAGGGTAAACAAACAAACAAATCAAAAACAGAGTAAAGAGGAAAAGATATAAGCTTTTGGAGAGAAATCTGGTATTAAACAGAAGTCAACACATGAAAAATAGACTGTACATAGCAGGGTTTTAACATGAAATAGAAATACACAATGCAACAGAGATTGTTTCTTTTAGCTGCTTCCTCCCCTTTTCAGGTTGTTTATTTTTCCTGGAAAAAATAGTGTTCCCACTCTCCTGCAGCACTGAAGAACTCTATTGCGTCTAAACAGTAGTTATATCCAAAGGAAGTCAGGTCTATATAGAGCAAACTATCACCCAATATATAATGCACATAGGCACAAAATATGCAAATACAGTATTCTTGTAGTTTCAGGAGGTGTAAATACGGGCTAAGAACAAAATATATCTATGGCCAGATACTCAAACTGTATAACAAAGATACCTCCACCAAAGTCAGCATGAGATAAGCTAGGGAACCACTGAATAGGAGAGAAGCTAGGAGTAACAAAGGGATTCACTAGCAGTGGTTACTATGGCTACACTTCRATTATGGACATTATGTCCAATATTACAGAGCTCTTAAAATGTTCACCTGCCTAAAAAAGCAAACAAACATGTTTTAAACAGGAAGTTGGCTTGCACTTTTCAGGTTTGGAGTTCTGCTGGGACCAGCAGAACCAGGGGATCCAACAAATATATACCTACCTTGAACACACGATATGTTTATCACCGAGGTTATTGTTTGCTGAGGATTATAGGCAAGGATGAATTTAACCTTCAGTAGCATATAAAGTGTGTAGCTAAAAGGAAAGATGACTTCTTCATTTTTAAAGGACAGTTTGGTCCCAAAATGGCTTTACAAACTGGCTTTACAAATGCCATCAGTCACTAAAATGCAGCTCCATCTAGTCATATACCTGTCGAATTACATCAGACTATGGTTTTGTTAGAAATAACTTGAATTAAATTTTCACCAGCATTTTCATGAATGTTTGTATATTTCTTAACAATGTGGATATGACTGTTGTTATTGTGTGAAAGCTATGTGAGATCAACTCATTTACATGTTAAAAAATAGAAAAGATGATATATGATAATAAATTACCATTAATTTGGTAGTGAACAGCATTTTATTAACAACCCTTCCATTCTCCAATGTACAAATGCTGAATCTAGTACTCTTTTCACAGCCATTTCATTGAATGACTCTCCAAGACCAGGAAGACATGGAAATAAGTCCCTCCAAAATAACAGAGAGAAATGAGAATTTACTTCTATAATGTTTTCCCAGGTTTTTCAGAAAATTGATTTGTATACAGAATCAATCTCTTAAAAAAAAAAAAAATTTCCAAAAGAGTTTTCTAGAAAAAATACTTATTACTTCTACTTCCCTTTTGTTGTTCCTTCTCCCTAAATTCTCTTTTGTACTATGATATACCCTCTATGTCACTTACATATTGATTATGGCTAATTTTTTTCTGGAATAATGTGGTACAGAATGCAGATACATTAAAATTACAATCATTCTAGTGACTCAGCTTATTGACGGAAACAATTCAAATTGTCAGATTGCCCCTCTTCCATCACATTTACTCTTCAAGGATGTGATTTTTCATTTAGGGCAACAAACTGATACCATAATCATTCTCTGCCTTGCTATTACTATAAAGCAAGTTATCCAATGCTTTAAGATATGATAGGGTAGACACAACCAGACAAGGCCCATAAAAACTATAAGTCAATGAAACTATTCAAATTTTCTTCAGGGTGTTACCCACAAGAACCTAAATTTTTAAAACATAAGGATCAAGCCCAATAAATCTGTAGTTAAGCATCTACATAGAAAAGATATGTCACAGGTTTCCAAGCACTCACAAATCCCACTTCAGTCACAGGAGTTCCATAGATTATGTTACTTAAATACATACCTTTGCATTGTGAAGACCATATTTACAAATTTCAACCACAAATTTTCCTAGGATCAAGATGTCAACACTGTTTTGCCAGCTTGTATTTTCATGGGTTAAAATATATTTAATGTTTGAGATCTGTCTTCCCATCACATATTAGTTTTTGTGTTTTCATGTATATTTTGTCAATTTTCTCCTCTACATGGATGAGTGTGCTGTCAATACTTTGTAAAATGGCAAATATTAAAGCATCATGCTACCCCTCTGAGCTAGATATTTTCTCATTTGACAGATGCAGAAGTAGAAAAAAAGTCATCGTTGCAAAGTATGTTACAGTGATTACAGGTCAAGAGCCATGATTAGAAATCATGTATTCTGTTGCTCAGTGTTTTGCGCTAAGCCAACAATCACACTTTTTCCTTTCACCTTCTGTGATCCAGTGTGTTTTCAGTATAATGTAATCATCCCAAAGTACTCCTACAACTAGAGACTTAAACTTCATTATTACTGATGGAATTTGGACTAATAAATAATTCCCAAAAGAACACTTAGCATAATCTACATTTTGACAATACAGCATGAAAATTAAAAGAACAAATGTATGCACGTTTCCAGATGTCTTTGAATTATGACAGTGACATTAATAATTCGTTATATTCATTGCTCAGCATTTATTTAAACTGTTCATAGAGCATGATAAATGTAATTAAAATTAATGAAACCTAAAGAATACATAGAAGAACAGATGTCAATGTCAATTGTATTATTTGCCACTTAAATAAAAGTCTGAAGTTGGAGGTTTGCATTTGATATTTGATATATCTGGAAGTTGACTTGTATACGATTAATTGATACAAGTTGTCTTTCTTATTTGACTGCAACTGAAATGCTCATATCAGGTTACCAAAATGAGGACAATTATTCATAAAACAATTCTGTGGTAACTTTTGCATGTTACTCCATAATAGTTCCTGTAATGATGGAACTTATAAAATTTTAATGATCTCACAATTAATCTTCCTGATAGTTCTGATAATATTGTGGCTTTGATTTTAGCTAAAACCAGAAAAATCTGGCGTGTATCTAATACATGTTCATTTTAGCTTTATGTTCATTATATGGTCTGAATCTAAAATTAAGTTTGGCTCTATGGCTCAGATATTTCAAAGGTCTGTTTCTGAATTACATTCTATAACTTCCATAAATTCATTTTTGGATACAGACTCTGAAATCCCAGGGTTAGAATAATTAAACCTTAAGCTTGTGTCTTGCCCATAATCAGGAAGTAGAAGACTTTTCCAAGGGGCAAACTACTATTCTCCCAGGCTATAAAATGTATCATAGGGCTTTGGCTTGATTTGAATTAGCCCTTTCCAAGGACTTGCCAGGTACTCAGAAAACATCATACTGCCTATAGACAACACTTAAACTTATGGAAAACGTTAGCTGAGGATAACAGGCTTAAAGGCTTAAACAGAATTACGCACTAGAACTATGTCCAATCACCTAAGCTAAAGGTATGGTCTGAAATCATTACTGGAGGCAAGCAATTGAGTTGTTATCTAAAACATATCTGAGTGAGCATAAATACATGGAAGTTAAAAGGCTTCATTTTCTCCTGTGTTTTAATTGTGTGGTCCTTAACATTAGAGGGATATGTACTGGTGAATAGGGTCACAATGAGCATCTCATCCATAAAGTGGTCTATTGTACGTATTCCTGCACCAAGCAGGTCTGGGTAATTCTTCAGTTTATACAGACAATTAAGGCTGCTTATGGATATTTCAGAAGGATTGCTCAGTGATTCCATGTTCATTTATCCCAGATGAAGAGCTTAAACCCTGATTTTTTTCACATTTGAATCTTTTATTGTAACTGGAAAGAGCTAATGTTGTTGGGATAAATAAAAAGACAGCATTTTTCACAACTTCAACTGCCTACAGAGTCTTCCAAAATCACATATATAAAATAGTTTTCTTTTTGTTTTCCCCTCATAACTGCCTCCATACTTCCAGTTTCTTTGAAATAAACACAAGAAAAAATTAAACTAAAATAATTTTTTTCTCAACTGACTTCAGCAGTAAGGAAGCAGACTAGAAGGGTTACGTATCACAAATATTCCCTTGCTGATAAAACCAACAAAACTGTAGTGTGCCAAACTAGCTGACAGTTGCAGACGGTGAGGACACGCCCACAAGCAACCCTATTCATTGCTAGTGGAGGACACCAATGCATACCACCTATTCTACTCTGCACCTTTTTCAGGGATGGACTCTTTCTTGTTTTCTAGCCTCCCCTTAGCCTTTGGTTTCGATACATCACACGGAATCTGACTCATGCCCTGCCTGAGTTCGACCAACCCTGCATGATGCCAAAACAACTTGTCCTTTTCTGTCCTTACCACAACACTACCCTATAGATGGCATGATAAGGCAATCACTGGAGCTAGCAGCTTTACCAACTTGGCAATGAAGGCAGCCATCCTATACTTGTTGAAATTGAGGTAAAGAATACACTTTCATAGCCTACTGCAACTATTTTGAATGTATTTGAGATGTGACCAGATTGTCTTTCTTCCAATGGCCTAATCTAACATTTTCTTAGTCATTAGAGCACATCATAAACTAATTTTGTTCCTCAGGGAGGCTCGCTCAAGATGCAATGCTATAAGATTAGCTGCCTCTCTTCTAACCCACCCAGCCCAAAATGGCTTCAGCAGTTATTTCTTTGCGCCTAAACCACTCCCCTGGCCCAGACTCTGGGTGGGACATGTAGTTCTCTTCTTGCGCTAGGGGCTTAACAAGCCACAACTTACTGCTCACTTTCCATCTTCATGTTGCTTTGGTGCACTTTGTTGCACTTGCATGTTATGTTCACCAAATTTTCCAGTTCTCTCCCATTTGTTTGCCTTTCTCCCTCTGCCTCTCCCAAATTTATAATCTTTGATTTACGCATGTAGCAGTATTTTTTTTATTATTCTTTTATTTTAGACAGTCCTTGGTATTCCTCCACAACTGTATTTCCTTTACAAACAAAAATCTACAGACATTTCCAGGGAGATTGTTCATATGCTAAGTGACCAGTCACCTTTTATTTTGCTCTGCCAGGTAAAGTCTGTGTTATCATAACTAAAGCATCCTTGTATCTGAAACCCCAAGTAAGATGAAACTGAGGTTTTAGAAGCTATCACTTTCTTTTATTCTGAGCTTTACAGAATGGTTCCAATCTGTTTTCCCCTCTTCACTGAAATCATTCCAACCATCTTGGAAACTGCAGGTTTCTAAGCGCATATGTCTAAATTAAGAATCTACACTTCGAGTGTGATAAGGGGAGAGAGTGAGGAGTCTCCTGACAGAGATTCAGAGTGCTTCAGTCAGAGCATCTCTCTTGAGTGACTCTGTGGGAAGCCTATTCTACTACCCTAAGATCTAAGTTTACATGCCAAAAACTTTGTGAATCTGCCCAAGATATCCCTTTGTCTGTGAATCTTACATTACACATCATTTTCCAAACAATGCAAGGAATCCAGACGATATGAAAGCTCATTTATCACTCTCGGGGGTCACAGCCAGAATTAGGCTCAGTCAGATATGAACCACTCCAAAGGCTGAAGTCTATGAAGCAGTGACTTGAAGCAGGAGGGAATAATAAAGATTGTTGCTGAATCTCAACACAAAATTTTAGGGTAGAAGTTTGTATCTGGTCTCTGTTTCTGCATATCCACGTCTGCTTGCGGCATTACAAAACTGAATCATGGAGATAAAAGTAGCTAATTAAATCCAGTGAAATAGGAAAAAATGAAAATAAAATACAGAATATCTCCACTGAGCAGTCTGGAAGTCTAGCTGATCTGGATGTGAATGGCTTGGAGAGATTTGTTTCCAGATGGCTGCAAGAGGCTCTGAGTACCCAGAACTTCTACCTAACATTAATTTGGACTTGGCTTATTTATTCTCTATGAAGAAAGCACAGACACAGAATCACTGCAGTACTGCTTTGGAAGATGAGACAACCTAGACTATAAACAATTAGCCAAAGACAGGCAATCTTTTGGGAGATGGAAAACAAGGAAGCTGAGTAGGAAGCATATCTCTCTCTCAGAGCCTTGCTTTTCTACTCCTGGCTTGCAAAGGTTTCATCTGGGATGTCCTTCTCAAACTATTTTATCTGCCTGGCATATAAGTATGGCAAAGTTTTATATAGCACTGCAAAAAAATGATGAAACCATAAAAAGTGGTTCCAAAAATAATCCACAAGTGGCTCCAAAAAAAGATCTTCCCATTTTGTTAGGATATAAATACATTAAGTACCACTAAAAGTATGGCCTGTTATTAAATTCAACCTTCATCTGAAGGGTTTAAATTCTCTCAGCGGCAACTTCTGAAAATACAGTTCTGTGAACAAAATTACATTTGCAGAGGCCTTGCTCTTTCATTTGTGAACACTTCCTATCCCAAAGCAGAGTACAAACCAAACCTGTCTTTCACCCACATTCTGCCATTTCTTTGTGAATGAGCAATGCATCCAATAAGAGTGTGTGCAGATAAATCTGGAAGTTGCAAACTTAGCCTTCTAAAATTTGACCCACAAGTCCAGGCAAGGCAACATATACTGATATATACACCAGTATTGTATTTCTCTGGATTGTTGGCTGCTGTTACTTTTTCAAACTGCCACAGATTTATGACATAGCGCTGTATAAGAAAGAGGATTATTCATACTGAATGGTGTTTCAAAACTATCTGACATGCAGTCCTATGAGACCTCTGATGCTGGTGGCAAGTATCATTMTTAACATGAATGCAAATGTGAGTATATAGCTCATAATTTCACCTTCAATTGACTGTGCACCAAGATGTGCTGCAGAGTTAATATAAAGATCACCATATTACAGGTCTTTGAAAAAATGGAATTCATTTTTTGTGATTCCACAGTTCCATGCAATTCACTTATAGTTTGCAGTTTTACTTGGCTTTGACCTAAACTGGCAATTACTGCTTTGCTCAACTGCCCAATATAAAGGACTCTCTTCATATTGCTACCAGGACTTTCACAAACAATGCCATGATTTTTTTTTCTTAATTAATGGTGAAACCGTGCAATTTTAGATTTCAGTGAAATTGAAATAATCTTCTGGAAACTGCTTTGCCTCATTTTCTCATGCCAGTAGAGATATCACTCATTCTACCTTATTAATTGCATATCTCCATAAATGATTTTGCAACCCCTCAAACTGAGAAGCTTGCTTTTCAAACTGGTTGCCCTACAGTAGCAAACCCTCCTGAACAACACCATCTGCTTGAGCCCCACCTGAAATCCTAGTGTTTTTAGAACAGCTCCTGATTGATTTATATTTCCTACTGGAAAAACAAAGCAAAACAAAAATCTTAACAAAAAGGAAGCGCTGAAAGGTTTCTAGATTCATAAATATTTAACAAACTTAAAAAAAAAAGACTAATGTTAACATTGTTTCTCAAGGAGTTTTAAAATAAAAATAAATTCGGGGGGGGAGAGGGGGAAGAAAGAAGAGAGAAAAGTTTTGCAGAGAAGACTTTTGAGACAAAGCCCTCCTTCATGAGCTGAAGCTCTGTGATCCTCTATTTGTTTTTTAAAAGCATTGTGAGAGCCAATACTACTACCATGCTCATTAGAACTGCATTTCATTCATTAGTGGTGTAGATATTGTGCCAAAATGCCAAGATGCGCACAGACAGCAGGGTACAGACAGTACTTCTCTTGACAAAATGGTCACAGATAGATGCTTTTCCTGATGTTTTACTGTCAGGCAATATAATGAATGAGCTAACCATCAACGGTTTCTGGAGCATGCTTGAATATATATAAAGCCACTTACACAAGAATAGAGAGGACTCTTAGTTCTGAACCGGGTCATTCATTTCTCTTGTTTTTAAAAGAATGGTAAAAAAAGATAGTAATTTCATTGCCTAGGGATGAAGAGATGCTTGAAACAGAAACCGAACACCTGTTGCTTTGCATGTATGTTTAAATTAGGAGCAATCTGCTCTGAAGATGTTAGTCACTCAGCTCCCAAGAAAAAGCCTAACTGCTGGCAGAGGCTGTGCATTATCCACAACAGAGCTGAATATGGGATTCAGTGTTCTGCTAAGCTGATTCCTTGTAATGCTTCAGCCCTTGCAAACTACTTTGCAGAACTTGTATAACAAAATATACAGTTTCTTGCATATCTTAAACCCCATGCAGCAGGAGAATGAAAACATCTGAACAGCAGCTCTTGTTGAGCCCAGAGTAGAAAAAGACCTTGACTAATGAAAAAGTATAGTATTGTAAACAAGACATTGAACACTTCCACAGTGTTTTTCATCAAAGAAGTCCTAATTACTAAATTTCATGAAACCTTTGTGACATACAAAAGATTTGCATGGTAAGAAATGTAACCACTTTTGTTTTAAACAACTAGTACCACTATAAAGACAAACAATGTATGTTCAAAGATGAAAGGTACCATACACTCTTGAAACTAGATTTAACTGGTAATGTAGAGGAGATTTTACTTACCATATGTTAACTAAGCAGAAATTTCAAAAGAGTACCATTTTTCCCAGCAGCCATTCTGCCAGTTTGTGAAGATTTTTTCTTAAGAATCATAGATCATATAAAAATTCAGGTTGGAAGAGACATCAGGAGGTCTCTAGTCCAACCTCCAGCTCAAACTCAACAATGAGGTCAGATAAGATTGCTCATATTTTCTCTTATTTCAGTTTTTACTTGTTATCTCTCATCCTCCACTATGCACCTCTGCAAAGAACCTAGCTTCATCTTCTTGATAACCACCTCACAGGTATTAGAAAGCTGCCAACACATCCACCTGGGGATCTTCTTTCAGGCTGAACAAGCCCCAATGCCTTGGCCTGTTTGCACAGGCCAAGTGCTCCAGCCCCAGCCATCCTGGTGGCCCTTGAACACACTCCAGTTTATCAAAGCCCTTCTTGTACTGGGGAGCCCAAAACTGGATGCAGTATGTGATCACATGAGTGCCCAGTAGAGGCTAATAATCCCTTCTTGCAATCTCTGGATATGCTGTTAATACTGCCCAGGATGCTGTTGGCCATCTTTGCTACAAAGGCTCATGTGCAGTTCACTGTCTGCCACAAACCCCAGGGCCTTTTTCCACCAGTCTACTCCCCAGCTAGTTTCTACCCAGGCTGTATCACTGCAAGGTTTTTTCCTTCCCAGCTGCTGGACTTGGCATTTGTCCCTGATGAATTTCATGTTCCTGGAGGCTGATCCCTCCAGCCTCTCTGGGTCCCTCTGAATGGCAGCCTTGTCCTCGAGCATATTGGCTATTCCTTCCATTTTGGTGTCATCTGGGAATCTGATGCGAGTGCTTTCTGGCACCTCTTCCAAGTCATTAAGAGAGATGTTAAACAGGAGAAGTCCCAGGATAAACCCGTTGTTATACTCTATTTGTTACTGGTCTCCAGGTAGAGTATGAACCACAGTCCTCTGAGCCTGATTATCCAGTCAATTTTTTACCCATCTAGTTGTCCACCCATCCAGACTATAACATCCTAACTTAGATACAAAAATATTATGGGAGACAGCATCTAAAGCCTTGCTAAATTTGAGGCAAACGACATCCTCTCCACTTGCCCACAAATCCTGTCATTTTATCATAGAAGGTAATCAGGCTGGTCAGGCATGATTTACCCTTGGTAAAACCACGCTGACTGTCCCCAGTCCCCTTCTTCTTCATGTGCCCAAAACTGCACCCCAAGAGGACTTGCTGCATGATTTTCCCAGGGACTGAAATGAGGCTGACTGGCCTGCACCTCCTCAGATCATCCTTTTGGCTCTTTGTGAAGATGGGTGCGACATTTGCCTTTCTCTAGTCATTGGTGACCTTCCCTAATTTCTCTGAACTTTCAAAGATGATAGACAGCAGCCTTGCAATGCCATCAGACAGCTCTCTTGGCATCCTTGAATGAATCCTGTCTGGTCTTATGGATATGAGAGATCTCTCAAATAATACCTGACTCAGTCCCCATCCAGCACTTGTACTTGATCTCATCATAAAGTTCCAAGGAATTTGTATTGCAGGTACCATGATTCTTTTATTTCCAGCCACTTCTACTCTTATAAAAACACTGTCATTCATCACTGCAAGTGTGTTGCCAAAGTGCACCACAGGATTTGTAAGCTGGCTGAAGGACATAAAGCATTAAACTAAAATTCAAAAACTGAGGTGCCACAGTGGGTTAGGGAATTTTGACTTACAGGTCAAAAAAGGAGACCTCTGCAAGACAAGCTGAATGACTTGATTCAGGATTTAGTCAAAAATGAAAAGAGAAATCAACAAAGACTTCAAAACCTTTCTGCATTTTTTTCCCAAGAAAAAGTTCAATTTTGACAATCAAATACTTCCACAACAAAGTAAATGTTTAATTTTAAAATCTACTTTCTACTTTGAAACAGCTTTTGCAGACACCATCTAATAAACTCTTCTTGGGTCAGGCTATCACACCCAGCCAAAGAAGTATGTCATCAGATCTTGCCTCAGGCATCTGGATTTCACATTCTTTTAAGAGAAAGCAGGAATGACTAACAACATTTTAGCTGTAGGCCGTAACAACATTAAGACAAAAAACTATGACAGCAGGGGATGTCATTCCTTAAATCAGGATATTGGAGTGTCAGGGTTGCTGGAAATTTTTTTTTTTTTTTTTTAACCCTGACACTGGTCCCTTTTTTTATTTATTTTTAAGTCCATCTTTGGCCCAGGAGCTTGCCAAGGAAGACAAAGAGCTAGGGGTCAGCTTTCATCAAAAGAAACTTCCTTCTTGTCATGTGGAGGAATCTGAGAAATACACTTCTTTATCAGTCTCTTAGAAAACATTACAGCAAGAAAAAATACTGTGCATGTCAGGACAACTTCAGAGGATCTGGAACTTTGACAGGTCTATCTACAACGTTCAGGATCTAGCTTACAACTTCCAACTACCTCCACAAATGCTCTGCTAATTTGATGGGATTTTCCTCATAAGTTGCCCAGGGAGAAGCCAAGAGAAAATTTCCAAAACATATTCAACTTTCTTCCAAAGAGGATTGTGTTGTCTTCAAATGCTCTCAGTCAACAAAGACATTCATGCAACTGTTGCTGCTAGCACAAGGAGAGGAATGAACTTTCCTCCCCTATCACTTCAACCTGCCAAATGGGACTGTAGTAACCTGAGTGCCCCATGATCATGCAAATTCAGCAGCAACAGTTGAACTTGTTATGAAAGACATGATGTAAGATCATGAACTTAAGTGAAAAGTTTTGCCTCTTTCAAGTTGTCAACAGAAATTAAAAATTTTCACATAAAACCCTTTTTTCCATCTCTATAAACAATATAGAACTTTAAATACATGGATGTTTATTTTGGTCTGCATCATGTGTTATCAGTGATAGAATTGATCACTTCTTAGAAGATGTATGCCTCGGCAGCAAATTCAGTGTGTGACAAAGCATTAATCACTTAACAGTAGAATATGTAATGATATTTAACTCACTGCTTTTTCCCCAGTTTTATGGCACATGCTTAGCATTATGGTAGGTAGCATCATTACAGTAGTGAACTTGAGATCTAAAAAGAATAATCATAAATTATTAGTTAATAATTATAAATTAATTAGTAGTTAGTAAGAATATTAAGAACTTAAAAGTTGCTTGATATGTAATTAATCTGTGTGAATGTCTTAATTATTTAAATGCCACAGGACAGACAGGATAGCATAGTTGGTATCTTAGTATTAGTATCTTAGAGTGAGCCATGATTTAAGTAACAATTCCTATTTTGTGGAAATAGGAAACTAAATTAACACTCAGCAAATTTAATATGAGGATGGAGAACAGTTAAAAGAAAGCTGCTTAACAGTTTCAGTCTTTTTCTTTATGTGATGATATTAACAGGAGAAGTATAACATTATTAAAGAGTGAGTGAAATTATGTGCATATGTGTGTCTACATGAGAGAGGAATATTGACTAAAATAATCACTACCTTGGAAACGCATTTGACTAACATACAAGAAATTAAAATAAATTGTCTAAATTATTTCACATTTCTGACTTAAGAGCTAGTGTTTGATTAAACTGTCATGGAAAATGTCATATGTGATCTGATTAGTATTTAACAATGACCTGCTATAAAGAATACATAGTCTTCATATGATAACAAGATCACAGCCTCAGAGGTTGAAATTAGAGATAATTATCTCATTTTTTGATTAGAGTGAATTGAATTATTAGGCATTAAGTCTTCCTGAAAAAAATCACCACTACTTCATTTTAAATTCATACAGCTAGCATTATTATTACTGCCATCTAGTCTTACAATGATGACACTAACAGAATGACTGATTGACAAAACTAATTTCTAGAGGTCCAGACAAATGAGAGTCTTCAAGTTTGGTACATTTTGGATTGCTAAGCACAAAAAACTTAAGTATTTGACCTTTTGCCTTCCCATCAGATACCTCGCATAGACACGAGTCTCTGTCAAAAACAGATTATCTTCTAAGCATAGTGCTAGCTCTGGGGTCACACCGTGGTAAGAAGGGCATCAAAGTATACATAGCTGCTGAAGGAAGGGCAGACCGCCTGCAGCCACAGCCAGTCTATGCCACAAAAGGTCTTCTCAGATCCATGCAAAGCCCTTTGAGCTCTCCAATATTCTTCTAGTGATGGAAGGCGAAAGGTGGAGGGAGACCAAGGACACCGCACATCTCTGCATTCAGAAGTGGCACCCCAGCATCAAGTGGTTGTGAATGGCAGGTCTCAGACTGCCCTGTCACTCCTCTCCAAGCAGCAAAGATAGGTCTATCAAGAAAACAGCTCTCTCTTTCAGACAGTTGCAGAAAGAGAATTAGCAACTCTCACTTCTATTGCGTAGTACTGACAACCATAGCAGAGCTCTGCTGCGACAGTGTCAGCAAAAGGGAGGGAGCTCATCCTCCAGCACTGAACCCCCTGCTACAGTGAGAGCACCAGTGACTCCAGCAGGGCCCACCAGAGGCCTAATCTGCCAACTGGACAGACTTCAACCTGGCCTCAGCAAGGAAGTACATCATGTAGGCCCACCTAACCTCAAAAGAGATACCAATCTCCCTAACATCACAGTTATGCTCCTGTAATGATGGTCAGTTGATGCTATGATCGCCTACTGCCATTTGCCAGGACATGAGAAAAAGGGGACAAGATGTCTTAGAGGGAGATATGCTGAGAGGAATAGGATGAATTCCTGCAAATCTTGATATGTTTATTGACAGATTTCAAGCAATAAAGGGCCTTTGTGTGTCACGTTCTGTAAAGGTGGAGTGCTGTGACTAAGTGGGGAAAATTAAAACCACAGGGTGAATCAACACCAGAGTACTCAATAAGACCTAGTGTTCCAAGCACAAGGGATTTTGTTCAGCAGCAAAACACAAAACAGGATTCACTGGACTTTAATACCTCCCAGAAAGCCAATTTCTCCAGTAAACTTTATTGCTTTAAAATCAACACTACCTCAAACATAAGAAGCCTGAAAGACTTAAAATTGGGCTAGGTCTGTCACTGGTCTGTTGGATGAACACGAACAAGTTATTTGTCCATGTTCTGCCTTAGTTTCACCACCTACAGTATTGGCAAAATGATGTCTGTGCTCTGTTTCAAGCATTTTGAGCCCATCAGACAAGAATTACTACATTATTCATGTTTCCCATATTTAAAGAACTTGTACTTATAAGCTCTATTTTTATAGAGCTCTGTCGTGTACATTTCTCTCTTCTACCTTGCCTGGGTGAACCTAACTTTTAAGTACTATAGGTTAACTTAAAAAAAAGTTCTGATTTTATGAGAGATCTCTGAAAATGAAACGGCTGCTCTGTGGATTAAAAGATTGGCATAGAGCAGAGCAGAAAGTGAAGCACATATAAATAAATATATCCTCATAGCTGCAGAAGAATGAGAATGTGGGTTATCGCAGGTAGATATGACCTTTATTCCTTCTGCTTCTGGCAATTTCTGGAAACCAGAAAGGTTTGCTGCAGTTACAGCTCAAAACCCAAAGGCATCTGTAGCGTTATTATAATAGATCCAAAATTTTCAATTTATAGATAAATATAAACTCACTGGCAAGTATTTGAATACACAGAGATGTTCCAGAGCTAGGAAAGCT
Organism: Apteryx rowi; assembly: GCF_003343035.1. NCBI lineage: Eukaryota > Metazoa > Chordata > Aves > Apterygiformes > Apterygidae > Apteryx > Apteryx rowi. The sequence continues at coordinate 311,086 of NW_020451039.1, read as the reverse complement.
TTTATTGAATTGGAATTTTAGACTACTTTTTTTTTTTTTTTAAAAAAAAAAAAAAAAAAAATCCCTGCATGCTGAAAAGGATCGTAAAGAAACATAATCAGTAGTGACAATAAATTCAAGTTGAGGCAGTTTGGACAGAGCCAATACTTATCTCCATGTTTGGATTGCATGATGAGTCAACAATTTGATTGTGAGATGTCTCAAAATAAATAATGATTATCATGTTACACTCCATTAGAACAGAACGCACAAAATGACCATTTAAATAACATGCTGAGCCAGTAGGATATTTTCTGAGCCTTTTTGACCTTATTAAATGTTTCACAATTCCTCCAGCAATTTCACTTGAAATTTTTACTAGCTTCACTTTCACCTTCAATTAGGTCATTTTAATCAAAAGACAAATTAAAACATTGATTCTAAGCAGCTTCTAACATATTTTAAACATTACCTCAGAAATGGGAGAAAAATTAAAGCCAGAACACACGCAATGATCTTCCATCAGCCTTTGTTTTCCACTTCAGTGTAAGAGGGAATAATATGTTATCTTAGATAACTGGAAGTGATCTTTAATTTCCTATTTTAAGGGATGGTATTTCTTGTCATGAATCATTGATCTATTAGTTGATTTCTTTCCCTAGTGTTTAACTGCAGGCATATTCTGGGGCATAAACTTTATTAAATGCAATAGATAATGCTTAGATTAATTTACTGTGTGGCTGTGTTGCTGCTGTACTGAGTCACTTGGTTTCTCAGCAGTGATTTTATGTTTGAATTTCCTAAGCAGTGCAGAAAGGCTGTGAGCAGATAAGGAAGCATGCCACTTCCCAGTTTGGATCTCTGCTCCATGGGGATACTACAGCTAGCAAGGGGAAAGGGAGAGGAAAAGCCACAATTTCGGGAATGATCGTTTGCGATTTTCAGCAGGGAAAGTCCCCTTCATTCCTACACGCTCCTCAAAAAACACTGATAAATGCAGTATATAGAAGACAGTCTTGTGACATGCATTGCTGTGGCTCAGTTACTGTTTTTTTTCTGAGAGGGAAATTAAAAACTGGCCAGAATTCGTCTTATTATGTTTAGATGGAATTACATAAACTAGATACAGAAATACTATAAATATTTCAAAAATGGATTAATGAAAAACTACCTCAGCCTAGCTCCTGTCAGTGAATTAAATACCTTTATGACCCTAGAAAGCACTCCAAAAAGTCAAGTACTTTTGTGTTCTTTCAGCATATTACACCAGCATATACATCAGCAGTGAAGATAAACTCTTATCATTTGCCCAAAAATTTTCAACAGCTTAACTTTGTACAAGTAGTTTTTATAATGGATCAGTATCATCTCTTGTCATCAAGCGATTTTACACCATATCAGGTATTTCCCATTTTCTTGGAATGATCTGAAACAAAAATAAAATTATACAGGCATCATAAACTTTTATTGCACATTACATCTAACCAAAAATAATAATTAAAAAAGTACCATGCCTAGTTGGATCAAGTTAGTCCTGCTGCATGGTCTAGCACAGATTTAGTATTAATAATCATGGCATCACGGCCTCAGGAAAAGCATTGATAAGAAGTGCTAATGAAAGAAGAAACAAACAGGACTATTTGCGTGAGGGCTGAGGGAGCTGTGATATTCCTTACCCCATCTGGGCCAGCTGTTGAATGTACAGTTTATTTTCCTGTTTACACAGAACAGTAGGAAAGAGTTTGGAGGAAATCAGATGCAAAAACACTAAATATGTAGCAAAATATAAATAACGCAGCAGGAAGTTAACCAAAGAAAAGCAAGGAGGAAGATAAACCTAATAAAAAGTATAAGCTGCAGCAGTAAAGCACTGCAAACGTGAACCATAGAAAGGAGACTCCTTTCATGATGCAACATAAACAGAAGTCAAAAAAGTATCACCAATAAATATTCAAAATAAAGTTAACAGTTAACCACTGAAGACCTAAATCAAACAAAAGTCCCAACAGGCCTGCTCTGAATGCAACTGATCCCAGTTTTACAGAAATAGGTGTTTTAAAAAATAATAATATTAAAAAAAAAAAAAACTCCACTCCTCCAAGTAAATTGTTTCATGCATATGTATCAGCCTTTCATTGAATGAGAAATCTTACCATTTGTTTTGCTGGCTTTCTACCCTTACTGCTTCACCTCTGAAAATGTAAATCGGTGGCTTTCAGTATTAGACCTAAATGAGATTTAAAAAAAAAAGGAAAAAAAAAGAAAGCAAATAAAAAGAAATAAAAAGACTATCCAGTGGTTTTCAGAATTATTCTAAAAGATGCCCCGGGTTACCACAGGCAATACAATTCTTTGTAGGTATGAGAAACATAAGAACACAAGTAGGGGTATTTCTAATTATGTTGGCAAATTTATTCTGACTATGCAGAATAAGGGCTGCCTTGGTTCGGTGTTAATGAAAAACATGCTGTGATATTAGAATTTATTTCTTTAGAAAGCTAAAATAGCTGTTGAAAGGAATAATTAGTGCAAAAATATGAAGTCCCTTTTTCTTGTCTGTATCTCACAAGCAGTGCTGACAATTACGCTTTCTTATGAGCATTCCTTCAGAGGGCCACTCTATCAAATAGTGAGAAATAATTTACTAGCCTCCAGGGTAGTTCATCGCTAGACCCCCATTTAGCAGAAAATATAATTCACACAGTTGCTGCATATGCTTTTCCGTTTGTAGTCTTCTCATGATTTGGCAGGGAGTCAGGATGAAATCAGTTCTGATTGAAATCTTGAAATACAGAATTAAGCAACACATTCCAGTGGAAGGTAGTGATATTTCACAGAGGATAAAATAAAAAAGTCCTATGTTTTGTGGTCTTGCAGTAACATTAAGTGAACTACTTCTCTCCATTAATTAAATTCAGAACACAATAATCAATTTAAAATATAATAGGCTGCAGATCAAACAGAATTTTCCTGTAGTCATTTAACAAGCAGAGCAGGAGATTTTTTGAATTATTATTATCCTAAATATATACAGCCTCCAGACTGGGGGATTTGAAATTCCCAGGTTCAAACCCCTGCTCTTCTATGACCTTTGACAAAAAAAAGCCTCCTAGATTTAGCATCGACTCCTCTGAGATGAACCTAGTAACTACATACGTCACCTACTCATTATCCTGTTATTACCTTATTAATTACAAAGGAGTTAGCCATGAAAGGATTTAAGGGAAGATTATAAATCACGTTTTATCTCTTTTCCAAAGAAAACATTTATTTAAGACTATAATCTTCTGTGGAAAATTCTCCTACTACTCTGTGATTATAAAACGTTTAAAACAATGGTGCCATCATTTCAGGAAACACAATCAGGTATGGCCACAGTAAAAACCTTAATAAGAATAGTCGCATGTTTCTTTTCACCTCAAATAAATAAGCACCTACCTTCCTTTCCCTAGTACACTCAAGTTGTCAGAACACCCTTGTTTGCACCTGAAAAATAATTAATGGAGGCCTTATTCACACAGTGCAAAATGACTGTGGTCTGAAGTGCCTCATTTTTCGTAGATGCTAGAGGTATATGGTACTTTAGGTGAAAGTTAGGTAATCTGAGTAACCGGCTAAATCAATAGTTTTCTACCCAAGTTTCGTCAGATGCCTTCCAGGAGGTAGGACAAAGGCAATTAATGACATTGACCTACTGCCTGTATGTTGGCATTACTTACATGCATATACTCTGTACCACCAGAAATTATTTAGGGAATGGCATATCAAAAGAGAGCGAGTACTGTTGGTAAACACTGCCCATAAGGAGACAGCACAATTTTGCCAAATCAAAAAAAACGTTCTGCAGGAAGCCGTGTACCCACTTTTTCAGGTTTTTCTACTTTTTTTTTCACCCTGCATAGAAAATTATGATTCTACAAATAACTCCAATGATAATGCTGTCAGTACTTAATAGTATTTCTGATTCAAGTCTCCTTATGTTTTCTGCCATGACAAATGGTATTACCCTTATGCTACAAATAATACAACTGTGGTACAGTTTAAACTAGAATTCAAATTTCCTTAGCACCAGGTCCTGTGCTCTAACTTCTGGTTCCTGTTGTGTTTTGAAGCTGTTGCTGAAAAATTTACAATGAATAGTCAAACTGTCTGTTCTATTTAAACTCCACTGTGGGGTATTCTAGAAAGACTTTCATGCAGGGAGAGAGGGCAATGCTTAGGGTTAATGAACGTTACAGTAGTGGTATTTACACTTTTCTCCAGCTCCACAATTCATTGTCTTGAATATCTTCTCTCTTTGAAGTTGACAAGATTTTGTGCAGAACCATAATTTATACCTGTGCAAATTAAATGAATTTCATTTTCTTGCTAAATACAGAATGAATCCTATGCATTTTCCTGTGAAAAATTAATAAAAGAATCTACAGAAAACTTTAAGGAAAATAAAAAGTCAGAGCTTTTTTTTTCTTTGAAAGAGACTTGCTTGGTGCTTTTGTAGACTTCTTCCCCTCTTCTTTGCAGTCTTCTCAATTTTTTTTGAGAAGACAGGGATTGCATCAAAAGGAATCATTTACACAAATTTTTAACTGTCAGATTAAATAGAATGAGAAAATTAAAAATTCACAGATAGCCTCAATGATCACCTATATTTTACAGGCACCCAAAAACACTAAGAAAAATGAGCCTTTAACCCAAATAAAGTTATCTGCACTGTAAGATAAACTTTCTTAAAAGCAAAGAAAAAAAAAAAAAAAAAGAAGAAAAACTTAACTTATTTTAAATGCATTGCCCAGGATAATCTTGAAATGATCTATTAAATAAAGCCTAATCAACTCTTCACATACTTAAAACTCTCTTTTAATGCATAACTGGAAGCCTTGGCTTTTCTCATGGCTTTTTTTCAGATTTAAAAATACAAGACAAATTAGTTTGCCTAGCTCCTCCCTTACACTGCATGGGAAAATTAGAAGGGAAAAGACTGTTTCTTCCATGTAGATCAATTCATCTAATACGTCCTTTGGTTTTATCCAGGGAGATACTTTACAGGAGAATCCACAGGCACATTCTGCCACCGTTAACCTGATATTCAAATTTTTAATGCTTACCACTTTACAAAAACAGTGAAAGTAAGCTTCATCACATATCCATGCTGGATATTTTAGGTAAATATCATCCCAATTTAACCAGTGAAAAAGGAAAAAATGAGAACTGTATACCAAAAAAGGGAGACATAATCTTAAGAGGGGACTGCAAGTTCACAGCTACCTTCCAATTTTACTTGTAAATGATGTCTCATCTTGTGTCTGTAGCTATTAATGTGGTCCCATCTGGGACCTCCACCTATTTTCACATCAGTCACATACTTCTTTCTTCTGTAGGAGGAAGATTATCATATTTCACTATAGAGAGTGCAGCAAATTATTAAGGGGAAAATACGAATATCCCTTAATAGTGGTTCCACAGTATGAAAAAACAGTGCAACACAACATGATGTTCACATCTACAATATTCCATATAAACTGCCCAAAATGAATGATGAGCTTCTCTTAGTAGCTGGAGGGAATGTGGAGGCATAGGAGACTTTATGCATATTTGGAAGCAATGCCCTTAAAAGAAACCACTCTGGGAACTATCAGGGAAACTGTCTATGTAAGAAAAAAGCAAAAAAAGGGACCTTCTCTCTTCAGATAGGGTCYGGTACTCACAGAGTCCATAGCAATCTGGCCTTTTGAGTACACAGGAGAACTGATCAGCTAGGCTGTTTCCCTGCTGGCAGAAGAATCACTCTTACTCCATATTGCAGATCAAAACACACATGAACATAATTAAGTTTGGGCCGTACTGAGGATGAAAAACATCCAGTCTTGAAAGGAAACAGCATTAATTAGTCTATTAAAAATAATTATGCATACTAAATACACTGCTGTATCTGGCCTCCATCTTTCCAATTTGAGGGAGGTTTCTTCTGCAATCACAGTGGAATCTGCCCATTCTGCTCTCCCAGACCTAAGTGTAACAGCCTAGGGATTTGTGGGCTTTGGTTTTGCACTGTATAGAACTTGCCGCTTCCTTACTCGTTCAGTTGTGAGAGCGCAGATTTTTTTTTTTCTTACAAGGACGGAGAAGTGTAATCTGTATTTCCCTGCAGAGTCTCCAGTTCAGCTGAGTAAAAAGAAGGTTTATTGCTGGTGGGGAAGAATCAGAGAATGCACTCAAATTAGTACAGCCTCAGCAACTTTACTCCGTAGTAGATCTTCCTACTGAATACCCTTCTGTCAGGATGCTACCTCAGCAAGCTGACCGATTAGGGAACCCAAGAGTTTGTATCATGCATACAGTCAGCATCAGCTTACACAGAACCCAGTTCAGGGGGCCTTGGGGTTACTCAGACACTGAATAAATTATTTGTTTTCAACTTCATGAGAAAAGACAAAGAAACAAACTTGCTCCAAACAGAGCAGACCCTACCCCCAGTTTTCACTACAGCATCTAATCCATCCTTACAGAGGTGGTCATGACAGTTTCAACATCAGAAAAGTTATTCAGCTATTCACAGAGACTATAAACACAACAAAGAAGGAAACAATCTAATATCTACACTGATCCTCATTAAGAATTTTGAAACATAGCCAGAATCAGACTTCCACATGACAGATGAAAACAACACTTGTGAAAATGCTCACTGAAAATTTTTTTGTCCAGTTTGGGTCCTTCTTCTGACAGCTTTAGCATTTGGTTCTGCAAAACGAAGGGTCTCCGTTTTCTCAGCTCTGTTCTTACAGTTCTGCACTCGGTTCTGCATCACAACACAGCTTCATCATATCCTACACATGCTCTTTGGGAAGGTTTAATGAGGCTTGACTTTCTCTCTCTCATCTATAGACAGAGACACGTCCACAAAGGCAATTCAGACCTGAAGAGGACTAAACGCTCTTCATCGGGACTCACTCTCCCCATTGACTAGAGAGGGAATCTACAGCAACTACACACCTAAGGTACTTCAGATGTGGGAAATAGATACAGACTTGTCTATTCACATACTTAAAATAAAGGGCCCAGTTTCTTGCATTAAAAATTACATTAGACTAGGATTTTGTACATTTATTTCAAGTCAGAATGATAACTTGAAATACACGCTTTGAGCTGCTAAAATTGGGTACAAAAGAAATCAGGGCAGTAGAGAATCAGACTGTAAAGTGAAAATGTCACCAGAGGAGGCGTCATTAGCTTCTATTATTTTACCAAACCTGCAGTGAAAAGTTTTGTCTTTTGTACACACTATCACCACTCTTATCAACACCCCAACATCTAAACAACCAAGATTGAAAGCAACTGAAGTCAGTTTTTTTTTTAATTTGCACTCATGAAACCTCTATTGAGCTCAATTTGATTGAAACAAAATTGACTTTGCCTTTATACAAGGATAAAACTGAGCCCCTATATCTTCAACTACCCCTTTACCTGTAACACAGCTCCAGAAGACATCGAAAGTACAGCAAAATGCAATTTCCTCTGAACAGCAGCCTATGAAAGAAGAAAAGGATTTGATTAGGGGAGACAAAAAGATGAGGTGTCAGTTCCCATTTTGAAATGAGTTATCAAAAGTTACCACTTGAGGAGAGAGATTGAATGAGCACGTTTCAGTTCTAACAGGTTTACTCTCTGTGGTGCCTCTACACAGTAATTATAACATTGTAACAGACCCAGGGAGTGCCCCTAGAAGTAGAAAAAAGTACATTTTAAAAGGCACAGGAGCTAACGACTCCTTCAGTGACTGTAATTTGTGTTAGTAGAGGGCTATAAATAAATGTATTCTTTTCCCATTATCTTCATACCTGATTAGTTGCATAGATTGAACAGCCGAAAATTAAGCACTGTGCACAAATAGGATTGGACCTCGACAGGTTTATTTTGCAAATTCCCCTCCCTTGCTTTGCCTTAATTTTAGATTCATTTAAAAAGCATATTATGTATCAGCTTTCTTTTGCTATTTCACTGCGCAGCTTTTACAGTGACAGATGCACCACTTTGGCAAGTTGCAAACATTGCTTAGCACTTTCATCACAGAGACCCWCTTCATGGGGTTTGGAACACAGCTAGGAATTAAAACTTTGATGAATAAAGGAACCAGTTTCAAACACACAAAACGGTGTGGAAAAAAAAGGAACAAAACCCAACAAACACAATGGCAAATGAAGACAAAAGTGAAACTTTTTTTTCAAGCTTTCACAACTACATGATGCAGGATGGAGTAGACAAGAGTTTTCTGCTGAAAATTTCCTCAGCATAATATTTTAAGACAATAAGCTCCAGAAGACTTTTTTTTCTTGCAAGTGTCTCATTTTGTGCTTTTGAATGGTCACATGGATTTCAGAAGATCAGTCACTTTACTGTGATAGCTCGCCATTTCCCTGTTACACACAGGCATAGCAACCCAAGTGATGGGATTACTCGCGCATTTAAAGTGCCTTGCTAGATGGGGCAACTAGTGAACAACACAACATAAGCTACCACTCTGTGGGTCATTAATCATCTAACTAAAATCTTTTTAAACACTCAGGAGCATTATGGATGATTATACTGTATATTCAAACTTGGAAGCCAAAAATTACGTTAAAGAAAAGCAATAAAATAGCACAGAAATCTATAAAAAGAATGATGTGAATGAGGGAAGGGAGACCAAAACCCTGAGCGATGTGGTTTGACCTCATAGCTGACCCTGCTTTGAACAGGGTTGGACTAGAAATCCCCTGAGGTCCCTTTTTGTTCTGCAACTCAGGGGGAAAGGTGCCATTGCTTAAAATACTGGCCAGCTTTTCACTTATAGAAGTTAGAAGGTATGACATCAAAAATAGAAACTGAGTATCCAAGAGTGAATTAAAAAAAAACCAAGTGGTAGCAGCTGAATCACATTTGGGTTCAGACAATTAAAAATCACACCATAATAAATCTTGTGCCAGTTAAAAATCACAAGGAGAAAAATCTCTGTGGCCAGACAGTTTATTTACACTGAAATCTTGGCACAACTGATACCAGAAAGAGTTGCAAGTATAATAAAAGTGAAGCTGATGGGCAAAAGTAAGAAGATACAGTGCACTGGAAAAAAAACCAATATAATATAGTCTTTAACAAAAGGAAAGGAGATTTGTCTGTGAAACAGAGATATATTTGCAAACTGATGTTCAGTTTTATAGAAAATTTTTGGCAATGATGTTTGTTTTCAAAGGGTTCAGACAGTTTCTTACTTAAAAAAATACATACAAGACTTCTCTAAAAAATGGCAGGTCTTTTATCAGGATTTTTTATATATATATATATTGTGTGTTCCTTTTCTTTATACCCTCTTTTTTAAACCTTTAGTATGTTTTCACAGTTTTATTTGTAAGGATTAAAGCCCCGATATCACAACACTCATTTACACAAGCAGGCAACAGTCATGGGTCCTAATATAAGTAACACAAATAGCCACTGTGTAAGCACATGCTTAGTTAGAGCAAACATTTATGGCCTAACCTGCAGGAATGTGTCCTCCTTCCGTACGTACACTCAACACAAGATAAAATTTCTGAGATGGCAGCACTCCTGCCCACATTTCTACACTCAGCTCCAGGGAGGTCTTTTCAGGGGACTGGAAATTCCTAAAACTGTCAGGAGTTTAAGCATTCCCAGCTGCAAGTGATTGCACTTTTCTCCTTGAAGCTTTTGGGATGTGTTATCAAAATCTTATGCTGATCTGCTGATTATCTTCTGCAAAACTTTATCACATCAACTCACAGGTTTCTCCTTCACTGGATTTTTGTACAATTAAACTATGACACAGACGATGCTATTTCAGCATTACAAAAGGGACAGGGATTTTATTACTTGAAACATGGCTACTGGTGTTTTGAAAGCACTTTCTAAAAATTACTTGTAATTGAAAAAAGATAAAAGATTGAATATATTCTTTTATATAACACTTACAAATAATGCTCAGCATGAATTTTTCCACTTTTCGCTTGTGTTTCTTTTTGCTTAAGTACTTCAAGAGTCTCACCAAATGCACTGAATGGCTTTATTTTGAGAACTGGAACAAAAGTGATATAACTATAAACAATTCATGCATATATTTCCACTTTATAAAATGGGAATTTTCTTCATAAAATATTTCTGTCTAGCATTTGTGAACCCTTAATGCTCTTTTTTAATTCAGATGTTTATTTGGATTCATTCCTCTTAATATGAAAAAGAAATTGTTTAAACCAAATAAAGAGAATGGTGCCAATCCAGTATTCAACCATTGATTTTTCTGTTCTGTTTAAAACACAGGGCAATCATCTCCATCATTACCTCATCCCAGTCTTATACCAGTTATGGAAAAAATTATTGCCCAATCAGTAGTTGTATAATTGAGTAGCAGCTAAAGACAGGGTCATAGGTATATTTCTGAGTAAGCCCTCTATGTACCTGAGGAAGGGAAAAGTGTGAATTTGCTATTCATTGCCAGTGAACTTTGGTCTCTCCTTTCTGTACCTTGTCTCTGTGACAACGTTTTATTATACAGTTTGAGCAATGCAGATCCTATGACACCACAGCTTATTTAGAATAAATTCTACTGAAGAATACAGCTGTATTTGTGCCAGGAAAACAACACTAAATATACTCCCTTATGTGTGCCAAAACTTCTCTTTATGTGGAAATACCAAGACCACCAAGCAAGTCCAAAAAGTCAAACTAATTTCCTGGCAATTAAGGGAAATATACAGTTGTGTGATCCTGGGGCAATTAACTAAAAACTTAACTATGGAGTTATTTGAATAAAAATTACCCATTCAGCTTCCTATGTGCACTGTATAATCATCATCATCTCTTCTAAGTAATCCCTGCAACTAACTGTGGTGAAGGAGCTGGTAAAGAAAAATGGAGGGACCGGGACCTGGACCTGCCCACATAGCTTGTGTTCCTTGGACAAAGCAGATCTCCAAAAGGGGGTGAGGCTTGGTGATTCCCTTCTAGAAGCAAAAGAGGGATTTGTCATTCAGCTCAGATAAATCACAGCCTCTTCAAGACCTCAAACATAAGATTTAAGCAGGTAGAAAGCAATAATTATGTCAGGCTATCAGGGACAGGTATAAAAGATTAGGAAGAGCATGTCAGAAAAAAATTAAAATGCCTAAGATACAAAATGGCACGTGACTAACATGAAACTTCAAGAATAACAAATTATTCTAGAAATACCCTGGTAGTAAGAGAAAGGGCAAAGAGAGAATTAATCTAGTGCCCAGCAGTGGATAAAAGTTATTGTCAGCTGGCCCAAGGCCATGGTATTTAATACCTTTTTTGTATCAGTCTTTACCATTAAGGTTAAATATTAGCTTGTGTTTAGCACAATTTATACCAGCAGGAATAGGGATAAACTCTCAACTTAAAATGGGGGGGGGGGGACAGGTTAGAGAGCATTCGAATAAATTCAGTGTTTTTAATATCAGTTGTACTTCATCCTATCATAGTTTAGGAATTATTGGAAGCAACCTCAAGACTGCTCGTGGTCCTCTTTAAGAACAGGTACATGATTGGAAAAAGGCTATAAAGAAAAAAAAGGATAGAAGGGATGCCAGTGAAATGTAATCAAATCAGTGGAATTCCTGGGAAAATTATGGAACAATTGTGACCATGTGGAAAACAAAAAAAAAGAAACGATAACTAACACAAAACAGAAGAACTCAAATGAAACCAAACTATTWACTTTTATGGTAGAAAGACAGGCTCTGCAGGCAGGTAAGAAGTGATAAATCTTAACTAAAGCTTTTAAAACTGCCTCAAAGTGACATTCTGAAAAACAACTTTGTTAATGAAATTTTTAGAATGTGGGAACAAAACTTTAAAAATCAGCCCAATAGTTACAAATGATTTCCTGTCAAAATGACAGCCTTACCAAGTGGGACTCCACAAGGGTCTGCACTGTTCTTTCATTAGCAACCTGGATGATAGTATGTAGCCTATGAGGAATGGCTGAATGAATTGAAGATGTTAGGCATTTGAGAGGGAGCMCAAGTACATTAAAATTTATAGCGACAAAAGCAAACTACTATAATTAGCCAGCCATAGCCATCTGCACATACAGAAAGGGGAACAACTGATTAAGAAAGCAGTTTTTTAGTGAAGGATCTGGCAATTGCAAGCTGAGCACAAGTCAACAGTGTAAGGCAAGCCAGGCAAATGGATTGGGAAAGGAGTATGGCATGAGATGCGTGAAGTGACCCTTCTGCTTTACTCAGCAGTGGCAAGGCTTCAAGTAGGAGACTTCGCTTCAGGCCTAGTATGAGGTATTGTGTTTGCATGACCAAAACAGAATAAAAAGAATGATCGGAAAAACAAAAAGCATTGCAGCTGTATAGTTGAAAGACAAAATGACACAGGAGATGCTCTTTTTCATACAACTGTAGAAAAAAAGGAAGGAAACTGTACAGAATTATCAGCCATATCATGAAGGTGGTAGATAAGGCAAATGGAAAACTCTCTTCCATAAAAGTCTGCAGAACAGGGGGGAATAAGTAAATTAGTAAGAGACATTTAAAACATATAAAAGAAAGCACTTCTTTACACAGCCGGCAGTGAGCTCCTGGAAGAGGTTCAAAAAGGGATGAAAGAAATGCATGGATAACAGGTCCATAAGCAGATAATAGAAGGACTGTGCCCTCTAAGGGACTGCAGAGCCAGGCACATAACCTCCAACAGACCTAACAACTACCATGGACGTTAGAGAAGTACAAGTGCAAAGAACCACAGAAAGAGGCTAGGCCCACATGTTCTCCCTGAACAGCATTTCTCTAATGCAGTAAGGCATTTCTTATGTTCCCAGGGCAGATGGGGCAAGAAGTACTGATATTGAAGCAACCCTTCACGACCTTTCCAATTAGACATTGTTACACTAAAATTAGTAAAGCACTAGAACACACCCTTTCAATAGCTAGCTAGGCAATTACATTCATAAAATGACATAGGTATAGTTGATTCTGCTCTAGGACAGTGATACGGGCTACAGGACCTCTTAATATCCTTTCCAAATATGTGATTCCAGGACCACCAGTATCTTAGATTGTATTGAACCTATCAGGTCTCCAAAGTGATAATTTATACTGTTTATGAGTCAATTTAGCAATCAGTTTACCAGTTCAGGATCCTGTTTTACTTTATAAAGTATCAGCTAAGATCTTTGTTTTTCCTTCATGTTGCTGTTCAGATTTTCTGCTAATGTAAAATTTGCATTGGCTTAGATAACAACTTTGCAGGCATTATAAAAAAAAAAAATTATAATTGTCTTCAAGTCCTTCTTAGAAACAGTTTAGAATGGACAAGATAACCACAGAGGAATTGAAAAGTGCATATATCCTGGATTTGAATGCTATTTTCAGTTCGCCTGCAAGAGTTCACTGAAGACTAGCAAAAGTTAGGTAAAGAGACTTCAGAAATTGGATGCAACTTTTCATTTTCTCTCTTTGGGGCAAAGAATCATAAAGGGATTAATAGAAAATTAGCAGCTAATAAACAGCACACCATTTTTCAGAAGGGACTGTGTTCATTGCCATCATAGTAGAAGGACATTACTGAAATAGTAAACGAGTGAGGAGAAAGTTATAGGAGGGTTTTATATTTGCAGAAGATTTTGACAGAGTTGCTGTCTGAAGTTTATTGTTACAGATTCTACATTTAGGAGATAAGATGAAATAGACTTGTTAAAGAAAAAATTATATCCAGATAGTAAAAACATTTTTGATGCAGATTACTTTGATATCTTCAAGAAAACTGGGGATATTGGAAGAGAATGATATGAGTCAAGAATCTCTGCTGTATTTCCAACCAAAGCATAATAGTTACTGCCAGCTGTAAACATTTTAAAGACAGAACAAGTTGCTAATGTTATAATCTATTTGTATGTAATAAAATGAGAGTGGGTTGGCAGGTATATGTTCAGGATTCTTCTAAGAAAACATATGAACTTTTATCAGCAGTAAGATTAGAGGATGGGTCTTTTCTCTCTTTGATGTCCATATGCAAGAACATTAATGACAGTCTGAAAGCTTAATAGGGAGTACCTCCAGTGTGATTCTGGTTGGTTTTGAAAATAAAGGGAAGAGAGGCAGCAGCTAAATGTATGCCTTCTCTTTCTAGTCCAGGAATTCCAATCTGTTTAGAAAAATGGTCTTGATGATTCAATAAAAAGCACCTTTCCTACTTTAGTTGGCAATGACTATGTAAGTCACTGCTGCATGGGGGAGTAAGTCCCCAAAGTACTTTCCATGCACTTTATTAAGTGTCCTTTATGACACAGTAAAATATCAACATCATTAAGTATTCTACTGTTGATCATAAGCATTCACTGACTCTACACTTCATAAAAAATTTTCACTGGAGGTTGAGTTAGGAGAGAGTCTTCCTTTTTTACTTTTGGAATCCTTCACATATTTGGATGAGCGCTCTGTCCATCCAAAGCCTAGCCTAGACAGAGATGACATAATGTTTGCATTCTTAGAGACTTTAAAAGTAAAACAGGGTATAGATTAYCAGGTCAGTCAAAGAATTATCATGAGACTGTACGTTTATTACTGACCAATCTGTCTTAAAATGTATACTGCTAAACGCAATTACATTTACATCTGAAATTACTGGTTCCTCTCCACTTCTATATTGCGGAAAGCTCTACCTGGAGTAATTCTAAAGAATGAGATTTTTTTAATGGTTAAAAAAGGAATTTAAAAAATCCAAGTTTGTAATTACCATAGAAACACTGCAAATCACTTAGGTTCTGTGCAATCAAAACCAGAAGGACTATATCATTTATATTAAGCACCTGGTCTAGTATATGGCAAATGCAATTTTACTGGAGATAAATGTGTACCTATTTTAGAATAGATACAGTATCTTAATAAATCTATCTGCACAGATTCAAGAGATAGAATATAAATTACACTAAATGGAAGAATGATCCAGCATAATGACTTAAAAAAAAAGGGTCTCCAGCATCTCAATCAAGTATGTAACCTGCAAGTTTCATTTTGCCTGCCTGCAATTCCCCATGCAGTTTCAAATGTCTGTAATATTTATCTTCACTTCTTCTCCTAAACACATCCAACCAATATTTGAGAAATAGGCAATTCACACCATTCTAAGGGAGCAAACACATCATGGGTCAAAAAAAGACCCCACCAGAAAATAATTATTAATCAACTACGCAATTTTCTTCAATCTAGAAGAAAATTCAGAATGTTAACACTGGTGGGGGAAATATCAAGCTGTAGGGGATACATTATCCTTATTGATGCATTCTGTGCAATACCTGAGAAATACATAGAACTGAGGGCCAGCTGAGCTTCTCAGGCCATAGCACATGACAGACCATAGTAGAGCCACAAATGCTTCATAACATACCACCTACCCACTGAATGGCCACAGCTGCCTATCATACAGTGCAAATTCCTCCCAGTCACGAGGTAACAGACTCAGTGGACAAACAAGCGAGTCAGTGCTGAGCTTGTGCCCCGAGGCACCGATATGTGGTAAGTGGCCATGTATCCTCTCCTACCTAGGCCACTGAAATTCAAAGTCAAGCAGATTAGCTTAAAGTGTGGCAGTCAGAAAAGCAGTAACTGCTTAAGCTAAAAAGCTAAGCAGTAGTTTCTGACAGTGCTCTTAGCTTAAATCTCAGTGAAAGAGATTACAGCTAATGCATTTTACCTCATAAATGTAATGGTAATTCATAAGAAAACAGAGCCTTCCTCTAGTTCTTCAGTCCAAACAGTTAGGAGGGATAGGGCAAARCTGTCAATTTATCATATTTTGACAGATATCACATGTGACAGTTGCAGCTACATCCAAATCTTTCCACAAGACTTTTCTTTTTATTTAATGAGAGATGAAAGATGCAAATAATTGCTGAGTGGCATTTCCATCATCATTGGTGCTTCTTTCAGCAATGTGACAGGACCTCCAATGCCCAGAGACAAGATGAAGAATTGTTTATTGAGATAAAGTGTGTGCTGGAAAACACAAGTACACTGAAATATCTCTTTAATGAACCTTCATTAGGCATTTGAGAGTAGATGGCATTATTAGAGCAAGAAAATGCTAGAGGTTTAATGTCAAAAGCATTGTGACCCAGTCATAATAGTGCTTTTCCCCCATCACTTCACACAAATGCACAAAAAACAGAAATACTTCTCAGGTATGCAAAAATCATTCTATATCTCAGATCTTTTGTGCTAATGCTATTATTACTCACTGTTATCAGGATAAAGACAAAGGCTTGGAGGTAAAATTGTAAATCAATAGTTAGTCTGAAAGACATGATTACCACAGACACAAAATAATTACAAGAAGAAAACCTGGGGAGAAGAGACCTGCCTCCTACTCAGGATGCTGACTGTGTTTATCTCCTCAGCCTATTTCCATTCCGAGTAACCATCAGTAGTGAAGAGGGCAGAAACCTTCTTGACTTAAAGGAAATAATAAGGTAAAACATGAGTCCCAATGGAATAATCTCTTTCTTTCCACACACATTTTCCCCCTAAGCTTGCTGCCTAATAGGTTTTGTTATTAATCTAAGAAGCAATATTATGTGTAAATATAGTTCAGCTTTGGCTTCCCTCTGTCCTTTATCCTTTAGAAAACATTATATTTCCAAGGTATGAGGATCCTCAGCTTGGCAGAACAAAATAAGTGATTTTTCTTTTATAAATAACTTAAATTATCTAAACATTTTGCTTCATTTCCCAGTAGACTGGGTTTCTTTTCCTTCCACACTTTTATTTCGTATCAGACCAAAACTGAAGTTTGAACTGTGTGGCACTGTCAGTTCATTGTAAGGAACAATGACTGAAAATAGTTTCTCTAGGGACATATCTGTGGCAAGTATCAAGGGGCAGAGAGCCTAAGGAATGTTTTTTGTCATTCAATATCTTTGTTATATTTATTATTGATCCTGCCTGTTCTGTCATAAGCATCTTTCTCACCCATACACACACATTTGAATAATCTTTTCACACATTGCTACTAAAAGAAGCATATCTGTGACTTTCAAATAAATAACCACAAGCAATACCCTTAAGCAGGTTCAAAAGAAGACTAAAGGCAGAGAACCAAAGGTTTCTCTCTGCTTCTGCCCCAGACTTCTTAAGTGACTACGGGGAAATATCTGAGCTGGATGAAGATCCTGGATCTAATGCAGCCCAAATCATCATCTTGTGATTTTCATGAAAGGGACTGCTTGTGCTGACTCCATTTCTCTCCTGTAAAACACAGGCGTGGCTCAGTCCCTTTTGAAAACTGCAGATGAGCAACGCAGTATAAATTCTAAACATCTTTTTTAATTTCAGTTACTTTTAACATTTTCTTTGACAACAGTTTTACTAATGTTGTATCTACACAGCTGTCTAACATCCAGGGCCAGCTGATACCCAGCTTGCTCAGAAATGAACAACAAATACACAAAGTTATCTCATTTTCTTCAAATGTGGGAAACCACCTTCTCTATAACTACACCTCAGAAGAAACTGACCTATGTCAATAAAAAGGCTCTCTTAAATTATCACAGAGGGAGGGCGGATGGGTATTATTTGTGATATAAACTCTGCTGTAGAAGTAGAAAGGAGGCGTACCCAGCGGTTTGAATGGGAAGCCTGTTTCAGAGCCACGTAAAGGCTTTTGAGCTTTAAAACTGATCCAGAAGAACAGATAAATAGCGAGCCTGTGAAGCATCTGAGCTGTATGTTTGTTCTTAGACTATCATGATTGCCTTGTAACATTGGAAGGGCTGTACATTGGGCACGCTTGTATGGAGCACAGGGGAGCAGGGTACAGAGGCACTAGGTTAGTGGTGACCAGTGTTACCCTGGGACTGAAGGCCGCAACAGCCAAATCAGTAAGGCACGCCACCCGTAGCCATATGCTTTATGTCTCAATAGATCTACGATCTGTTAAATCTATTAACCTATTAATCAGGACTGAGTCTATATTAATGGGAATTTCCTATTAATGTGACCCAAGCTGTGTTGCATTGTGTGGACCTCAGAGACCCAGTGGGCAATATCTCTGATACTTCCAAGCCACATAGGCACAGCCTTTTATCATTCTGCATTGATGGAGTTGTGAGTAATCTTTTTGCCAGGGGCAACAACAAAGATGAAGACAATCTTCCTAACAAATCTCCATCTGGATTAAATGGCTTGAGCTTCACAATTTCTGGATCTATATTTTTTCTCCTCTGTCTCCCATCACCCCGCAAGTGTTTTCAAAAAAGCAAGAATATTTTTCTCAATTTTTCAACTAGAAACAAAAAGGAGAAATGTCTGTTCAGCTTTGTAAGGGAAAATCTCAAGTAGTTGAAAATACATGTCCTTGGTCATCCTTTATTGACTCTACTTCCAAGAACCAGACAACATATGATATCTTGTAGGAAGCTCACAACTCACTAGCTCCCACTCAGAAAAAAAACAGTCTACTCATCACTTGAAATGAAACTCTGTCAAATAAGGTCCACTCCTAGCAAACTATTGCGGAGCAGACCTAGTGACTGCTCTACTCCTAGTATAAACTGGTTGAGCTCCTTGGAGTTCTATTGATTTAGACCAAGTTTTGAGTAAAAGCAAAATGAGATAATACAATAAAACTCAAAACTTAAGAAATGAATTAATAACTTTTGGAACAGATACATAGCAAAAAAAATCAAAACCACACCCAACCTTTACTTCAGTATGGATTGAAAAGATTCTCTCAGTTCATTCAGCCAAAAAAAAAAAAAAAATCCCAACTAGGTCAGCTCAGATATCCCAAGCTGAGTCTTGCCTCCATTCAAATGTGAAGGAAAATTGTTGGGATTTTTCATTTTCTCTCTGAGAAATCTGAGAGCTCAAGGCTCCTTTTATGTGTGCCTAKTATTCTGAATACTACATCTCTTCTGGACATTTCTTCCCAGCAACTGCTGATTTCTGCATACGCTTCAGAAATTCATATATATCTAGGCATAAGCCTTTCAGAATTACCACCTGAGTAAAGAATGTATTTCTACAATAAACTGAAGTGAATAAACATAACACTTAGCAGTCCTACTGAAAAAGATTCCATGTACCCTTTATAATGTGGACTGGATGAAAAAGGTTTAAAGTTCAGCCTTTTGTTCCACATGCTTTGAAAAACGCTTTTATATGAACATCTAAAAGGAGAATGCTCTACGTGACTCATTAGTAGTTCTTAGCAGGGACTAGCTACTGTGACAAATTAACAGATTTGGAGAACAGAATATTTAGGATGAGAGACCTGTAATCTGGCTTTTGGGACCTGAATGTGATGATACCTGGTACTTTTAGATCTGTCACAGCTTTTGGTGCATTGAGTCAAGGTTCAAGCTAACACATTTTACTTCATATATGTTATAAGCTAAGGGCACACTGCATAGCTAGCTATTGTCACTCAGATGACATTATAATTCAGTTGTGTGCTCAAGACCTTCATCAACGGAGCGTCAGGAAAAGAAATGTTGCTGATCTTAATGCTACACTTACCCAATAAATACAAATAAAGGATAAAAAAAAAACCTATCATTAAAACTTGTGTAAGTCATTTTTTTAAGACAACAGAAGATTAGAATGCACTGCACCATCCAAATAAAATGTTCTTGTTATGAAGAACTTAATTTTTGTATGCATGCTAAATGTTCGTTACAAAAAGAAAAAGCGTTCTGGTAGTAAAAGTGCAGGCGAGTCTAACTCAAAAAGTATGTTTAAAATCCGGTAATTTTGTCATGAATCCATAGGATCTGGCTATTTTTATTAAACCCTATCTCCCAGTATCAAGTGATAATAGTTGAAAGGCAGACTTCTGTCATCAAGAAGTATGTTTCCACACCAAAACTGCAAGACAAGCAATAAAAATTGCATATGCATTGCTCTAAAAAAAAGAAACCCTTACAATTCTTATAATGTCATTTATAGGGATGTTATAAAGATTTTAGATCTCATTGGTCTGGAGTAACCAACACAATTATTTTGTATATAGTTCATAGAACTGAATATTTTAACAGGAAATACATTATTATTATTTATTATAGTTCCACCAAAGAGTAGGACTCTATGAAAAGGATATTATCTCCCCTTAAGAATGTCTTAATTTACTTTGGGAAATGATATCTCTTTTGGGACATTACTGCAGAGAAACAATGGCAAGCAGAGTTGATAATAAAAAGACTATTACAGCTGAACCATCTCATCTTCTGGGATGCACTTACTATATTTCAAAGCCAAAAGAAAATCTGGAGGGAAATAAGCAATATGCTCAGGAAAAAAAAAATCTATTTTCTTAAGGAGAGAGAGAAAATATCTAATCAAGATTACAATAATTTTCAGTTTGATTCCTAACACTCATTGGAAAAAGAGTATTGCAAGTCATGCCCTTATGACCACTCATATGAAAGGAATATAGTGTACTAAAACCACACAGATTTTTATGATCCTGCTCTATAAGCTGTCTGCCTCTATAACACACTGTGACATGCAACTTGATTCAGTCAAAGAACTTCTGACATCAAAACACAATGTATTAGAATTAGGAAGAAACAAATTAAGTCACTTACAGCAATGTGTCAGATTAGCAGAAAAATGATTTACTTTGTAAATCATTCTGTAAAGACTCAAGAGTAGGGCTGTGCTGCACCTTCTGCAAGTCCCAAATTTCTCTTTTCTGGAAAAAAAAAATAAAGAAAAAATAAACAAAGAAAAAAAAAACACTGAAACATTGAGTAAGTAAGTTCCTTGAATGACTTGGCTAGAGTGGGATGAAAGGTTACAGTCACAAGAAATACTCAAACAGGAGCGAAATTTTGTACATTTGGTTGTGTGTCATCTATTTAGGTCCTATGTCTTTTTTCAGAATTTAGATGTAGTGTATATTGTATTTACATATGGCATAATGTTTAAATTAGTTTCTCCTAACAGTATCAGTGCTGTGACATACAGGCCTATACATTGACATATGTGCCTATACATTAAATGTTTTCATTTATACATTGACATGATTTTATATTAATTCTCTTACAAAAATGAACCAGAGCATTCACTGCTTACCTAGCAACAATCCTGCAGTTGTCTGAATAGCCAAGTGCACTAAAGCATACTGAGGGAAGAATTTTTCAGATGAGAAAGAGCAGATAATTGATCAAGAGAAATTAGAATGCATTAAGATATCAAGATAATAAGTCCAGTCTAACAGAAGTTAAGATGATTTGTTTTAATTGTTACTCTATAATAAAAGTAAAGATAATTTATTTTTAATTGTAATTCTCCTTTGAAAAGCAAATAGAAAAGACTCGTTAGTGTTTTACTTGTTCATTTTCTCTCAGCAATTTCCATACAAGGAAGCGCTCATTTCACATGCAAAAGCATTTTTTGCTAACTTCAAAATCTCTCTACATCCATTTGTTTTTTCACTCCCAAATATAATCATTATTAGTACAGACACAGGTCAATGGACAAACAACATCACTTGAGAAAATCTCACAAAACTCAGTTAGAAAACCACTGTGAATTTACAGTGACTAGCTTTATAATTCCAGCTTCACCAGCTATTTCACTCTCTCTACAGACAACAGAGAAGCACCCTTCAGCTGGCAAAACAGAGACTGTTAAATTCCTAATCTAACCTGGCAGAGATTTTTTCTCTCCATCAGCTATAGCCTCAGGAGACTAGTCTCCTGACTAGGCACTAACTTGATTAGAAAACAAAAATAATCCAAGCAAACTACTCTGTCGATAATGCAAAAGAAACATTGAAACTTAGTTCACTCTCATCTTTGCTTAAACTTCAAAGTCAAAATACTAATCATTCATTTCGGACAGATGAAGAGTCAATATAGCTTTGTAAATTCATTATACAAGCAAAAAATCGCTCCCATGGAAAGAGTGAGCACACATTAACACCACGCTTTCTTTACACTCCAGCTTACTGTCAAACTGGGCGAGTGGTCTCTAAGGTGGCCTGCCACTAGCTTTGATGCAAGATGAGCTTCTCTGATAAAAAAAAGATGGTTCAGTAAGGAAATGTAGTAATCATAAAAAATTTCTATATGAAATTCTATTTCAAAATTGCCAGGAGCAATTGCAATTAAAATATTTCTAATAGTCAAAAACTGCATTTCTTCCAAAAGCAGGACTTTCACCTAATACATTAGTGGATATTTTGTGAGAATAAGACTATCACTTGTATCATAAAAACAGTGCTAAAGACCACAGTGAATTTCATTCAAATATATATATTTTAAATATTTCTTGAGAGAACTGAAGTTGCAATGAGAGCCAGTCTTGATCTCACTGAGGAATTATTTGTCTCAACTGTCTCATGAACTAAGTAGATAAAGGACAGATTTTTTTTTCTGTAATTTTGAAATATACAAAAAAATCTGAAAAACAASAACATTTTTAAGGGTTAAATAAAATTGCTATTTCCCAGTACATTTTAAAACCTTTTTATTTAAATACATTCAGCAAATAGGTTTTGCAAACGTATTTCATATCAGAGATTAATTCCCCGTGACTGAAAAAAAAACCATAAGCAAACCATAAGCAAACTAGACTAGTGCCAGTGCCTTTAAAGACAAGAATGGTGCACATGAGCTTTTAAACTGAAGAGTGGGGAAAGACAACAGGTATGAAAAAGCATGTGGTTTGCAGTGATACTTCTCTTACAAGGAAAAGCATAGAAATTCTCTACTCATGAAGGATAGGCAATAGTCATATATAGGAAATTCCAGAATGCCATTTAAATGGGACGCCTAGAAGAGAACCAGAACACATGCTTTAACACCAGCACTAGAAATTTAAGAAATAAGATAGCAGAAATGGAATGTCTAGTCCTAAATGAACAAGCACACTGGAGACTTGGTAGAAGAAAAACACGGTCACGCAGAAATATCAGGCTACAAGAAATATGAGAAAGACAGTAGGCTGTGCTAGTGGTGGAGCGTTGTATCTTAAAAAGGTTGGTATTATTAGGAGAAAGACTATCATTATGGCACTGTATACATCTACTCACATCTGCGGTTGAAATTGAAAGGTTCAGAGAAGGGCTATCAGGTATAGAAGGGTTTCCGAATGAGGAACAAGGAAACTGGGTCTCTTCAGATGGGAAAAGCGACAACAGAGGTGGTGCAACAGAGCTCTCTGCAGTCTGCTCATGCCCTCTCCCAGGACACAAACTATGAGGAAGCCAGGAGGAGCCAAGTTCAAAACCAGCAGAAGGAGGAAATTCTTCAGGCAACAGGATGTTCAACATTTATACAGGCTCAACATTTACAGAGGTTCAAGTTCATGGAAGAAAACTATTGATAGCTACTGAACAGAGAAAAATAATACCTAGCTCAGGAGACTAGAGAAGTATCAACAGAAGTATGCCTGCCTGGTCTTAATTTTCCTTTGGGGGCTGCTCACGACCACTGTTAGCAATAGGTACTGGGCAAAACAATCTTTTGGTCCAACCCAGTACAGCTGTTTTTCTGATTGCAATTTCAGAATTATTTTATTCACAATCAGGTACTTCCTATCTATCCTTGATCACTGGCCTCACAGTTGATTATCTCTGCCTCTTGAGTGGATGAAACCCAAACCTGAAAAAATAAAAAAGTAATCCCTATCAAGCCTGCATCCTAGATCAAGTTCAAATATCTATGCAGATATATTTGCTATACATCACTATGAACAAAAGAAACCGCTCCCACCAGAAACGCACATGCCCATAGTAGAAAGGAGAGGAGTTTATATATCATTGGCATGTGGAACTTTTTAAACAAAGGCTTACTCTGTCAAAACTTTCTTCTGAGTATTTCCACTCCTCTGAATCTTACTCTGTGAGAGCAAACTGGATATAAAATGCAACCTGTCAGAAATAACAGAGCATCACTTTCATTTATACTGATATTAATTTATTATAGCTAGATAGAACAACCTAGAATATAGAACAAAGTGACAGTTCTTGTCTTCACTTATCCTGGGTTTATCAAACCTATACCCGACCCAGCAAAATCAGTATTTCATTACACTTGATTATACTATACAATAACTCAGCTCTTTGGAAGATGGAGAGTAAATTCTGTCCTCTGATGGCTATATGAATCACAAGAAAGTTATTACAATTTATATATTATTGTTAATCACCATTGTAAAGTATTAGCTCTATGCTGAAGCATTGGTCTCTTGTTTTAGTATTAAATGCAGACAGCAGTAATACAACAATAATCCTGACGGAGATTAAAAGTGAACAAATTTTACTATATAAGCAACTTTTAATAAAAGAGTCACCAAAACAGACAGCAAGCATTCTTTCTAGGCTCTAGATCCCATATATTCTGGTAAACAGTACTAACTATACTATTTGCAATAGCACTATATAGTGATGCCAGGTATTATTAGTCACCAGCTAGAACAGTGGGATCAAAATGATCCAACTGAAGGACTGGCAGCTGCAGCTAAATAGATCTCTGTCTACTCAGACAGCTATTTCATCTGCTTTGTTTTACCAAATAGTCCTTGATGAAAGCCTTCTCCCACTGCACGTATTCTGATATTGTTCCACTTTTCATGTTTTCAGTACCAGCAAAGAATATTCTTTATTCTGAAACACCCAAGAAATGTACTAGTTTTTCCATTGTTGCCACGATTATTTCAATTACTCAACCATAAATAAAATATGGAAATGCAAATGTAACCTTCTCAAACCCAACCCCACTGCAAGGCTGCTGAGCTAGCAAATAATCCATTGACCCATATTATGCCCACAGACCATTTCAAGTGCCTCATCTACCCGAAACATGATAAAGTTCCTCCCATCCCAAAAGCCATGGCAGTTTTTCACACCATGTTTTGAATAAACTTCCTTCTAGCGTGACTCCATCAAAATATTTATTTACTTGCTCATAACTTTTCCTAGATGGACCTAGACTTCTATAATCACGGGAAAGAAGAGATGCCATACAACAAAACTGGAGAAGACAATAAAAACAAGAAGTTAATTTGGTGATCAAAAACTTATCTCCACCTTCATCAGCTTCCTCATTTCCTATTTCTTCTAGCTCCTCTTTGTTTTTTCTCCCAAGAACAACTCTCCCGCTTCTTATTTCTTGTCTCAAATTTTTCCTGAGACTTTCCTCATAGGCTACTTCAAATCTCCCATTCTTCACAGGGGATAATTCACTTCAGATTTATCTTTATGAGACTCTGATCCAAACGTGAGCCCTTCTGAGTTTTCCAGCAAAATTGCTATTTCTAGCACAATAAATGGCAACCATTCCATCACAGGGCCACCTATCAATATGCCCTCACATTGGTATGTTTTGATCATCACAAATCACAGCTCAGCATTGTTTCAACATCTGTTCCTGTGGAAAATACTGTCTTTCTGAGGGCACTGCTAAAATCCAAGAGGAACTGGTATAACACTATGAATATGAAAATTAAGAGGGGACACTGAAATATAAGTGTGCTAATAATGCTGTAAGTCAAAATAATGCAATGCTGGCTTGTGGAGCTGAGGTAGTAAAAGGAGTAAATTCCCTCTATGTCACTATAATGGGGAAAATGCATCAACATAATCTTGCCACTACTGTACAATCAGCCACAGAAATAACTGTAGACAATTTACTTCTCTAACCCCTCTCTTTAGTACTACTTAAGCCCTGTGTTTTTGCCCTCTTCAAACTCCATTTCTCTTGACTGCTGATCTACAGATAACTTATTCTCTCTCTCTGAAACACAATCTCTTATTTATATGCAAGAGACTATTACAACAACTTGGAACAAAGCCTGATTTTGTCAAGTAGTTGATTTAAAGGATTTGCATTTCTAAACATTCTGCATGCATTTTAATGCACTTAAATAAGAAAACCATCTGTGCATTTCTTTCTTTATTTGAAACTATGCTTGGCAAACAATCATTACAATTATAAGTAGCGTACAATTAAGCACATGGTTAAATGACAACATATTTACTTATTTCAAGATCAATTCACTTGAAAGCACCGTTTTGTTTAACATTAAAATTCATAAATCAAAGCTTTTTTTTATAATAAAAGACACATATACAATAAGGCTTCTTCGTCTCAAGAGAAAATACATGACCATTGTTTGTAGGTTTAGAATTGCACATGAAGTTAGTTCCTTTGGTACAGTTCAACATCCCACTTGGCCTCTTTGTCAAGGAAACATTTTACTAAATTCTGACAATCTCACACATTCTGTCTGGAAAATATTTACAACTTGTATATGGACTTAAGGAAACTATCTGAACTGCAGTATGTATTACTGCAGTTCTTGCCAGCCCATAATGAAATCACAGTTCCCTCATGCAAGATATTGTATCAATATCCTCCTTCATTTTTTTCTTATACTCTTGGAATACATGACAAATAACAAGCAGGACATCAGAGCTTATTATACAAAAAAGGAACTGGTATACAAAAAAAAGCAATTTGGATGTGTAAGTCCTCTTTAGCTCTTGTTCCTTCTTGGTTTTACTATGGAAGATGGTAAAATCTGTCTTTACTAGGAAAAATGCCTGTATAAAAACCATGAGACACCTCATAAGGCTTGGAAAAAATCTGCCACATTAAGAAGTAAAAACATGGTTCCATGAAGTTACTTAACCTGCAAATTCAGTCTTGGATCTGGTACTCAAACTACATTCATTCTTGCTCCAGTATACTCCCAGGCTAATGTTTCCTGTTCAAATTGGATGGGTGATGCATGAGCTGAAATTTTCCAACACATTGTCTCAATGCTATATTTCCACAGCAGAATTATCAGGAAAACATATGGAAGTAAGAGGGGAAAGTGGATTTATAAGGAAGATGAGATTTATAACTCCATCTAGTCTCAACTACTTGAACAAGATAGTGCCATATATTCTTAATTACTCTCCTCTCCTGTAATATATTAAATATATTTACAGAAGTAGATCCAGAAACATTTTCATTGGTCAGTGGTGGACATGCACATCTGTAAACCAGCTCTGCTTTATGTCAATGAGGATGCATAGCAATGAACTGCAAGGTGTCTTCTTCAAACTGGCCAGAAAATGTGTATGTGAAAATAAAAACATTAGGTGGTCACAAAGGTAAGAGAAAGTGATATATCTGAGTGTTTTGGTCCTGAAAGTCCAATTAGAAAGTGAACACCTGTAGCAATCATGAAAACTGCAGAAAAGCTATGGAGTTTGGAAAGGGCCAGCTGGAGACACTATGTAACATGAGCAACCCATGTATTTGGTTATTAGTTACCAGGAACAAGCTACTATAAACAAAAATAGACCATCTTCTCCTTTTGTATTGTCTGGCATAGGAGACAACTGCACAGTTGATGTAAAAAGAGATAGTGCTTTGCACATTTAGTATTTAAAATCCAGCGTGGTGAAGTACAGTTGAAGTTCTTCACTAACCCAAAGAACTGGAACAGCCTAGGGCACAAATGGACCTTTCCTCATGAGGCTTTTTGTAAATGAAAACAAGAAGAAATGCTTTCTGCCAACCCATGAGAGCTTGGGCCAATCAGCTCAACACAGTGAAGTGAATGATGCAATTTGTTTCCTTTTACTTACGCTCTCCATGTTCTGCGGGAAGGACACGCCTTTCTGTCCTATTCACTCTTGGTCTGATCGAGTCTTGTAAACTTACAGAGCTCTATGGGAAATGGATTTTTTGATTATGCCAGCATGAAGCCAAGGTATTGGCTAAGTCAGTCTCTCCTAATTTCTTATCCTCCAGAAATATATTGGCTTACATCAACAGAGCAAATTCATCAGGAGAACTTACGAGAAGGCAGCTTCAGCCTTTCCTATAGCCCCAGGTTAAGAGTTCCCCCTTTGGCATGCAAACTGTGGGTTCAGACTCTGATCAAATCCATTACAGACTTCCTAACTCAAGCAAAACTCCACTGTGGTGTTCAGTTAGCCTTGCTAAGGTCTACGTAACAACTGCATGACAACTTTAAAATATTTGGCCCTACTTTTACAGTGATCTTGTTTTCTTAACCCACTGTAGCCCGACAAATGTTCTGCGCTACTCTTTACTACTGCCCTGCATATTCCTTCCATAGCCTCCTTAATAAAACCTTAGAGCAAATTCCATCTAGACCCGGATATTTGATAGCTTTTATTTGTGCTAAATTACTAAATGCTTCTGGATCACTGGTCATGAAATCATTCAGGATACTGCATACACAAATAGTGTCAGATGGCATATTTTTCTTGATCTGTCAAGTAGATACACTGGAGGACCATTCACGCTTTGTCATTCTGTTCATCTTCTCTTCTAGTCTCCTGTCTAATGTTGTAATTTCTTTCTTCAGAACTCTGTTTTGCTACCTCAAACAGTATACAGTTTTGCATATGTGTTTCTATAGGTCTAATTTTAGTTTTACTGGCATTTCTGATGCATTCTTTCTTTATTACTTCCAGTATTCTGCCTACATTCTTTTAATTATTTATGTCCTCTTCTGTTGTTGCTTACATTTTTCACATAATTGTTGACTTTTATTCTTGTCTAAATTGGTGTAGTGATTTTCTAATCTGTTTAGGCAGGATTGCTTTTTATATTGAGTAGATATTTACATTAACTAGGATATTTATTGCTGAGACCTTCATGATTCACTCAAGTTCATTTCAGTCCACTGGGAGGTTTCAAATGCTTGTTTTTTTTCATTGCTACAAATAGTCATTGTGTAAAATTTGAAGACTGAAATAAAATAATACTAATAAATTTCTTTTATCCAAGACATGGTATAGAGAGAGACATCCCCATCCCTGTTCCCTGCCGATTCTTTTTTCTTGGTAAATATTTACCATTTCACTTTTACATACTAATTTAAAATTTAATTCAGCATTTGTCAATTCATCATCTCCAAGAGAGACAAATAACAGTAGTTTGCCCTTTGGATGAGCTATGTGGCACAAAAAACCCTCAGCACTTCCCTATGACATGAGCCCAATTGCCTAGCCTAGGATCCATCATGCAGGAGATGAGCGAAACACAGCAATGCTCCAGCAATTTCTATTCTGACTTCTGTGCCACAAGCATCATTATGGGGAACTCAGAGCCAACAAAGATGTTTCGAGTCCAGAATTAAGACCCCCTCTGAACAGCTAGACTAAAAGGATTCTAAATGAATGATGAATCAGGCCTTGAGGGAAGATTTTACGTAAAATGTAAATTACACCAGCTTAGACGCCTTCAGACTAATCTCTGATTTTGCCCATTAGTCTTTCTCTGCTGTAATGCAAGCCATAATAGATTGATTCACTTTGCTCTTTTAATTATACACATCTAATGAATATTACTAGGCTTTGTTCCCCTCTCGTATTCTGTCTTTCTGAAATATTGTGTGACCTGAGCTAACAACCTCAATGCTGGATCCCTAATGATCCATAGGCAATGAGCCTCATAACTTCCTCTTGCCAAACAGTAATTTTATTACTCCTCAGTATTATAAACACAAGCATGTCTTTTCTTTTTTTTTTTTTTGCTAGAATGGTTTCCATTTTCAATGCTTTATCCTTTCCTCTTCCATAGAATTTCTCCAGGTATAGTAAGTTTTTCAGTTTAATGAATTCCCTGCTCTTAGCTGGGTGGAACAGGTGAATAGGTTAGCAGGATGACCCATGAAAGGTATTCATAAATACATGGTACAGGGATGATATTTTACAATACTTAAAAACATCTTGCATTGAAATGAGAACATCGACATCTGTTCTTAGTTGGCTTAAGGTCTATCTGCTCTGACAGAAGCATGGTGTCCTTCATTTACCTCTGAACACTGAGAGCTTTTTAAAAAACTTTCTTTTGCGTGTCTCAGATTGAGAAGGGCTAGCCCCCTGCATAGGTTTCCTCCTTACAGTTATTATTGTCTTTTCTTTCCCATTCAGATCACGTGTTGGGGCCACAGGTCTTGGGATTTTTGCTTCACCATATCACCTCTCATTGTTTGGGGAAAGAGAATTTGTAATTAGGATAGGCGTAGCTAAGAAGACAGGATGAAATCTCCTGCCTGTCCCAAGACTGAACATGATAAGAATTATGGAATGCAATTAAGTATTTCTGTCTTGAGCTGACTGACAAATTTTGTCATAACTGATAGCTATGGTGAATATTCAGCAGAAAAATCAATGTTCCAGTCCATTGTGAGTTACGGAGATGGATATAGTTCTATTACACTTGCAATGGGACTCAGTCAGGCTGTTAATGATGCCAGATACTGGACCAGGCACTGGGGTAGAACATATCTGTTTCTGTGTGCTCTTAACTACTAACCTGCCTCATATTAACTAGTATTCTTCAAGGGTGGGTAGGAAGTGAGGAAATGCCACTATTAAAACTGATGAGATGGTGAGAAAACACAAAGAAATAAGAAGTAATGCACTGTATGAGTTCTCAGGGCAGATTTTGCCTTCTGGAGTTGAGGACTTTCTCTGTCAACATAAACTAATGACACATATGTATAATCCAGTCTAATTTGCAGTATTTCATCTCATCTGACACAGGATGTTGACCTGTGGAGTTAACTTTTCCCACACTCAGCTGTACTACTGTCAAAATATATTATCAACACACAGAGCTTACCTTAGAACTTCCGGACAGATATTCAGTACACTCCTACATTAGAGGCTGTACTAACAGCTTCCAAGATGCTATTAGAACGACAAAGATAACTAGATACCCCTCAAAGTTATGTAAACRTATCTTCAAAAGAAGCAATAAAATTCCTCCTCAGCTCCATTAGAGAAAGACTTCACTGAATATGTCTGCCCACAATCCTAAGAAAAGGCATAAAAATGTTTGCAAAAAAAATTTTTAATGGAAAATTGGAGTACTGAACTCCCTCAGCATTAATACTTACATATACAGAATATATGAGCAACACAAATGAACAAATATTTCTGACTTGATAACACCATATGTTAGATATGTTCTGCTAGCTGGGGAGCTAAGAAAATAAGTAGAAAAATGTCTTTGATAGATCTTGACAGTTTAGGAGGCTGTATCTGTCAGCAGAGACTTTACTGTAGTGAAGAAGGTGCAGGCTAGTGATGGTTGGTGAGATGTCTATTTGATTGGGAACCGTGAAGATTTTGGTGCTGTTGGAATGTACTGTCATCCAAAAGAAGAGCGGCAGGAATAATATAGCCTACTAATATTTGTCTTATCCCATCTGCAGCCCTGAACCCAGAATGCTCTGCAGTCTCACTGACAAGACTTCTTTGATCTGTGCTGCTCTAAGAAGGCACAGCAGTGTAGCAAATATACAGTGATAAACATTATTGATCCCAATTTCAGTATTCACGAAGAGAGCGGCTGTCTTCCCTTCGAGCAAAGCACATCTCTTAAGATAAGGCATTCAGCCTTATGTGAAGAACTACTTACAAGGCAAATACTGATTGAAAAATTGCAGTAAATCATGATAAAGTGAAATCAAAGAGAAGGGAGGAAGACCACCATGGCTTTGAGAGAGAACAGTTTATCTAAGAGCAAAATCAATCAGAACGCTTAGTCACTAATAAAACTGACACGTTCTCTTTTCATAGTTCACCTATCCAGTTGAACATCTCTACATCAAATAGTAATAAATCATGCATATGTATGCAAGTTATTTAATTAAAGAGCTCTGCTCACCTGGCCAGGGTGCCGCAGGGAGGGCCTGGCTTCGGGGCTGGCCTCCGCTGGCCTGCTTCCCCAGACTCTGACTGCTCCAAAGGAGGACATCTCCCATCAAAGCACAAAACAGTTGTAGTTCTAGGGAGAGAAAGTGATTTTCCAAAATGCTAAATCTGGAGTTTAGGCAGCTAAATC
This sequence comes from Apteryx rowi, assembly GCF_003343035.1. Lineage (NCBI taxonomy): Eukaryota > Metazoa > Chordata > Aves > Apterygiformes > Apterygidae > Apteryx > Apteryx rowi. The sequence continues at coordinate 279,258 of NW_020451039.1, read as the reverse complement.
AGTCTAATCAGAAACTACTTAGCATGTCTTACGTTGTCCTTAACAACTGTGGCCTATATTGCTCCATAATTGTCACAAACATTAGCTATCTTAGCATCTTCAGTGCTTACAACAAAGATTTTCTTTACAGCTATGGGGAAAAAAGGTGCCTGAGCAAAATTATCCTTTCATTCTTCTTAAGATCATATTCAACAAAATGAACATACATTCTTAGAGCTATTAACAGCACAAGATGATTTTTGTACCTGAGGCTGGATTTTGAAAGTGCAGCCACAGTCACTGTCTCCTTCTCATTTTGTACCTTATAATAAGCTGGCATAATTTTGGGCAGCAATGGTCCTGATGCATTATTATATTTCTAAAAAAAATACATGTATTTTATATTTCCTATATTCAAATATGTAGTTGTCCAGACTTCTTTTATTTTAGAATCTCAAATCTGATTTCAAAATGTTTAAACACAGAGCTGCATGTTCACTTACAGCAGGATTTAGTTCACAAACATATCTTACCTTACGTGTCGGCTCATTCCCCTACAATCTCTTTTCTTTACTGAATAATCTTGCTGGCACTTGCTCATTCACTGCATATTTCTTGTCATGCGTCCCTGTCAGATCTCAGGAAAAAAATTCTTTGCACTTTTTGGTATTAGCATTACCATGGAGTAGTATATTCTGATATATTTTCAGTGAGCTAGAAAGTGCCGTACTTTTTTTTTTTTTTTAATAGACAAGGGAAGGAAAACTTTTTAAAAAGTTGATTTTTTTCCTATGACAGATGCCCTGAAAGCCTAGTCAACAGGTGTCTTCTGGAACATAAATCTGGAAATAATTCAATTTTTATTTGAGCTTTCCAGTTCACTTTTATGATGGGTTTTCAAAGCAACAACTAGCGAAAAATAAATCTACACTATTGAGGCAATGAGTAAGCATAGATTTCATGTGTTGGGGTGCAAAACGCTTTCAGTTAAGATTGTCTCACACAAGAAAAGAGAATTCTCCCAATCCCAGATGTTTTGAACAGTCTCCTATGAGACTCCATGAGAGTCCCTCCACAAGAGTTAATGATCTTGTGTTGATAAAAAACACTTAAACTATTCAGAAGAATATTTTGCAACTATTAGCTATCATTTGCTGAAGGAAACAACAAAGGCCCTGCCCTGGTTAATCTTTATCAACCTTCTTCATTTTACATAAAAAACTTTATGGCACATCACATTCATTTCCAAGTATTCTTTTTCATAATTTGCATTATAGAAATCACAAGGCACAGTGACTATTTTAAGATTTCTATTTTATTGTTAATTACATGTTGAAGAATCGTTCACCCCTATCTGCCACTAATTCAACAGTCATAATTTGTGCGTAGGCCACTTGTACCTGACATTTTACCTGTGGCAGTGTACCGTAAGACAGCATGGCCACTCAAGGGGACAGGAACTAAATCCTGCCTAGCAGGGCAGTATCTTGAGATGAAATTGTGCTGACTTCAATCACAGGAAGCATTGCAAATCCAGCACTTCCCCATAACCTCTACATGTTCTGTATGACAGCCCTCAGAACCTGTCTTAAATCAACCAGCAACCCATGAAGTTGGCCAAAAGAAATGATTACGCAGCCCTTACAGTGCACTCACTCACTCCCATGAGTAATAAAAGGAGGGTCAAAGAGGCTCCTCAAACTCTCTGCAAGCTGAAGCTGCCTACAGTCAGAACTGTACCTATAGAACAGATAATGTAAACAAAAGCATGTAGACACAAAGACAACAAACATTATAAAAATAATAAAAATTAATGACATTCCTTTCCATTACAGATATCAATACAGTTTCAAACACTAGGCATTTCAAATACCTTATTGTATCAATGATTTAATTTGAAACAATTATTTTGCTTCCATCTCCTTTGGGTGGATCAGCACCCTACACTTCTTCTAGATCTAGTTTACTGTCTTGATCTTTGTGAGGGGGGTTTCTTAGCTACATTCTTCCATAAAAGTACTGTTATTCGTCTTATAAAAACATTCTAAAAGCAACAAACTCCATGCATATTTAGAAACCTGCAGAAGTATAAAACCACTATTCCACCAGAGGATACAAAAGAGAATCCTAGAGATACAGATCTGCTTGGTTGCACATGGAGTTGCATATTGTCACTGACAACAAAATTATGACAGAAAAAGAGATGAACATTTGCTGAAATTTTTCAAAGCACTAAAATCAGATCTAGCTTGATGAAGATATCAAACCATCAGAGTGAAAGTGGAAGGGGCACGTGGAATATAGGAGCCTGAGTCAGCCATCAGTTTTTAAGTTCCCATTGACAACAGTGGAATTTTCTTTATGTGCTCTCCGTAACTTACAGATAAACTCTCTGATAGTTGTTGTAGCTCATATTCTTCCCTGTAGAACTCACTCATATAGAAAAGCAAGGTGCAAAATCCTTCTACAGAAAATTCCTACTGCTCCATTAAGGCTTTTTCAGACTTAGATGAACTTGTTTATTCATCAAAGTTAAACAGAGACTCTCCAAAATCCAAACTGGCCTTCAGAATTCTGAAATACCAACAATAACATTTGCTTCTGCTCAAAATAAGCTCTCTGGAGCTGCAATCTATTCCATTCACTAAAAAAAATCAATGTTGTTAATAATGATCCATTTTCATAATTGCCAATAAGAAGAAAACACATGAACTGTACACTACTGACTTTCAGATTTGCATCTTCTATTTTATGAAAGATTAAGGTGATGCTCAGACTTTTTCTTTGCAAGGAAACGATTTCCCCCCTCCGTTTTATTTAGGGTTTTGATTCTCCTTTGCCTTAACAATTTCAAAACTCGAAGCCAAATTTAGAGAAACACAAGAAACCAGTGATGCAAGTCTTCAAGGCCATCAGCTCCACAGTAGGCATTTTCCAAGAGAAATAAAGACCAGAGAAACTGCAATGAGGTGATGCATATATAGCAGGCTGTAGCTTGCTGTTGCCCTGCAACTACTTCAGGATTTCATTGCAAGAAAGAGAAGTTGCTATTGTCCATTCCTTGTAGTTTCTTAACACACTGGCACACTTATGTATCTAAGGCATCAATTTACAAGCTAGATTATCAAAAATTCATTCAACAAAAAGTATCCTGCCATCTAAAACAAGGTTCAGGAACATAAATCTGAGAATATTAAGAAAGCCATTGTGAACAATCAGACCTGTGCTATGTCTGAGTTCAGATCTATTCTGGCTTCAGTGTATACTGCTGTGAAATTGAAGCAGGCACTACCTTCAGACAGGGATAAAAAGAAACAAAAAAAAAAGGTTGAAGTCTACACATTGGAAAAAGTATGTGTGACTAGGCTTATATAACATCCCCTGTTACATGGTCCCAGGAGGCAAGCAGGTCTGAAACTATTTTAAAGGTGATAATAGCATAAAACATCATCCTGAGAGACGACTAATATGAACATCTGATTTATGTTCTCTGTATCGTTCATTATTCCAGATGCTATCACCCAGGAAGGCACCCAGTCTCCTAACTGAACATTCCAGGTCTTTTCCATCTCTCTTCACGCAGGACATTTTCTCATGTTTTCTATGTCTAGTTCTACATTGCCTCCTTTTTTTTTGTTTTTCCTTTATCTCCTTAAGAGTGACTGTTAGAGAAGGCAGGAGGGCATACTATTGATTTATATAATGGCAGACTATCAGTTTGAGTGTGACCTGCTGCTTTAAATTGCAGGCTACCAGACTCCTACAGCTTAGTCTGATTGTCCTGCCTAAAACAGGGCATATATCCACTCTGCAGTCAAAGGTGGGACTGCAGCTTGTGTAGAGCTAGCTTTAAATGAGCTAGGCTGGGTAAGGAAGGCAGAGCAGTTCAGTACAGGCTACAAAGCCCTCCTGAGAAGCTGTGTAAATATTTGGGCAATTAGCCAAGGCTAAGCTCTATGTTGCCCTGGCTATGCTGCCAGGAGTACCTGAACCATCTCTTTTAAAATGAGCTTGGGAGCTGGTGTCACAGCAGTCCTGCCAGGCAGCCCTAACCTTCAGTTCAACCAGGAGCTACAGCAAACGGACAGCAGCAACCTCAGTTCTATATCTTTTGTTATTTGTTCAATATGGTGCTGTTTGAAAACAGGAGGGTTTTATTTATCAAGTAGATTTTACACTCATTGAGCTCCCTGGAAAACAGAAGTCTCCATAGAGCAGAGAGTACAGTGCATACACTCTGTACTGTGTTAGGTTATGTACACTGAGTATGTGTATGTAACACAGTGCACCAGAAGGGTTATTCTTTAAATACAGGTATCAGCGTGCTGCTTTTTTGAAATAAAGCCACACATTTAGGCATATAAATAAGGATTTAAGAATCTAAGTTTAGACATCCATTTTCTGTCATATTTTTATTTCAACCTTTATACTGTACTCTACATGACAGATGTTCAATTCTCCACTTCTGACTCCTGCCTTCAGTGTGGACTGTTAGCTTGTGCCTCCTCCAAGATACATTACAGGGCTCCAGATAAACTCTGAAAATACTGCTGACATGTAAGGGAACATAAGAGCACAAGCTTAACTATGGGTCTTTGTGTGGAGTCTAGCATTTAAGATATCCTGTCTCAGTAGGTATGATTAATTACCTATTGATAGTCCCAGTGCACAAATAATTTATGTGCATCTCTTTGCTGCAAAATCTACGTAGAAAATAAAAAATGCATCTTAGGCAAGTGTAGCAATCTGTTATTTAATGATAGATCCTGATTCTGTGATTTAAGCGTCTACCAGCACATAAACCTTTGGAGGACATACTTACTTGGAGGTAAGGGCAGAAGGATGAATTCTGAGTGAACATCAGATTCTGAAATGCTTCTGATTTAGATCTATACACCGGAAAAAAAACACTCAAGTTATATTTCCTGGAGCATATAAAAAGGTTTTGTATTTTAACTATCTCATAAAAGGGATTGTTGGATTTATACTCTGATGTTAATGAGTGTAGGACACAAGTCAGAATGTTTTCATAATGTTTTCAAGCATTTTCAAGCATTATGAAAATGCCTGCAAATGTTTGACATACGGTAACTCAAGTGCATAGTTCACTTACCTAAAAACATGAGAGACTTGATTTTTTCCATATTCAAATCCACAAAGTATCGAAATTGGCATGTAGATTCAGATTAAGGATGGATGAAAACCAGCCATGTTGCGGCTAACTAGATATCCATAGTGCTAACGCATAACATTGAAACATCCATTCAGTAAGAAAAAAAACAAACCACCATCCATTTTTGCTAGATCACTTACTTATGCTCCTTCTACCAAAAAAAAAAAAAAAAAAAAAGTATATATAAGCTAGGCGTCATACTTTATTAACATCATTCTGAATACAAGAGTAGTATGTAGAGACCCCAACTAAGATGAGGGCATGGTTATACAAGGATATTATACAAACGCACTGTAAAGCTATATACAGGAAAGGAAAAAGCTGGGAAGGCAGAAACATTAATATCTCCATTCTCCAAAGGGATAATGTGGCACAAAAAGATTTAATTAATTGCCAGGTCTGCTGATTGATGCCAGTAGAACTTGGGTATCAAATGAAACTGCAGACCCAAATGATGTGTCCTGGTCTGCGATTAAGTAAGGAACCAAGCTCTAATTTACCGAATCTCAGTTGAGGGCACTAATAAAATGAACAAACGATACCCCCTTCCTCCCCCCCCAAAAAAAATACTGAAGAAACTCACCAGCATTTCAGCAGTCATCTCCCTTGTATTTCAAAAGATACACTAATGACATGTCAAATGACATAGAGCATGTTTGCTTGTTTTGAATTCAAGACAGGTAGTAAATGCTTGATTTTATTTTGTTTTTGTACATTTTGTATTCAAAGGATAAAGGCTCTCATTTTCAGGGAGGTGCACAATGGGGACACAATTTATTTGAAAAAATGAAAAAAATACAGTTCTTTCATATCATTGCTTTGAACTGGTGGTTTAGGAAGTCAGTCCTGATGACGCAAATATAAACAAAGTCTGTAAGCTTAAAAGCTGCCTTCATTTTATGCTGAACAGAACACAAACTGAATTTTAAAACCAAAAGGATGGGGCTACACAGTTGTATTGGCAGCAAATCTAATTTTCAGGCTGCCCTCAGGCACCAGAACCAGCAGAATATTTGGAAGGACTGTGTAGAGGATTATTGTTTGATCCCTGTTTCAAGCTCAGAGTTTGTACTGTGCTTCACTCTATTGATAAACATCCCTGCTCTCACAGATAAAGTTACACATCTTGCTTTGTGACTTCAAACACCTTCCTTAAGACTAGGTGAAACAGGGTAACGCTCACAGATTGTCAAGACAAGCAAAGGAGGATACAAAGAACAGTTGGATCACCATCTTCATTTTTGTGCTATGATTTTTCTTTGTTTTGTTATTATTATTTTTCAACCAGAAGCATCATGGAGAGGAATATATATTATATGAACAACGCATGTCAAGATCAGGTAGTTGACAGTTGTCTTAAGGTAGCTAAATTTGAAAATAGGGAAAATATAACAAGGCTGTGTAAGGGTGAGTGAGACATAAAAGAAGGGTAAGATTTATACCTTACTCCGTAAGTTTAGGAGCTATTTGCTTGTATAACTTTTCTACTGCTGATAATGTATCTTCATCGCCTCTTATGACACCTTTCATCCATGTTTTGTATCTAGCAGTGAATTGCAATATATTTCTTGCTCTCAACACTCGTATTAAGGGAAGAGGAAGAGTTGGGGAGCAGGTCATGTTTGCACCATATAAAAGTGCTTTTTTGTAAAGTTATTCTTTAGCACTCCAAATTCTTATATCACAGGAGGGAATGGAAAGCTTTCAAGTTTTATTACTCCAAGACCAACCTTGTTACAGTAACTTTCAAAGGAACCTTACCAAAGAAATTATTTAAATAAAACGAAGTACGATTAGTGATGGAAAAAAGCACTAACAAGAAGCTAAATTTATCTACTTTTCATATCCTGAACACCAACATTTTTTTGAAATCCACAGAAATCCTTATTTTTTACTTATTTTTACCAGCACTTCATTATGTTTCTTTTTTATATGAGCAAAAATTTATACGTAGGTTTATTGAAGAAGTTCAGACTAGATTAAAAGAGTGCTACTTTTTTTACCTTGAGAAATACAATTTAACAGAATAAAAGCAATCAATTCATTGCTTTTTCTTGATAATTATAATTGTTTCTATAGTTTATTGTAACTATTATTTATATTGTAATTTGAACTCACAAACCATTGAATATTAAATCAGAGTTTCAGGACTTTAAGATGAGAGGAAAATCCAGGGAATATTTTCTACCTTCCCTTCCATGCTACTGTTTAAGTTGGAAATATTTGAAATGCAAATTAGTCACAGATGACCAGTCTTGTCCCTGGCTTCTCACAAAAATGAGTTTGATTATTAACTGTATGTTACATTTCATCATTGTCATATTGAATCAGAAACCTAACAGCTGTCTGTTTTGTCTAGCAATATATCAACAACTATTTTTTTACACACAAGTGTGCACACACACAAATACCCACTCTAAGGATTATTACTGACTGGAAAAAAAAGAGGGGAAAGAAAAGACTTTCAAGGCTACACTTTCTCTCAGCAATTGTTGTTAAACATTTAAACACAATGGTCAGAACTATTTTCAAATATGCTGTTCTTCACTGGGTATTCTAGAGAAACCCTTTGCAGAAAACAGAACTGACTTATGAAAAAAGTGAGAAAGTTTACAGTGAGGAGGAATAAAGGAGACACAAGCAGGGTTTCAAGGAAAGTTTTCAAAGCCTCTGATAATTAAGATTATTTAATAAAAAGCATACTTTTGTGTCCCCAAATGTGCTTGGTACAAGACTTCTGCCCTTACTGAGAAGACAGGCCTAGTATTTTATTAGCGATCACACAGAGCTGATTCCCATGACAATTCAACTTTGTGACAAACAGAGAAGAAAAAATTAGATCGGACAGAAAAAATTGCCTATATAAAGGACCTGCAAAGTTAACTTAAGCCCTTTATAATAGATACAGCCTTGATTGGCAACCTGAAGTGACAGGCACTGTAATTGAAGAGACTTAGGTTACGATCAATGATTGAACTTTTAAGTGCTAATCAGAATTATAGCACTGATCGATTTTGAACAATTTTAAGCCTACTAATCAAATGATCTGGACTGACAATTAGTAAAGCATTAAAATAATGAGTTCAGGAAGAAACAAAGGGTATTGATCAGAACTGGGGAGTGGGAGAGGAGAAGAAAAGATATAACATCTGAATTTCAGAATGAAAAATATTCCTCAGGTGATGGAAAAGCAAGTTCACTGCTGCCTATATGTGGACATTAAACAAAAGCTTAATTAGAAAAAAACTCCAAGACTATTAAGTTTAAATGACTTTGCTGCAGTGGAAGATTGGTGGTGGTGGGAATTATTCAGTGAATAATTTTGACATCATGTGTATTGGAAAGCGACTGAATAAAAGGGGCGGGGGAGAAATAGTGCCCAACACTATTGGAAATAGTGTCCAACAAGTTGTACTTTCTAGATCGTTTTTGTTGCAGTTTCAAACCCTTGACTGGAGATGCACATAGTTGTCCTTAGTTATTGCTCTGAAATGCAAACGTGCTCCAAACTACTTAATGCCACCTGCACTTTCAGCTCTATTTTTTGCTGGCTTTGTAGGATAAAGCTCTTCATGAAAATGACAGAGCCTCTAGTATATGCATCAGCAGAATCATCCCTGACCTACTTTCCCCTATTTTTTCCATCTGCACTTCTAATTATGTTCCTATTTACAGGACTGCCATTTGATGCCTTTCATTTCTTGCTTGAAAATGCTTACCATGTTGGAACTCTCTATTACTGACTTTTCCAGATTCCATTATTTTGAGACTTCCCTACGTGTTATTACAAACCATGCTATTCAGGGTAGTGACTAATGTCAAACCCAGAATGGGACAGCCCCGTACCAGGCTCTCAAACAGTAGAGGGAAGCATATGACTGCAGCTCTGAAGATCTAAAGATCAAGCCACAATTGAAATCATTCTCCTTAATAACATTTTCCGAAAAAAGAAAGGAGAACATTATAGTTTAACTGGATGCTGTAGGCAAGATAGGAGCTTTAGCCAAGTTGTTCTAGTACACCTCTGGCAGTGCGAAATATTTTCAAGCATCTATAAGGAGAGATTAGCTGAAGGAACTAGTGGTGAGGGCTGAGTCTTAATTTTTGCAAGTCTGATGGTAAAAGAACCTTTCAAAGCAGCGTATGTCTTTTTTTTTTTTTTTCATCCTAGTTAAATACAAAACCACTGATAGGGCTTTGTTTTCCTCACACTAAGTCAAATTATCAATATGTGCTCAAAGAAAAATCCTTTGGTATAGTAATGGTATATAATGGTATAATATATATTATAATATTATATATAATGGTATGATATATATATATATTTGGTATAATGTATATATATTGGTATAATATATATATAATGGTATAATATATAATGGTATATAATGGTAGATAGGTAATAAAGGCAGAATTGTTTTTAACTTAACTTTCCCTATCCAGTCTAAATTAATCATATATGCTTCCTTTAGAGGTTACAGAGACACTCTAGACCTCCGCAGAAGATGAATCCTACCTGTTTTATGATGAGAGGCAAGAATCTAGAGAGACAATTTACTACAGAGAATACCACATGACAAAGGAAATATTATTCCTAAATTGCAAATTCTGAAAATGAGGCAAATAAAGAAGAGATCTGCAGATTATACTGGCTGAAACTATAAAACCTGCAACAGCATGCATGGGAAAAATAAATAACTTTAAAGAGTATACTTGGGATATGTCATAGCCAATAGCAGTTCTCCAATTTTATTTACTTAAGACGTAATGCCAAATCCTCAGCTGCTGTAAACCAGCATTATTTCATTGAACTCAATAGGACTTCATTAATTTACACCAGTAGGATGTTTGGTCAATAAAATTTACAATCAGTGGAGAAATTAGAGCAGATGGCAGGCAGAAAGATTAAGGGACTCAGTGAATTTAGCCAAAAGAGAGAGTCTAAAGAAGTACGACTTTTATTCTTTAAAAAATAAACTAAATGACCTCATTCAGAAAATGCTGAAGGGACAGATGYTTGAGGATTATCTGAGCCTGTGTCACATAAAAGAACCCAGGAATAGACTCAAACTTAAGGATGGTTTAGGATTTAAAAGGAGAGAAGCAGTATCTCCTTCAGGGGACCATTCAAAATATCAGTATATGCTCGAGTGGATGCACTCTGAATTTTCATCAGATGGTTCACACAGCCTGTCCTTCATGCACCCCAACATGACCATACTACTGTGCTTTCACAGGACACGCTGGAATTTTAAGGGCCAAGGATTTTTTTTTTCTGTTTCAATAATGGCAGCTAATTTTTGGAGGCAAGACATCAAAGAGACCCAAGAATAATTGTATACAGTAGTATGACTCTCACCTTACAGCTGGAGGAACCAAGGTTCTGCAGTTCTGCATTGCCAAACAACTTATACAAGGAAAGTACTGGGGGAATTTCTTTGGATGTCAATCTCTGTTTATAAAATTGTGTACCTATGATTCATAGATCATCATGAACCTCTTTACTCCAAGTATATGAGAGTATGAATTTGAGTAATATGAAGTATAAATAATTTCAAGTGTAATCTACAATTATCTACAAATTTGTGTACACAAAGCTCCTTGTGAAGATTTTATTAGAAAGAAGGGGAATATGCAAAGTTAAAATATTAAGAATGCTTTGCTCCCCTAGGTATCTAGTCAGCTCCCCTTTGATCTTGTTTTTAATTCAAGCAAGTTAGCATGTTGGATATTCTTCAGATGTACAAGCAAGGTATTATTTATGCAGCTATGCATATCTGACAAACAAGAAGTTCTTTTGTCATCAGCACATATTACCAGATCTTTCCAGGGATCACTGAAATACTGAGGAGTTCTAGAGATGGGTAGGCATGTGTGTCTGGGGTAAAGACAGGGGGATAATTACAAAAGTAGTTTTCTGCTCCAACTCTGAGAAACTCAACAGACTTGGTATTTGAAAGAGATCTTAGCTTTACTATTATTAAGTAAAATTCTGATGTTGATACAATTAGATGGACACAGACAATGCTGCATTTCTCATCCTTTGGATTTAAATCATTCTGGACGTTTTTTGAGTACATCCCCTAACCATACAGAAAATAAGGATTTCTACCTGTATCGATATATATTTATATATACATATTATTTTTGTGTGTTTAATATATAATGTGCGTGTGTGAGTATATATATAAAATTTTTTAAAAGCTCCAAGTATCAATCCCACTGCTCCCCACCCCCGCCAAAAACCCCAACCCTCAACCCACAGCACTGCAAATACTGAGAGCTCTATACATCATGGCAAGGATTTCCCCTAGAGAAAGAAAGGAGGTGGCAGCCTAACCATCTTATGAAATACATCAGGAGCAAGCAATAAACAGAAACAGCATTCTCAAATCTTCCCCTTTCTGGATTCCTGAACACACTTTGTATTCTGTCTTTATTTTGCTTTAAAGCTTTCCCAAACTAAAAATATCAACATAAATCATGCAAAATGTGCTGCCTTGGGTATCACACCCCTGTGCATTCATAAGCTTTCCTTGAGTCTCCTCCCTCCCATCAGTTCTGTCTTCCCCAAGTCTTCACTTCTCAGTTTCTTTGGCAAACAAGACAAAACGATATGTTGTTTGTCTCTGCTTACAAGATGAAAGCCTTCCATTTCTTCCCCTTTTGCCTGATGCTGACGTTGCAGCACAAAATACACTTTCAAGATGAAAAGCCTATAAAAAGCCAGCATGCACTACAGACATTATAGAATTTCTCTTCTGTTGCTGACTACAAGAATCCACGAATATAAGGAACAGCAAGCACCCAACCACATGCTGCGGTTACATCGACAATTTCTCTTGTGATATCATGTGTCACAACAACAAAGCACTTTATGGATCTGATTAAAATCCAGCCTATTATAGTGAATCACAGTATTCTGAACATGTGTCAACATTTTCATGCAGCCTTCTTAAATATCCTAAATTATTTTCCAATGGCGTTTGCACAAACAAAGAGGTAGAGCTACTAAATCCCATTATTAACTACCTTAACTACTGACAAAGAAAATCTGGAGAGGAAGATGACTCAGTGCCTTAAAATTTTTAAGGCAAGCTTGCCAAAAAGCTAGTGCAGGAAAACTTATCAACTGAAGAATATAATTGTATGCCACAGAATAATGCAGTGAAGAAATGACTTAAAACAGGAAGGCTGGCACTAATGGGAGAAGGAGTTTGCCTTTAGACTGAGGGAGACAGGTATCCTCCTCTTTCTGTAAGGTTCCTTGGAAACATGTGAAAACACCTAAACTGATTAGAAATCTCATTAGAAATCTAGCTGAAGTTTTACCAGTTTCTGCATTCCTCAGAACAGCTCATAGGGGAAATAAGATATTCATCTATATTCTACCTTACATCGTTGTGCTCCAACCTGCTGTCACTTGATTCTCAGAATGATTCCCTCTTTACTGTCTCATGAAGGACTTCTAGTTGGCATTTTCAGAACTAGATGTTTAAGTGAAAAAAGGAGTCAGACATTTCCATTAGTTGGTGCATCCCTCCATATCTAAGATATCAAAGCAGTAGAAATTCTTCTGTTAGTGCCAAAGTATAGAAAGCAAGTATAGAATGCTCTTTTAAGTAAAACCTTACCTACATAGATTCTCTTTCCTTGTCTCAGTATTTTCAGATTTTTAAATATATTAGCAATATCATAAGGCCTTAAAAGTATTAGATTTAAAAATAATCATTTATCAAATGTCAGAATACAACAACAGGAAATAAAGTTGCTTCCTCCCACTGAATCAATTAAACAGGAAGAAATTACATAGTCTATTAGAGATTTCCTGAGATTTTTTTGCTGCTTAACATTGAGAGTTTCTTTAACTTCATTTAAAAGAATAAATGAGAAAAATACGACTATGTTCCAGTGTTTCTTCCGTTCCTGAGTACAGATGTAGAGAGCAAATCAAGGGGAATGTTAGAAAATTAGCCCAGAGGAAGGATGATTAGCTAAGTGAGAAAATTACCACAGCAAAAGATAAGTTGAAAAGGGTTCAGTTTAAACCAAGTAAATTTTGTTATCATGTTGTGGATATGCAACTTGAGACAACTGGTGTACATTATGTGAAACACTATGTTTTCAGGTAGTGCTGCAGAATATGCTAAAATTTAGATTTGTCAGGTTTCTTTCTGGGTTTGGATACAAAGGACTCCAATAATCCACAGTAGTAACTATTAGTGTGTTATGACTGCAACTATTTTTGAGAAGTGCCAGGATGATGGAACAGAGAGCATGATTATTAAGTTCACAGAGGACATAAAACTGAAGCAGAGTTCAGGTAAATTAGAGGATACCCTAAAGAATTTCCTGTCTTTGTTCAAATCACTTTGGCTTTCAATAGCTCTGATGACTGCTTCCAAATCTTTAAGTACCACAAGCTTCCCTCAAAAAGGGTGTGAATACACCTGACTGTTTGCAGGTGTGGAGATAACACTACCAGGGAGACCAAAATCACAAGGTTTTTTTTGTTTTGTTTTGTTTTGTTTTTTTAACTCTTACAAATTTCCTTTTGATTTTGGAAGCTCAGTTGATTATGGTGCTAGAAGGGTTGGAAAGGGAAATGCAGTGGAATGAAATTAGAGAAAATACAGCTTGCACTAGAATACGCACAAAATTGAGAAGAACTCACTGTTTGGAAGTTGAGTAGAGAGAAGTATCTTAGAGGGAAAGCTGGGAGTCAGCCTCATAAATTCTCCTCATGCTCTTCTGCTGATTCACTGTGGGATTAACATAAACAGACTAATATCTCCAAGCTTTAATGTACTTATCAGTACCCTGAAAACAACAGTGCTTCTGTACCTCACAAGGTTATTAGAGAACAACGAGCTGAAGCCTAGATAGTCTTTTATATCAGACCTTCTGATTTCATTATTCCTACACTGGAGTACTGCTGTCAAGATTATGATTACTCTGAATACACAAAACCAAAACCCAGAGGCTGCAGCTGACATCAGCTGAGCACTGAGCATACACATACAAAGCTGAGAGGACCAGCCATACACCAGTTTGTCAGTCCAAGGAACAATTTGTGCCTCACCTAAATTATTCTCAAACATAGTTTATCCTTTAAAAAAAATACACCAAAAATAATTTCAAAATATAAATCTTCTCCTTTTCCCTTGTCCAGAGCAGGCTATATGAAACCAGACACCTTTCCTCTTGTACAACCCATGCCTCCCATGAATACTGACCTCTCTCCTGGAGCTTTTCCCTAAAGCTGTATAGGTAGTCTATCATAAAAACCACCTGACTCCTTCCCAGCTGTGACTGGTCTGCCCTTACCATGGTCATATACCTAAAAAGGGTATACCTTTAAAAAAAGGTCTATGTCTGAATAAGGCTGGTTATCTGCAGACTTACACTACATCTTAAAGTCCATGTTGCTGTACTTACGCTGAATTGATTTCTGTGTTTTCATCAGGTTCTGAAGCCCAAACCAAAGAAATGGGAGGCCAAGAGGGCATGTTCAGTCAGTGGTAGAGAAGTGGTACCATAAGGGTTCCTGGCATCACTCTCTGGCCATTCACAGCTGTACAGTAGTTCTTGTTTATGGCTCTTTAGCTGAAAAGTGTGCAAAGACGAATATTTGACAGGAAACTGCCTTTCAAGTCAGAAAGTCAGTTAAAACAACAACATAAAGTTAAAACCTGCTCAGTGAACTTCTTGTTCCTCAAAATAGTTCTCTTTTGTTTTTTTATGTTTTCTAAGACAATAAGRGACTCCTAAGAGAGACTCCTAAGAGAGGAAACAAAATTCCAAATCTTTTTAAGGACTGAAACTGTTGAAAATGTAGGGCCAGAATTGGTAATTCCCTGTTTGCAATGGAATTTGCCTAAGATTAGAAGAAATCATGGGCAAACACCTTTACTTCAGTGAGGCACCCAAGTAGGAGCCTAGATGTCCAAAGCTCCCTACATTACTGACAGAGGGATAGAGAGGTGGGCTGAATCATTCCTGAGACGTGTTTATCTCTTTCTACTGGTTGCAAGCAAGGCTAAGGTGACCATGCTTCTAACTCAAGTTTTGCAGCTAAGTATGTCAAATTAGATTAGATGAATCTGTACCAGAGTAAGGAAAGATGTCATGTTCTTTAATATGAACAGATTAATACACAGTCGAGAGCCAATTAGAAAATCATATCAAAACAATTGTCAGCTCTAAGAGGTTTAGGTTCAGATTGATTCCTAAGCTGCATCTTATTGCTGATCCAAAAGCTCATACTTACTTACTACAGTTCATTGTTCATGCAGTCACAACTTTGAGAGCATTTAATCCTTGGCCTTGCATGCAGAAGAGAACCTAGTTTTATGCATCAGGAAACAACTTACATGAATATCTATTTCTTAATAACATCCAATATTGCCAGACCACACAAATCTTATTTTAAGTAAAGAACTTAAGGAAAGTTTTCAATTTGATGAAATCATCATATTTTTAAAGAGAAGCAGAGGGCATAACTATTTTGCTGAGGTAGCTTCTATTATCTAAATAATCTAAAACTGTCAAATGTCTCTGATTTGTGAGGTCATATGGAGCACAGACTCTGCGACTGGCAAGTAGAATCCTTTTGGTGAAATGATGTAAAGCTGTACCAGTCATGGAATATAACAGCATACATAAGATGCATAAAATAGGTTATTATTATATTCTAAGCACTAATGTTTGCACAAACTCCTTACTTATGTAGTGAAGAAAGCTCCCCTTTTTAGGGATTGTGTTAGTGCACAATCTAAATTAACTTGATATAATATTTGAGAATCAAATACAGACAAAAGGGAAAAAAGGAAATACACAACAAAAAGAAAAGATTATCCTATTAATCAATAAGAAAAAGCAGATATTCATCTCACTGTTTTGTCTCACTGCCTTTTTCTTTTACATTAGCATATGCAGTCTCAAATGGATTAAGGACTGCAAATCTCAATAAAACAAAAAAGACAAAAAACCTAAAAGTATACAATGTTCTTTCTTTCAGTATTGCTGCTATATATACTTGAAAGGTAGGCCAAGCTTGACCCTCAAGACGTTTCCTAACTACTGAGTTCTACAGAGTTAGAAACCCCTCAAACTACGAGTTTCAAGGCACAGCTATAACATTAACTGTTGTGCGCTTAAGGCGGGCACAGCTATGATAAAAGAAATATCCCTGGTGTTCTTTATGGGTAGTTCTTAATGCATTCCACTTTATATGAGCTTCAATTCAAAGAGCAGCTGCATGAAGCAGCTCTCGGGGCAGCTTTATGATTGTATGGCCTACGGGTTATGTTCAAAAAAAAAAAAATTGTCCTCAATCTTAAACTACGATTAACTCAGAAGAGCTTTTTATTAGCAAGCAAACAGAACCATTTGTAGTTTATGGGCCTGACTTGTTTCCACCAAAATAACTGCTAAAACTCCCACCAACTTAAAAAGTGCGATATCTTGCTCTTCATAAGAACATACATGCTTGCTCTCCAGCATCACTGACTCTAAATGTGAAAGGCCTACTTCAGTTTCAAAATGACCAGTTTCCCTTTCATCACTAGAGGAACACATTTCTGGACACATGAGGGAAAAGTTGACTGGGGACCAACAACATGGATTAGCCAAGGTAAATCATGCCTGACCTGCCTAATTGCCTTCTATGATAAAATGACAGTATTTGTGGATGAAGAGAAAGCAGTGGATGTCATTTACTTTGACTTTAGCAAGGCTAAACACATGCAAAATTCTCCTACAGTATTCTTTTATCCAGGATGTTATAGTCTGGACGGGTGGACAACTAGATGCAGAAAAGGAATGGTTGGATGATCAGGCTTAGAAGGCTACGGTTAATGGATCAAATTCTACCTGGAGGCCTGCAACAAACAAAGTATCACAAAGGTCTATCCTGGGACCTGTCCTGTTTAACATCTCTCTTAATAACCTGGAGGAGATGATGGAGAGCACTCTCATCAGGTTCCCAGATGACACCAAATTGGAGGGAACAGCCAATGTGCTCCAGGACAGGGCTGCCATTCAGAGGGACTCAGAGAGGCTGGAGGAATGAGCCAAGAGCAACCTCATGAAATTCAGCAGGGACAAATTCAAAGGGATAAAACTGGGAGGAGTGGCTGATACGTCAGATGGTTGTGCTGCCATTTAGAGGAACCTCAACAAGCCAGCAAAATGGAGAGGAACCTCTCAAAGTTCAACAAAGGGAAGTGCAAAGTTCTGCATGTGGGGATAAATAACTGAATGCACTGGTATAGGCTGCGGGACGATCCGCTGCAAAACAGCTTTGCAGAGAAGGATCTGGGGGTCCTGGCAGACAAGTTGAACATGAGCCAGCAATGTGCTCTCTCAGAGAAGAAGGCCAACAGTATCCTGCAGTGCATTAGGAAGTGTGTTGCCAGCAGGTCAAAGAATGTGATCCTTCCCCTCTACTCAGCCCTGGTGATGCCACACCTGGAGTACTGTGTCCAATGCCAGGCTCCACAGTGCAAGAGAGAGATGGACATCCTGGAACGAGCCCAGCAAAGGGCCACAAAGATGGTCAAAAGGCTGGAGCATCTCTCATATGAGGAGGGACGGAGAGCTGGGATTGTTCAACCTGGAGAAGAGAAGACTCGGGGAGGATCTTATTAAAGTTTATAAATATCTGACGGAGAGCATAAAGAGGATGGGCCAGACTTTTCAGTGGTGCCCACTGACCGGACAAGAGGCAATAGACACAAATAGACAATAGGCACAGGAAACACTAGAGATGTCCTGAGGTTCCTTCCAACCCAAATTAGATCTTTAGATGTAAATAGAGAAAAACAGGAATAGACAAAGGGAGTGAGGTATTGGGAATATCATGTCAAAATAAAGTCAGACCAGAGCAGTGAGAATGTAACCAAGAAGGCATTTAACAGGCCTTCTTTAGAAGTCAACCATATCACTCTCATCCTCACAGGCCATAAAGTGCCTCAAAGTTTTATCTGCTGCACACAAGAAAGGCTTCCCCTAGCCTTCYCAAACCTTTCATCTCTTATATCACAAGGGATGCACCCTTGACAGTCAGAGGATTATAAAGGAGTTAAAAGTTGTGAATTCTTACTGGCCACATCGAATCCTGTTACCGACAGGCATAAATCAGTAATTTTACCAAGAGCTAGGTCTCTAGTCAGCTAGTCACTAGTCACTAGCTAGGTCAGCTAGTGGGAGCTGCATTTCCAAATATTTCAGTCACTTGGTAACTATTGTGCAAGATTCCTGCCTAAGATAGGTGGCTAATCAATTAAAGCACCAATAAAACAAAACAGCTTTAAGGCAACTGACCTGAAATTGGCTTCCAACCTTTACCTAAATGAGTTTTGAATTCTGTTATTCCACTTCACATATGTAAGTGCTAAATTGAGGTCACAAAGAAAACTCTCCTCTAATTCCCCAGTGCTTGGCTTTGTAACCATAAAATCATTTTGAGTGTAGGAGATTATTCTTTTCTTGGCCAGTGTGCCCCTTCCTTGAAACACGATACATGAAGAACACTTTGAAAGGCATAGCACCTTTATACCTTAGGCTTATCTTCATATTATTGGAACCCTTTTTGTACTCTCCTGTGTCAAAAACTTATTTTTTCTTCTCAAATTACTTCCATACACAAGCCACTATAAAGCCACATAATGTTCTGTATACTGTACAAAAAGATAACTTTCTAATTGAAATCATACTTCCATACAATGGTTCACCCCAAACAGCTCTCCCAAGCTCATGCTTTGTCTTTCTCCAATTCCTTCCTCAGTATCTCAATTACTCTGTCTTGAAATTGCAAACAATAAAACCCACTTATAAAAGGTCGATTTACACCTCTAAGGTATCTTTTTATGATAACTGCAAGAAAAATAATATTTTTAAAGTAGAATTGCTCATTTAATTCCCTCTGAGAACAGGTTTCATATTGTTCACTTAGTTGATCTTTGACTATTCCCAGTATCATGTTCTCAGCACTAATTTTACAGATGTGGAAAAAAACCCAACATACATACAATATTAATGCTAAAAAGTACAGAAATCTCACAGAGTTCAAGTGGCTGTTGCAATATTAAAAATAGTGTGTGTGTAACTTTAGTACAGTTCAGAATCTAAGATCTAGATATTTGGTGAAAAGAGGTAGGTGCCTAGGTGGAGGACATAGGTACTCAGAATATTTTAGTTGGAGGCCAAAGAAGACAATCTGAATATCCCCAAAATGTCATGGAAGTATTAAAAAACCCTACTAATCCCAGGAAGGCCTTTTCTTCCATGTCACGTCAAGGCAGTCTGCATGAGGATAACCATTCTAGGAAATGAGGGTCACTAAAGTAAATGAGCAGCTCATGCACTTTGTCAAACTAGCTTGCATGTGGAGCCACAAAGTAGAATCTCATCCATAATTACTGCAAATGAATTAACTCAGGGATCAATGCATCTTTACAAACTTCATAGAGAAGCTCTTTAAAAAATTAATAACCAAATGTAAAAAAACTCCAAAAACCTAAGCCCAGACAAGCAAAATTAAGTAGAGCAAATTCATTTTCATTTCTCTTCTTTAGACCTAAATCCTTCACACCTTCTACCTGTTGATGCTTAAAGGCACCAACATGAATTGTGCAAATCCATAACAATAGTAATAAGCCAGAGAAAACTTGCAGACAGAGAGCTAGTCAGCAGGCCTACAATCATAGGATTCCCTAGCACTGTACCCCTTTGTAAGGTTAAGTGAAATCTCGAGCTAAATTTAATGTCTTCAGAAGATGGCCCTTGTCAACATCATCAGGGAAGGATTCTCACATTTAGCACTCCAACTTACTTGAAAAGTCTTTTTTAGGGCTTGTATATAGGCAGTAAGTCTGTTCATGAGCATGATCTTGATCACCAAAATTCAAAGTGCTTGTTTAGCTTTAATAAGTCCCACATTTCATTTTACCAGATGCATTGCCATTAGTCAACTGCAAAGACAAGTGTTTCATTTCCCTGTTTGCCCCGGATGAGCTGGGTGCTAGGTCTAATGCTATTTCCCCTTTAGTCACTCACACATCTTTAGTGGAACTACTGCCAGCCTCACTGGAGAGGGGAGAGGAGAACCCACCAGCAACTCTAATATTACCTGCTGAGGTACTGAAATAAAACTGATGATATGTTTTCACTTTGTAATGGAGGTCTGTCCATCACAAACCTTGGTGAAAATAGRCATGAGGTTACACACTAAGAGCATTGATTTGGCTTTAAGCTATTTGCAAGCAATGTTGTATCAGTTCATCTCTGCCAATTTATAAAAGATGTCCTTGTTTGGTCATAGCCAGATTGCTAATCTGTTAAACATGAGACAAACTTTTACCTTCAAACAATTATAATCTTACAGTTCCAGGCATCCCCTCTTTATTAAGATGACTGCTTTTTAAAATCCTGCTTGAAAAAAAGCTAAGAAAAAAAAAAACATTCTAAGTTGTCATTTTCATTCACAAACATTAAAGAACAACCCGTATTTTGATGCTTTTCACTGTTTGTTAAATGCTGTGTTGTGCTAACCTGATGAAGTTGTGGATCTTTGTGATGAACGTTAGCAGATCAAAGGTATTGGCAACTGCCTTTAATAGACATGGGGGGGAAAAAAGCCACTAATGACTCAGCTATATCTGGAACTTTTTCTTTAGTGAAAACACTCCTTCAGACTGTGCCTGCTTTGATGCCAAAAACAGAGTTCAGGAAAAATTGCTTGTTGCCTTCTATTATCAAGGTAATTGGTACATAATGTTTACAGAATATTTATCAATGCTCCCATTGTATAGCATATTATCATGAGAGAGTGCCTACAAAATATAATATATACAACTAGCAATTTGGAGACTTCTTAATGGCACAAGGTAAATAATAAGCTATAACATAACAGCAAAAATGTATAATGTATCAAAATCCTTACCTAAACTTAGAAGACTTCACAGCTATAGGAAAAGCACAGCGCCCAGACCTGACTCAGATCCAGCTGTGGTGGCAAAGCTATACTCTGTACAGTAGAAAAACTATTTGCCTTCCCTCAACCCACCACTACATCAATAGCAGCTGCATTTCACTAGGGTAACTGTATCTGCACTAGGAGCCTCTAGCATCACAGACGGTGCCTCGCATCCTCATTCAACCCCAACATCTTGGTAGAGCTCAATATTACAGACATAGTCTAAGTCACCTGAAGTATGAGGCAAATAAAGCCAAAGCCTCACTATTTCTATGACAAATAGCGCAAATCTGCAGTGATGGATGGCACAGCATCTGAAAGCCAAGGTAGTTCCATGCTTGAAATTCTGTGTACTGCACAGGGAAAAGGCACTCTCAACACTCTGTAAACAGCTTAAACACTGCAGCCCACATTATACTGGGACCAGCACACTTGAGCACCATGTTTTATTTCCACAAGCTGAGCCGACCAGAAAGGACTCTGCATTTCAAATGAGAAGCAGTGCTGCCTCTCCAGGGTGCTGTGTGCAAATGCATCAGATTCTCACTCACTTCCGTTCACTCCCTTCATCTATCAAAGGCAGGCAGGGAAGCCAGTAGTATTTTTAAAAGGCATACCCAACTCAATTGTCTCAAGCATCAAAACAAAGCACACAGAATACCTACCTTGTTAAAGAGATAGTCTTCCTTAAGCAAAAAGCTATCCTTTTCTCAGTCTGTCGTAGACAATCACTAGAGGCAGCAAGCACTTGTGATGTCAAATATTCAAGCAGAACTAAGCTGATCCAACTGCAATGTATCTGTCTATACACAGATAAAAGAAAACAAGATCTGTTCCTGTCTCTTGCAGTAACTCAAAAGGAGGGACACTGGGCTGGATCTTTGAAGTCTGTGGCAAAACTTTATCCGATACTGTATAGAGATAAAAGGATTGAGCTTGTACTTTTTTGATCATAGATAAATTGCCTGACACCTGCAGCTTTTATACAAGTGAACACTGTGAAGGTTGATTTTTTCCAGGAAAAAAAAAAAGGGCCAAATTCTTCTCTCTGAAAGTCTCTGACAACAGGTCTGTAATTATCAAAACAAAAGCATATCTGGAATATTAATGTGATGGGCTAAAACATTACCTATATTTAAGAAGGCAAGGTCACTTGATCACTGCTCTGTAAGTGCAAGTATATATGAGAGTCACACAAGTAATTTACCCAACAGATCCACCTCAGTTATTGCTTCTATGACCCATAATCACATATAAAGGGGCAATAAATTGAGGGCATGTGATCACGTCAATTTTCCAAGTTATCGTGACTTTAAATAAACAGAACTTCTTCCTTCTCACAACTGTTATTTTCAAACCTTTTTGATCTGCAACATTATGTAAATGTGGAATTGCCACACTAGAGTTAACAATTATTAGAAATTCATACTAGGATATTTGAAAACTCTTCTGTTTTTCTTTTTTAATCAGAACATCTGAAAGTAAAACGTGATTCTTTTTTCCTCTATAAGAAAAAGATAATTAAAAAAATTGCACTTACGAAAAAAAGATTTAATTAACATTATAATGAAAACATGTAAAGAAAATGCATTCTGTGGCTTGGAAATAAGCCGAGGCTGTAAGTACATTCAAGGAGTAAGTCTTTCATTATTATCCTGGATAATTTACAATATTGAGACCTATGTAATCTAAGATTTCTTATTCAATGATTTCAACCAGCTCATATGGAGAATTGCAGGGGAGAAAAAGTATAGAGAGAAGCATGTCTGAAGGCTACCTTCCAAGAATAGTTGGAATCCCAGAAACCTTTAGAAGACAGAACAGAACAAAAGATCTGGAAAGTGAAAGATCTCATCATTTTAGCTGCCTCATGATTGTGAAAGAATGGAAGACAGCAAAGAAATGAAAGGTGTATCAAATGTATTAAAAATAAACAGAAAAAAGTTAGACACATTCAGAATCAGTGTTAAACTTCCACTTTGAACAGTGAAGGTAATTAATAGTTGAGAGTGCTTACCTAAGAGTATGGCAGTTCCTCCACTCCTAAAGCCTGGACACTCAGATGCCTTCTTTTTCCTGTGATCTTCTTTGACTCATGAAGTAGCTACAGGCTTGATACAGAAGGTGAGGTCAGTTGAGATCTGGCCTGCAGGAAGCCAGAGCAGATGATCATAATAGTCTTAAAAACAGCCCATAACCTGTGAAGCTGTGACAAAAGTGGCTTGCATAACTGCAGGGAGTTCGACTTCAGAAAGGGATATAGGACTGGGGTAAATTCACCACAGTCTTTGGACTCAGTTAGGACACGCTCTGAGGATGAACTTAAAGTCCTCCCCATCTGGGGAAACATTTTAAGCATGTGTTAAATTTCAAGCATGCATTGAACTCTCCTTGTCTTCACTGAGGTGTAAGTATTGTGGTGAAACTTGTATTTTAATGGTGTCCTGAAGAGGAGTATTTTCCTAAATTGGGACCTGGAGCAACTGATTTAATCTGTAGGAGCAACATCATGTTGTTGGACTACACTGGGGAGGAATAAGCTTCAGTACAAAACCTTCACTAAGTAATAATAGTAGTGATTCTTGTTCTAACTTCTCAATCAAGCACCTAGACTTCAAGAGTAGTTCAAGCCTTGAATCAGGCTTCCAAAAGCCTTCTTGACACCTATCCTCCCACCCATGCTTCAGACCTGATTTTGAAATAAAATTTTATTTCCATAAATAGGGATACTTAGAAACAATTATTTAGAGTACAATTAGACAAAAGTGCTAAAGGATGGCCAAGGGCAGTGCATGCATCATGCCACTTATGCAGAGGGAATTGCCACTTCAAGGGAGGACCTCTGAATGTGGAGGGGATCACATCACCGCAGCAGCTCTAGCACTGCAGCAGGGAGTCACCAAGCACCACATCACATGTTGGGCTAAAGTAAAATCACAGGAATGAGTCCTGCTAGTTGTCCTCTTGCTATCTGAGTATTGTCCTAGGAAACTATCTAGGTCTGATAAGATACTAGGAAGTGAGACTCTTCTGTCTGGTAATCATGTCATCATATTACGTGTTGATAGCAATAGCAGAAAACTATTGGATGATTAAAATGCAGGTCTGGAGAAATGCTAGGTAATTTAGAGGCAACAGCTACTGGAGGGCTATAGCTTATAAAACAGAGGCATTTTGATGAACAGGACTAGGAGATCAAACTTCTGTTCATTTAAAGATAAAAACCTGTCTTTGTTCTCACACCAGTGGAGATGAAAGCAATTCCTTAATTTCTGTGGACTCACTGAAGTCACCAAAGCTCCTTAACAACAACTGCTGAGAAACCGGGGAAGTAACTGAAAAATTAGGCAACCAAGGCCAGTCATCAGCTGGTAAATTGGCTTACTTCTACTTTAATGCAGCAATATTGGCAAAGAAAGCTTGGGATGTAACAAAGATCAACAAACATAGCCAAGAAATAAACTCAAGTTTGTATAAAGGTTTTTTTTTATTTTTAAGGCAGAATTTAATTGCAAGACAGAAGCTACTTGAATAATACAATGAGCACACAAATACTGAAGTCAAAAATACTGTCCGCATGCACTAGAGAACTATTAAAGAGAGTTCCACATCTTGCTACATACTGGTTTTCATACTACCATTAGCCTTATGGGATGAGAACAGGTTTTCCTGGCCATAGTATTGCTGGTGTGTTTTACAGAAGTGCTGAATCATTGAGTCAATCCTTCAAAACCATTTTTCTTATTTGCCCGTGAATATTGAATTTGTGTGAAATAGAGGAAAGGAAACAATTCAAGGTGGTGCATCAATAGTGAAGGGGGAAAAGGAATTTGGTCTTGCTGACAGCCAGTGACAAGCAAAAGGCCAATACAACCACCATGGGAGTTGCGAAGTGGCTGCTCCTATGCAAATGAAATGTTTGGGGTAAAAAGCATGCAGAGTTGCTTCCCACTATGCCCTGAGAATAGACAACTGTATATGGCAGTTTATCCTGTCCCTTGCTGACAGTGCTATAAAGTCCAAATAAAGCATCTCTTGGCAATCCAGGAGAGTCAGACCTCAGACTGTCAGTACTGGGTAGCACCTAGCACACACATTTCCTCTCATACTATTATTCTAGCAAGGACTGCAGCCACCTGCCTGTTCTGAACTTCACTACAGGCCTTATTATGTAGGTGAAACCCTGCAGTCACCTTAGCCTATACATCTGTAGGCAGACTTCCTACTCCAAGCATCAAACTGTTTCTCCAAACTTGGCCTGGTCTTCATTCATCCAAAGCAGTGCTTTAGGATTTCTAGAAATGTACAGGAGAACAGGAAAGAGAGCAGTTAAATTTATTTGCTGTCATGATGCATGTGGTGCCACATGAAAAACAGGCTTTTTCAGTAGCAGTAGAATTGTATTTACAATTCATTGTGCAGGCAATGTTCTTCCCAAATCCCAGCAGGAGTTAGCCAGTAATATCCAGCACATTGAGATGAGAATACAACCCCAAATGCCTTTGACTTTCCAAAGCTACCAGCAGATCGTTATTTAGGAGAACATGCAAGTGGGCTAATCAGTTAGGTAAAACATCTGTTTATAGGCACAGGGTCAGTTCTATGCATAATCACAGTGCAATGCTATATCTCACCAGAATTTATTATCATATTCTAGCAAACCTTAATATTAATGTGAGTGGACAAGGGGAACACTAGAGAAAAATACTCCCTCATCTGTAATAGCTTCTTAGCACTTCCCCTTTCTTGTTTTGTTTATTTTTTTTCCTAGCACAGAAAGATTTAGGTCAGGAAATATTGTTCATGGGTAACAACTAGTTCAATTGCAAATCCTGCTTGGAATGCACACGCTCTTGGCAGGTTAACATTTGCCTAAAGGGGTCTCTGATGAAGAGAAATAGGGACTTTGGTTTCCATCACAGTCAGTCCGTTAGCATTAGCCTGCATGAACACTTGCTCAAAATGTTCAGAGACATGAAAACAAAGGCACGCTATCCCCTCAAAACAATAAACAAAATGGGGACATTTTTGAATTCTGATAGTATTTCGAACAAAAAAAAACCATATAAGAGATCGCTTTGGTTTTGTTTTGTTTTATCACAGCTTCTGTTTTAATTACCTGCCTGGTATGGCAACTCCTACTTTCACAGGATTCAACCTCCAAGGAAGCAGCTGCTCTTTCAACAACTTTGCCTTCTTGCTCCCTCTAGTGTCCCAAGACATCAGGCACAGTTTTACCTAACCCTAGTCAGAATGTTTTTCTCATTATTTCCTTTCCCATCACGTCCAACCAAAACGGCTTGATAGGAAAGGACACCGAGACTGACTTTGTTATAGCAATAATTTGAAATGTAAACCTTCACCTGGCATGCCGCTGAGTAATCCAAACTGTAGTAAGGTCCTTTACATCACTCAAATTAGTAGAGCTTATCACTGGCAGACAAAGCAATGTTTGGACTTGGGAAAGACAAAATACAAACATATGCATTACCACAGCAACTTGTTAAGGACATATTTTAATCAGACTTTGGTATCATATGCCCTAGCTGTGATCAGCAACTAAATTTTCCTATAAACAAGAGTGTGTCTGCATGTTGTACTTAGCTACATCAGTTAGTTGCATCAGTGTGCAAAAACACAAAACTAGTGACTCTCAGCTTCAAGAAAACAGGTCTCAAGCTTAAAAGAAAAGAGAACCTTCACTAGCTGTCATCATTAATGCTTACGGCCTGCTTTCATGCTAGAAGCTAGAAGATGGTGATCTTACTGAATAATGAATGCCTGAACTACTTGATTATATATGAAAAGCAGTACTGCTACGTTTGCACAGGATAGTAAGCAGTAAATTCATATTAGTTGCCAAACACCACTGCTACGACCTGTTAAAGGGTCTTTAATTTTAGAAAGAAAAGTTGCAGACCTAAGATCCAAACATTAATACACACGACGCTGCCTGCCTGTAACTCCAATGTACTAAAACGATGCCGCTCCCATGCATCTCAGTGGAACAAGATAAACTCTGCAACATCGAGATAGCAAGACAAGACTGTGTTAATTAGCTTCCTGATGAACATGAGTACTTAGAGCATAAACATCTGCACAATCTACTATGGAAAACAGATTATTCTGGTGTCGAAAGATGGGCAGAGTCTAGAGAACTAGTACTTGCCATTTTTTTCAGTCTGACTTCTGCCAGGGGCAAGGTAGAAACATCCCCAAGCAATAAAATGCAAAGGGACCAAATCACCTTCTGCTGCATCAGCGCAACCCTGCCACCATCTAAATTAGGGATTGGGAAGAGATATAGTTTTCAAAGACATTTTTAAAAGCTTTTTTTGCTATGCAAGGAATCATCTTGAATCAGAAAGATATCAAATAAAATCCTTGCTTCTTTTTTCTACATCTAAAAGTTACTGTATCAACCTTACCAAAGACAACAGCCTTCTTAATAGATAAGTATTATTTCAAGTTTCCATTTTTAATTGAATGTCATATTCTGTAACAGTATGCCAGAGAGCAAAATTTTGCACTTGCAAAGATTTAAATTCTATTGTCTTCACCCATGCATAAGTCTTGGAAGGCAGATTTAACTCAGTGGCTACATATAAGGAATAACTTTAATCTGGTGATGAACAGTGCAAAGTTTTAGCTTCGTGCCTAACACTGAATCATCAATACAGTGATAGATCCTTTTGATACGCAGATGTATCTTTTGAGAAATCAATTCAAAACATTTTAAAGGGCCAATGTAATGCTGTCTTAACAAACAGGGTCATAGTCCCTTCTTTACAAAATCAATTTTATTTGAATCAAGAAAATGAGTCATCCTTATTCCCTCCCCTGCCTCTAATGTTTCTGGCTGCTCATAGTCTGGTTTCACATCAAAGCAAGATGAAAGTGAATTAAAGATTCTTCTAATCTGTTATTCACATCTGACTAGAAATATATTTCCTTTTACCTACTACATATTATTTCATATATTTTCTTTTACTGTGTTTTGGTAAGAAAATGGAATGCAATCTATTTGCTGAAAATGAGGTTTTATTTAAATTTAGTAAATATTTTATCTGCATCTACAAGGTAAAAACAAAATCTCCACAAGGGTAAGTAATGAACTACAAGAATCAGCAATATATCTATTAACAAAATGAGGATTTATGTGGTCAAATCTGTAGGGTAATAAAGTATAGATTTTTCAAAGGCACTTAAGGGATTAATTTTCAGAGTCTTTTCATTTGATAGACAAACAAAAAGCAGAGGTTTCATATTGTTTTAAAATATCTCATAAACATTTTTTTTGTAAAATTGTTCACTGCCAGAAACATTTCTTATTTTCATCCTTTTCTTCCCTTTCTACTCTTCTACTTCCCTACATGGTGGAAAACATAATGAAGCAGGGGGGAGAATGACAAATCAAAAAGCAAAACAGTCACTTTGGTTTATTTTAATGGTTTCTTATCAAAGAATACATTTGATTTTAAAAGATACCTGACAGTTCTTTCCAATAGATCAATTTCAGTAATTGCAAACCAGATGACCTGGAAAAGGAACAAATTGCAATATATGGAAATTCCATGTTAGGATTGTTCTTTTCCAAACCTCAGTAACAGGGAAATAGAGCTGTTATATCCTGAACAATCACAGTGTTGTTTTTGTAATGCTGCCAGCTAACATAAATGCTTTCTGCTGGAAGAGATGGCATGAAAGAATAGGTCCTTGGTTTGCAACAACCACTGTTTCTCCATGCTCTCCAGTACTCTATTGTTTTCATAGATTTCTCTGTCTACTTCACACTTAGTTTAGTGGCTCTTCTAGGCAGATATTGTCTTTCTGAGATGGCTGTTGCCATGAGACCTTGACATCATAATAATAATTAAGAGTTGGACTGCTACACCCCCTCAGGACTCCAYTGAAGCCAGAGGGCTACAAGCAAACATGCTATTTGCCTTTATGTCACTGTACATTATTGTGATTTAAGGCACTATCATAACTATTTTTATATGCTGCTTGGCAACAGGGCAGAAACTGTAGCAACTGGGTCACCTGCAACATCTCATACTTTTACAGTTTCCATTCAGTTTAGAAGCAAAAAACTGAACTGACACCAGGCAGATGGGTAACCACAGTTCCACCTACTCTGGCCACAGGAGAGTCAAGCTTTGAACAGAAGAAATTAATTCTACAGTAGATTTCACAGCTCTGCTCAGATCCATTGCAAAGGCCCTAAAACTTTTCCATAAATTCTGAAACATTTTTACTATTTGGGCTCTTAGTCATGTCAATAAGGATGTTTTTCTTATCAGACATGCACTTTTTTCAGAACTTCCAAAAGTCACGTGAGAAAAGTCTAGTAGTCAAACCGAAATTTTTTTCCCCAGTTTGTAAATCAGCTAAAACACTAATTTGCAGAAAGATCACAGAAAATTATTTGCCCAAAATCCTCTATAACTTTGTGCAGTTATCAAAGCAGCACATTGCAGTTGTTCAGTGTTCAGAGTTCAAACCCTATTGCTTAGATCTGATCAGGCAGATAGGCCACGCAGTAAGCGTGATGTAGCAGAAACATTTCTAATCCTTGAAATTTCAATGCTGGTTCAAAGAAACTGTACACTCAGATTTTGCTTTCTGTGAATATTATGTATCATTTGTTAACAGGTGCTTTTCTTGTGAACATAGCTACTAGGAAACATTCTCTAATAAATGGACTTCCCCACACATTTGCTGGAAATGGTGCAGAAGTGTCACTACTTTCTTTCAGGTGTTCCTGACTTAGGTGTTTTTCACTTGTCCTCTGTTGAGGCACCCTCTGCTGGAAATTTAGGGGAAGTGAAACAGAGCTATGACCCAGAGAAAAACTCCCTGCTGAATGAAACAGCCTTAGCACCTGAGGGAACTAGAACACCTGAGGGGTGTGGAAAGAGTTTCCCCCAAACTGGCTCTGTAGGGATGCTGAAGAGTCTGGACGGGTGGACAACTAGATGCAGAAAAGGAATCACTCATTCAGCTGCGATGCATTTAAAGAACTATGTAACACACAGTTCCAACAAAAATGAAGTGAGCTGCAACTTGACAACAGTGGGCCAAAAGCCAAAAAACAAAAGGATGGATTGATAAAAGCATATAAAAATAAAAATATTCATTTGCTAGGATTCTGCTTAAGAAATCTTGGTGCAGACAAAATCTGATCCTTGCTGAAAAACTTCAGACAGCATCTCTGCTATGTACGTGCTACATCTATAGATGCGCAGCAGAAGGTATTTAAAGGGAGCAAGCCCCACCACAAGAAGCTTTCTAATTCTTCCCAAGAACTGCCACTGGAAATGGATAAAAAAAAAGGGGGGGGGGATTATTTCTRCTCTCTAGAGACATCCACCCTTTGGGTACAGGATAATTTTAGATGTCTGCTGATAGGCTCCATCCATGAGTTCAAACATGTACCAGATGCTTGGTGCTCCTGTTACTCTCACCTGAAGGTGTGAGGCACATAAGTAACAGAAAGGAGAGAGTGGAGAGAGAATGGGGAGAAAAACAAGCTGAATCAATTTACTGAACAAGTTCAAAGCCACAGTACTCATTCTTCGCCCTTTCTTACCCTTCTTTTCTAACACCCTTGTTGAGAATTTGCCTGAGAGAGCCCTTGTTTTATTGTTTTCATGTAGCTAATTCAGTGAACTGTAATTGCACATGAATAATTGAGGGTTTGTTAGTCTTTGGAGAAACTGAATGTCCTGGGTTTTTGCCCTTTATTTTTTTCCATTACACTTTTTTGTGAAATAAATCTGTTGCCTCTAGTCAGCTTTTAATAATAGCTGTGTAGTCGGCTCTTTCCCAAACACCAAATCAGATTTCTTCACCCTCTTATGGCCAAAAGTCACTTCCCTGCCTTCTTATCTGCAGCCACAACTTTATTGAGGATGAATTTAAAATTGGGAGATAAAATGGTGCATATAAAATGGTTACATATAATTTTTTTAAAATATAAAATTTCACTTAATTATAAACAGAGTATACATGTGTGAATAAATCTAACCCATGATTACATGATCAGGATCCAAGAAACAGGGTGTGAGGGACACAAGTGAGTAGAACATGACAACATTTTATGTTAATAGGAATATATGGAATTTTTTGCATTTTGTCTGTTTGAAGGGCCAGGTTCAAACCAAGTCCCACCTTTGTGGAACAAGGAGCAAGATAAGCTGTTTTGTTAGTTTTTCAAGGTCCTAACTGAACTGATATGGGAACACAGTGAATTAAGCTCTTGAGAAAACATAATTCGACTCTCTCATTCTGCAGAAGGATGCAGAATGAGA
This sequence comes from Apteryx rowi, assembly GCF_003343035.1. NCBI lineage: Eukaryota > Metazoa > Chordata > Aves > Apterygiformes > Apterygidae > Apteryx > Apteryx rowi. Next base: position 247,814 of record NW_020451039.1, on the reverse strand, counting down.
AACCCTATGAAAACAACTGTCAACAAAATGCAGCAGAAGAAAAAGCTTTTGAGTCAGAATGCATAGTGTTCAGCTCCATGAGACGCCAAGCTAGCTCAGCTCCCCCTGAAGGCCAGGAACCAATTCTCTATTGCTTCATATTTAACGAGAATATAAAATTATGCCATTCTGATGTGGCAGTGTTTCATCCCATCCTTTCTACTGGGCARATTGGATGTCAAACAAAACAAAACAAAACAAAACCATGCAGCAACAAGCAGAATTTAGGGTGATCAACACAACACCAGCCATGTTCATATATAATGAGCAACCCTCTGGATGGGAAATAAACTTGGCCTAGTAGCATTCAGGGACGTTAGCAAGAACAACAACAATGTGTCGTGTCAGGTGATTTTGCACTGGCATTGAAGAATTCCTTTTTTCTGTTACAAGAGTCCTATCCTTCCTTCTCCAAAATGTTTTACATGGCCTCTCTCTCATTCCTCTGGCTTTGAGAAACACAGTTTCTCAAAGCTGCCATTGGCCCCCGAGGGTCCTCCACTTCAGTCTTTACAGCAGTACAAATTCTCTCTGTCTCAGGCAACCTTCTTTCACTCTCCTCTCTCTTTCCTTTTCCTCATTCCTCTGTCTTGTCCTACTTACCCTCTTATGGCCTAGCTGCACACCTGGGCTGGGTTTGAACATCTGACCCACAAATAAGAGTCTATGTTTCATTCTCAAATCCACTGAGCTACAAGGGTCTTTCTCTATTTAGTCTTAAATACGGTGAAACCTGTCCAATGTGACCAATGAACTGAAAAAAATCCAGATGCTCAAGTGAACTGGTCATCTAGTAAAGCACATATGTGGTCTTGTGATTAAGTTTACAATCTCAAAAAAAATTGAGTTCTCCTRATTTTGCCAATATCTTCCTGTACAACTTCCAACAAGTAACTTAGTTATTCTGCTTTTAACTTCTCAGCTTGTAAAACTATTCTGACTATTACTGAGAGTTCTTGAAATCATGGACTGTCTCTCATTATGTCGTCAGAGCACTGAGCACATCAGAGCACATCAGACAACTGGATTTCAGTCTTCATCATGTAATCATATCTAACACAGTTTGCTTAAAATAAGAATACACTGCTGTATAAAATGCCTCCAGTCACTTCTCCTTTTGATCCAACCAACATTCCTTTTTTGGCACAATAAAAGAGTAGATATGAAGGACCTAAAAACAGATCTGTAAGGAACTGTTAGTATATGATTGTATTTGATCTGAAACTAGCTTTGGAAGTTGTTTTTTGTGTTTGTTTGTTTGTTTAACTGTGATACTTGAAGCTGTGTTGTATAGCAAATTCTTTACTTCCAACAAATAGTTTATAATGGGGAAAAAAGATAAGTTTCATTGGGCTAGTTTCTTGATTTCCTCTAAGAGCAAAAGCAGATAGATAAAAAGATAAAGCAACTATTTTATATCACTTTTCATCCAGGTGCTACAAAATCTTGCAATAGTGTATATTTCTGATCAAACTTTTCGGCTAATACATACCTGCTATAAGTTGTTCTACATTCCCCAGAACTGAAAGCCACTGTAGGGCTCAAGACTGCATATCCGCCGGAGAGCACCCCTCCCCTCCTCCTACCTTTCAATAACAAACCCACCGACTATCACAATTCTTAAGTTTTGGAAATTTAAAGAGGAAAGTAGTTCTACATTTTTCCTACAATTAGCATGAATAATAGAAATGCTCTGGATAACTGTCAGAAGTGTAAAATCGGAAGTGTCCATATGGCTAAGACCTAATTCTATCCTTTCCACAATTAGAAATATGTAACTGTGGACATTTTTATTTGCACTTAGATCTAAGTGCAAAGTCTATATGGTACACATGCAAGAATTCATGTATTACATTTCTGTAAATAATATTTTAAAATTTTACTTTAAGACATTTAATATGGAAATACTTAAATTCTTCAATGTTACCTAATTACTGAATACCTAGAAAATCTATTTTTATCTCAGGGCTTGCAAAGATGATCTTGAAAATATAATATAATTTTGTGCATTAACCTTTACTAATAATTAACCTAAAACACACCATTAATAAAAAAGAGACTGCTAAAATAGGGTTTTGGGGTTGTCTCAGTGACCAGTATGTAAACAGTCTCAGCTCTGGGGCAGTAATAAACCTTCTCAGCGACTAATTAACCATTGGCAAGCACCATCTCTAATCATTTTGCTATCTTTGGAAGGGGAGGAGGAAAAAAAAAGACTCTAAAACGTTGTGTATAACCTTTATGTTTACCTTTCATGTTCTGAGAATTCTGTTATCTAGATTCACCTATTTTAGACTCATACATTACTAAAATAGATTCAAAATAAAACTTCTGATAAGAACCTTGGATTGTTTTCTTAGTAGACAAGTATCATTAGAGACAAAGTACTACATGATTACAGTTCCTCAGGTAGATCATTACATGCATATTACATTTGACTCAGAACAAATATCACACACTCCTTCACTCAAGTTGTCCTTAGCCATAATTTTTTAAAGTAAAAACCATTACTTGGTAAGAATCATCTCTGAATAAAATTAAAGAAGTAAAAAAAACCTTTCACTTTTGTAGAAGTTGGGTCAAGTTCTGGAAGATTTAAGTCCAAGAGGAAAGTCAAAGTTTCTGGGAGTCTGGTTACTACATATAAAAATGTACTGAGTGGTGTCAAATGCTATACAGAATAAAGCTTGCAATTTCTCTTTTTCTGCACAAATTTTAAAGGAAGAAGTGTTTCTGATACATGTCTTGATTCTTATGCAATACATTTAATTACAAATTAGCATTTATTACCTCAATATGATGGTGGAAGGGCTCCTTTTTGATCTTACCTTCAACTGCAGCATGTTAGCAGATCCTATTCATTTCCTGCTGGGTGCCTCACAGTCAGCTGAACTTCTACTCTTGAATCCCCAAGGCACTTCTTTAAGCAGGTAGCAAAAGTATGCAGGTATGCTATCCTATAGCTGGAATAAACTAGGTGTACATGGAAATCCCACCTGTGGACTTAATCATTTGCTTGTAGTTTACATATCCTTCTTCTTCATTTGCACTTTGTGGGAAAGCAGATATGAACATCGCTAATTCAATCTGCCTAAGTTTAAGGACATGCACATGCTTTTAAAGGGCACAGATCTCTGGGTATGGCTTTCATAGGGCCATTGCAAAAGGAGCCAGAATTTGCCCCAACATGTGTTTCCATGTACCAGTAGGCATGAGGGCACTGCTGAAACAATATTCGTTGTGATACTAACATTTGATAAAGATGAAAAATGCTTTGATATCTTCTCAGTGATCCATATCATTATTCAGCATGGAATATTCATCTGTTAAAACATTCAGCAGTGAGGTTGCCTGCTGAAAGAAGCAGACTATTGCCATCTCTGCAAGAATGAGATAGCTGCGATTTCTGCTTCACACTTGCTGCTCTCCTTCACTGCACTTGCAGCATCCATTTTGTTTGTAATGTAAGTACCTAATATGCAACTCAGGAAGCATCTTCTGCTTAGTTATTGTAGGTCCCAGGAAAGCTGTCCAACCTAGCCAGGTCTCAATCACTTAAAGCAAGATATTTTCACTGATAGCTTTGATCTCCCTATTCTTTAAAGAGAAAAATTGAAAGTGCTGACATAAAAGATTAAATCACATTAAACTGAACCACAGAAACTTTCAGCCTTACTTCTTACTAGGAAAAGACCAGGAAAACAATATTTTTACTTAAATTAGGTTTAGACTGATCTAGGGGTTGAGCAGTTCTGGCAAGAGTCAAATTTAACTCCCTAATTTAGGAAATTTCAGACTCCAATGATGCAAATTTCACAAGGACAGACAAACTCAAAAAGGTCTCATCTTCTCTGCTGGAAATCACTTTGCACATTTACCACTACCCTGTGGGAAATTCACCAGCTTTGGTCATGCCTGAACCAAACTGGAGAAAGAAGTCCCTTCTTTTCTAGACAGAAACCTATATAGAAGATTAAGATGTAGCAGGATTTGCCTTCCTGTCCCCTTCTATCATCACCCCTCCATCTCCACTGAATTTGCGGTCCTTTGAGTTAAGGTTCTGATCTACAGGTTTTGCTCACCTCATTCTATAATTATATGAAAATGAATTTGGGGCCTGAAACAATCCACACCATGGTTGGCAGAAGCCTTCCTTTTGACTTAGACAGTGGAATGTCCCTTCAAAGTATGAAAATCATCTCCCCTATTTCATCATTAAGCATTTCAGACATTCAGTTGATTTTCTAATTTTGAGCTTAATTCTAGTTTATCCTTTGGAGCAAAAGGGACACTTGCATGCTCAGAGAAACGTGCAGGTGAGATAACACAAAGCTTTCCTAACAAAAATCTCACAGGGGAAGTTATTGTTTAAAATCCTTCTTTGGAAGCTCAATCCGTCTTTGATTCAAAATCCAGGGGTGTTAGAAAGAGAGATATCTGTGTGATTCATGAATTCAAGACTCCTTCATCATTAACAAATGAATGGCCTTTTCTGTCCAGACTGCCAGTTTAGGATTTTTTTTTTTTAAATCAAGAAAAAAAAAAATCTTCAAAAGGCTAGTCTTGAAATGTACATACTTCTAGAATGCAGCAATTCAAAGAATGGGAAAATGTCATCTGAGACAGAACCCAGTACACTGAAACTCAGATTTTGACCTTCTTCAACCATAAAGGATTGGGAGACAGACATTGTTTGCTACTTGCCTGAATTAAATTGGGTCTCCTGAGATGCATATGAAGCAATTTAAAAAAAGAAAAACACTGTTAACTGAATTTACTCAACCATCAGTCTGAAGTAAACCTTATTTACTTTATTCATCTATTACACTAATATAATTTTTCACATTTTAATCAGAAAAAAAAAAAGACATTTAATTATTCTCACACAGCCAAACCCTGGAAAAGCCTCCCCCAGCTAAGCATTCAGCTAGGCCACTGTTTTGTAGTCTCACCACAGTGAGCCTTGTATGCTTTAATGCTTCCCTTGGTCTAAGCGAGTTGCAAGCACTGGTTTATTAATTCAGCTGCCTGGCACATTTCCTAGGCAGGAATAGGCACTCTTGCCACAATTTCATACAAAGGGGACCTTTTGGCTCAGCTGTCTTATGCCTCCAGAACTGGCACTATCTCCTTACCTAAATCCATCCTCAAATTTCCTAGTGGCTCAGAACAAACACTTGCTAAGCATTCCTGAGTTGAGGGTGCTCTGGGTTTGCAGTTCATTTCTTTAAGAAATTGTGATGGTTGAAGACAGACACCAGAGTTTGTGAAAACAAAACAAAGAAAGCCAATATCATATCATAACATCAGCATTTTACAGATCTAGACATAATAATAAAAAAAAACCCTGTATGCACACTTGCCATACTTCCCCCCAATTTTTTTGCGCTTTCTGAGCAAGAACTCCAAGAACATTGTCCTATCAAGTCGTTTAGACTATGACTCAAAGGTGCTCAGCTCTGTCTCTCTTATATTCAGTTTCTTCCACTTCAAGATGCTGAGCAGGACACTTTTATGATAGCTTACTCTGGGTTCTGCTCACATTTCCTGCAACTGCCTTCTCTTTCTTTCTCCCCCTACTCCTTTCACACTCTGCTTTCTAAGACTGATCTTTTTTGTTCTGTTTGGAGACTATGGACACTTCCTACTCCCAGCCTCCTGCAGAAATTAAAGGAAACTAGTTTCACCTAGAACACAACCATCCCATTGTCCCGGGGTATTTTCCCTGGGATGGTGACTGGTGGGGCTTAATGGCTTTTCAGTGCTTTTGATGCTGAGGAGCATGGCAGAGTTCTGACATCATGTAGCACACTGTATATACTGAGCCATTTCAATGATAAGGCAATTTCATAATCTCACTCTGATCCATATACATAATGCAGACTAAGTCTGTAAATGTTCACTTTCTTTTTTCCTCCAGCTTATAGGATTTAATTTCACCTTTTTGGAAATAAGTAACATGAACCTTGACTTTAAAAAGCATGATGGGCCAAAAACACCCTGACAAATAAAGCCTCAAACAACAGCCTTCTGAGTCAGCTTGCAAAGCCAAAAGCACAAATATAACTTTTTAATGTTTCATCTTAATACAGCAGGGCATTACAGAAGCAGTATTGCAAAAAACTGATAATTTCCGATCAAATTCTTTCATTTCAAAGTACACTATTTAATTTTCACAGGAATTATATTGTAACGATACACATCTAAATCACAGATTCTATGATTTCAACTATCAGATAATACAGTGCAATAAAAGTGGTATCAGCTACCTTTTACAGGGTTCCCAAAGGACCTGTTTTGGAAGAGAGCCAGCAGTTTACCCCAAAATGTTCATTTTTTTTCCCACCACAAAACAAGCCGATTTACTTGTTAAATGTTCACTTCTTTCGCATATGTGTAGGCTGAAAGCTGTGGCATGGCTTTGTCTGAAATATCTAACATCATAATATACATTTATTGAAAAGTCTGTTGATCAGTGTGTGAATTATCATCTCATTTTCTTTCAACATGCCCCTTAAATAGAATTTTGGCATTCTCTTAGGAAAAAAAAGAAACAAAAATCTAGGAAAGTGATATAGGTCATTAAAAAGATGCTTGAGCATTCCTCCAGCAGCAACCTGCAGGCATGAGGGAGAACTCATTGTCAAGTATGATTTATGAAACCTTGTTAAATTTACTTAACATAACTCGGAGGCAGACTAGTACACTAATACCCTCTTTAACATAAACCCTTATGGAATATAGTGCATCCTTTATACAATAAAAAAGGTTAATTTAGCTTGTCACAACACAGAATTGAATTAATGTGGAAGTCAAAAGGCTCTCATTTGTGCTATTAAATACAAATATTGGGTGATAGCCTAGCTCTTTCTACCATTCAAAGGGTTTTACTTGCCTTGTCACGTAAAAATTATAGATATTAAGTGTGCATGCAAGAGAAAATTACTGTAGTCAAATGAATATAGATCTACCACAGAAAAATCTACTATACACAGTGACATTTGAGATCAGCCTTTTTTGTTACATAGATCTGCATTCATTAGGCAATTTGTACTATAAAATTCCAGTTCATTAAAGAACATTACTTTTTGGTGGGGTTTTTTTGGTCTGCGTGCGACTATTCTCTTGTTTTACTAAGAACTGGCCTACAGTTCTTAGTAAAGGCCTACTTCCTTCTGGCCTACAGATGCAAACTCACCTCTGCTCCACTCATTTCACCTCTTTTTGCTTCTCACAGACCAGCTGTTAACAGCTGAAAAGATTACATGTAAAATGTATGTATATGTACATAAACATACACACACACACACATATGTAGCTGTTCTGTATTCTTTTCTGAGCCTAGACTGGCAGGTGGTCATGAAGAATGGTGCGAGATTCTTGTGTAGGATGCAAGACTTCTTGCTGTTGTGTAGCAAAATTAATAAATACCTGAAAGACACAAAAAAGTAGGACTTACAAAATAATAGTATTTGAACTGATACTTTGGAGACATAGCTAGAGATTTTCTACAGTTGCTTTTCTGAGCTTTTCTGACACAAAAAATATAATAATTTATGTCGATGGAAACCCTCTAGAGAGATGTTTTGTAAACTCTACCCTCTTCACCTCTCCAGCTGATACAGTGGTTGATGAAATACAAGAACAAAGGTAAAATGAGTTACTAATAGTATACAAAAAGCCTATTTTACTGTTACAGGAGTTACTGGGTAACAATTGTTTTTCTTTGCATTGAAATGACACACAGGAGGAACTTGAGCATGCTGTTTCTGTCAATCACTATTCCACAGACCAAGGTCCAGATATTTAAAGGTGAAAGTATACTTCTGAACCCTGTACAGTGATGATTCAACACCTGTAATTCAGGTGCCTCTGTGCCTCCTTGATATATGTATTTTTTTAAACAGATCTTACTACAGAAAGGCTTATTTGCTTTTTCATCACAGAACTATTTGACAGCAAGGAATGCAGAGGAAAGGATGACTAGTCTTAATTCAAATAATCATATTCATATGCAAACAAACTTAGGATGCATCATAATTGTGTTTGTTATCCAGGAGAACTATTTTCCTGTTTAAAATTGACACTCAGTCAGGGAGCAGAAACAATAGTAGGTGACTGAGGTGATGAATCATCATGAATAATAGAGAGGAAATAAGCTTGAGTGAACAATTCACGAATAATCCTTAAACTGAAATTACCTTACATACAGGCATTCAGTGAATAGATAGTTCACAAGCAGTTCATAGATTAGTACAAATCAGAATATTTCATTAACAATTTGCACATGGAAGAAAGGAATAAGTACACACCACTGTTGGAGTGAGGGAGGGGACCCCGAGTAACGATGAGTCTCAATATGAGTATGGTCGTTCTCCCYKTATTAGAGCTTACACAAAGTATATATATCGACAAGCAATACGCATGCGCTAGCAATAGTTACATGATTGGTTACAGTTTCTGTCCATACGTATAAAGCGGATACATGATTGGTGCAAGGTTGCTGTCCGCGCTCCATCGACATTTATGGAACCTAGTTCCATCCAGACTTGTTTACCAGTTTTGTGAATGCCTTCTTTTGTAGTGCTCAAGGCCGCTGCAAGGCTTGCTCGGCCGCTGCAAGGCTCACTCGCCTTGGCCTACATTCCTTCCCTTACCCTGAGAACGGGATTGCTCATCCCAATCAGATCATGCCCTCTCTCACTTAACCATTCCTCCACAATTCCCCCTTCTTGTTTATGAGCAATCCAGGCTTGGTTCACTACTTTCAGCAGAGCTTTCTTAATACAGCTTAATACTACACATAAACATAAACATAYRACTACAAGGATYAGTAGAATGCGTAAGCCTTCAGTAAGCAACCCTATTAGCCACTACGGTAGATTTCCAAACAGGTTAGTYAGCCWTTCGTCTAACGGCCCATGGTTCTGACGGATTTTACTTGCGTGCTCCTTCAATCATTGTAATTGTTTGTGAATGGATTCACCATGATCAGACAWATTCATGCAGCACATACCTTCAAAATCCTCACAACCATGATCTTAAGCTAATAACAAAAATCAATTGCAGCCCTATTTTGCAGAATAGCATGTCAAGAAAGACAAAAACACTCTTTCAGTAGGACTGCGTAGGGTAACCTTATCATTACAATTTGGTGAGAGCCCTAGGGCCGCCCATTTACTACGGGTGGCAGTCCTGTTCCCTGTTATACACCACATATCATATATAACTAATATTTTGACCAGATGCAACTCCTTCAGTTTCTAGAATACATAATGAGAATTTGCATGCAAAGATGCTCTAACACATCACAGTCATCCAGGAATCACATCATTGCCATCGTTCTGTTCTGTCTTGTGCCCAAATAGGATTTCACAGTCATTAGTGGTGGGGTCTCTTCAGTCTGCTTGTGCATTTCCAATGTGCCTTAATGGACAGCATAATACTTATCGCAAAAGAAAAGCACCAAAGGAAAACATCCTCCAAGTTTAAGGTTTGCTGTAACTTACAGAGAACGGTTCAGCCTTTTCAAGGACATTGGTAAGATCCTAGCTTTTCGAATGTGGAGGAGGCAGTTCACAGTCCCACCTTCTCAGCCTTCACAGATCTAGATGCATCTAAGTACTGACCATATCCTTGAGCATAGTACAAACATGTGGCTTCACGTGTTGCTTTTAACTGCTCGCCCCAGTTTTCTCCAGTGTAAAAGCGTTAGAGTTCATGAAATTACTGTGTATGCCTGAGATGTCACAGAACTACTGGTTTATCACATATATTTGGTTAGTTCCAGCAAATCAGTATTCTGTTGCAATATATAATTACATTAACACAGCACATTTAGAAAAAGAAAAGAAACAATACCTGCTCTAAAGTGGTTTGGCTGATGGAGTAGTGTTTGATTTGGAGAAAAGCTTTGTGGTTCTCTAGGACTTTGAAGAGCTCTGCTAAGCATCCCTGACTTCGTGGTACATGATACTCAAGCAGATTAAGATGCTGTCCCTTAAAACGAGCAAAAACAACAAAAACAGGTAAAAATGAATACATGACGATGATGAAGTTATACTTATTTATAACTAATCTGGTTTCAGTAGGCAGATTCATTGTAGATGAACATGGAAAATATGGGGTTTTAAACAAGAATAAATTTTGCCTACATGAGCAGCACAATAAAATGTTTACTGTTCATACTCAGAACATACGCATTTTGTGCGTGTTCTGAGGTGGCACTTTGTTAGTCTCACAAAAGATATATAAATTTAGGACAATTTTATGGTATAGGTTTTTAATCCACCTGAGTTATCCCTATCACAAAGTAGTCTGGCAAAACATGAGGCAATAAAGAAAAGTTTACCTTATTTATTTAGCAATATGTTTTACACACACACATACTCTAAATATATATAATTCTATATTTTACAAAGAGAAAAAATACTGGATTCTCACATCATTATGTGAACAAGTAACTTGAATCTAAGAAAACAAAGGTCTCTCTAAATCTGTGAGCTTATTTAGTTTTTATACATCATAAGATTGTCTCTGATCCTTGAACTGAACTAGCACAGAAATACAAGAAAACAAAATAAATGTATATGTCCATGGGATAAGATGCAAAAGAATATTTAATAAGTGTAATCTCTTCAGTAGGATCCTCTCCTACCTTTCTTTTTTTCTTTTTAAACTTTATGTCAGCCTAAGAAGAATCCTCCTCTCTTAATTCTATGCATTTGCTGGTAAGCTTCCTGGGCAAAAAAAGCCCTAATAAATATGTTTGAGTGTTTGTCCTGATATGGCCTATACATATTTCTTATGTATATATGTATGTATATACATATACAGAGTGAGAGTGTGCCTTTGTGTGTGTATAATATGCATGCAAACACACACACATGTATATATACTTATACACAGGTAGGTATGTACTAAAAATAGTCATAGGCTTACATAATTTTTTTCCTAAACACAAATTGCGGGGGGGAGGGGGCAGAAGGAAAGGATGAGTTAAGGGCGTTCAAGAGTCTTCCTTGGAATCTAATTACTACGGTTAGTTTGTAGGGCTCCATATCAAATAAAAAAATCCCAGCAAAGAGCATGAGAGTTGCCATCTATGAACCTTACTGGAAAGCCATTTGCTATCAAAGCAAATACTCTTAGCGACTGCAGTGCATTCCTACTTCAGGTGAACACAAAGGAAAGTTCAACCAGGTCAACAATACAAGCAACAGGAAATTGTTACTCACAGAAAAGGCTTGTTTGTTTATGTTGCCTAAAGGGCTTTTTGGAGTTGGATGTTAACTTGATCAATATCACAAGTCAGATTTAAATGAACTGCTGAATAAGAAAATAAAAGGGATAACCATATATACTTTTTCAGAAAAAAAAGACCAAATCAACGTATTAAAAAGTATATCTTTTTTTCTCATTATCCCATATTTAATTCTGCCATAGAATAATTACTATGAGGAGGAATTTTTGCTGTACCTTAAAATGTGTTCCAGGAAAATGCAGTTGTAGACAGTCCAAAATGACCTTTCCATAGTTGATTTCTTTGCTAAGCCAAACCTTGACGGAATAGCCATCTCCAAACCTGAGAATGATAAACAGAAATGTCTGTACCATGAACACAGGAAGAACATTTGTTTTGATTGATTTTCCTATAACAATTATGTCAAATAACATCACGTATGCCTATTGTATTATCACTGGGATTTTGGTATTATATATCAAACAAGAGACACTGATTTCAGTGAGCAGTTTGTTAAATTAATGGTAATAAACAGAAACAAACAAACAAAAATCCTTGTTTTCTTTACCTATTGTTTTAGTTATTATAGTATGATCCATTTTCTGAAGTACCTAAAGTTATGTTAACTAAAGCATGTTTTAATACATTGCTTTGAATAGTTAAGTAAAACAAACTATGAAGTTTACCAATCTCAAATACAGAAAAAAATAATCCTTAACTTCAGCTCTTTAGTGAGGAAAAATGAGGATGTAACGCTGCATTTTTCAGATCTCTTAACAAAGCAGCACAGCTTTTATTTCAGCAAATGTGAGTGCAACCATGTTCTAAAGATACACAAAGCAAAGTATAGGGGTATTTAGGGAGGTGGCAGAGTTAATAAGTTTTCTTTAGCGCTATAGCTACCCAGTCTGTCTCATAGAATAATTTAGGCAATCTGTTTCTCTCTCTCAATATACAAGCGATGAAGTTAAGCACAGGCAATCTAATTTGCACATTATTTTTTATTAGATTTACTCGCTTCTAATATTTAGCTGGGGAATTTACAATAAACCCATAAACATTGAAATGGCAACCATATTCTCAAGCACATTGCTCAAGCAGCTGAAGCCATGTGGCACCAGTTCCCAGAGCGGGGTGCGCCTGATGGGGGGCAGAGCACCACAGAGAGGCAGTGGCACCGGCTGCGGCCTTTATTTCTTTTTCTTTACTCTACAGCTCCACAATTACTCATCCCCAGATCCTTTACTCCAATTCTTCAGTTTCTAGTGACTATCTTCAATAGTACTGCCTCATGCCAATACCCTCCCACATCTTTTCTGTGTGCAACTTGTGATTCAGGATAGCAGCTGGGCTATTTGCGTTTGACATGTATGAAGTACATTTTTATATGATCAAAGCAAAATAAGTAGAGTGGCAAACTGTATGATGCTGCCCTTTTCAAATATAGGAAATAAAAATGTCTACAGAATCTCAGTCAAAACACAATAAAAACCAAAAGGGACTAATCTAAGATGTATTTCTAGTTTAACCACAGACTGAGTACCTCCAAGCAAAATACTTCACATCAAGCACCTCAGGTTCCCCATTTATATAATACATGGATAGCAAAGTAAGGACTTTAACATTTATTTTTTATTGACCAGAACCTCTGTTAATATAACATAATAGAGTCTTCATTGACTTCATTATACTGTGAAAAATGTTAGACCACAAATTTTATTTTATTAAGAACTTCAGGTGAATTGAAAGAACAAAGTATAATTTCCAAGGATCTTATCAGACAAGATCCTATCTCTCTCTGTAATATAAAAGCATAGTTGCTACATTTTAGCTATGACAATGGCAGCTTCTGCATAAAAAAGCTGCCCTATACAAAAGATCCCATTAAAAATAAATTACTGGGGGGCTGGGTTTTTTTCATTGCAGTCAGATGCAACTATTGAACTGTTTGAAATGGAGTAAGGAGAAGGAAGCATTCCTGATGCAGTGTCCAGTTTGTTGGTTCTTGAAGGAATGTGCATGAATTAAATCCTATCTAGTCCATGCTGAAGGATCCCAAATATTCATTGACTGGTGTGATATGACAGATGAGCACTGTTATACCAGAGGGATCCAGAACAAGGTGGAATCCGAAGCAGTGGCTGGCTGGTTTGCCTTGCAGTGATTTACTAACACATGATAGATCTCTAATTAAATCTTTTAAATGCATAGCATCATCCCTGTAGAAATGCATGTGACAATAAAAAAAGATGTTACAAAGATGGATATAGTTAACAAGGGTGTTCAATTTAGATGACAGCCAACCTGASGCAACATTTTACAAGAGATCATTGATTCTGATCTGTTTTCTGGCATCTCTACCCAATCATTGTCGAATTACAGCTTAAAATGCTGGCTTATGGAGAAGTTCAACAGTACCATAAAACGAAATTGTTGCATACAGTGAAGTTTCCAAAGAAAAGAATCAAAATTTTCATTAGCAAAGACAGAGAAGTCTGTGCAACTTTGGTGTTAATCTAAATCATGAATGGTGTAAACACCGTCATGGTACAAATAAAAAGATTTAAAAGATTTATTTATTTAACTAGTCAAATTATGCAGCTTCTATACCTTGTATTTATAATTTATTTTAGTATGAGAGCTCTCCATACAGAGTAAGCTGATCAGCAATAAACATTTCTCCCTGCTATAATCAGCAAGCTGCTTTCAGTAGCCAACTAAGGCAATGGAAATCAAGTTGACCATTTTTTTTCACTCTGTTTTCCTCTCTGATTCAGGCGATTTAATTAATTCAGAAACCCAAAGCAGAATTACAGAGAAAAGCACTATTTGGTTTGATTAGCACTATCAGGATCAAACCTTTAGCACCTGATAGTTCAAGACCTAAGGAGGGAAACATTATCATTAAAATGGCATAAGTTGAGCCAGCACACCTGTTCAGCAGCCATCTGTTGCAAAAGAATCACCATCTCTTCAAAGCTATTCAACAAACATATTTTCCATTGCTGATTTCTATCGCGTTACTTTAACAACACCTGCATTTTTATTTGTACACACATACATTCTGACACAAATTATTTTTCCTCTCTATCCTTCCTTTCTTCTCTTCCCAGTCAAACTAGTTGTTCAAATGTGACTTTGACCTAGTCAGCAGCTCTGGGAGTATTATTTCCTGAGTACAGTACCAAGCTATCATCTAGTAAAACACTACCATGACACTGAAACTAATTCCCAGAGTGATTTTTAAAAACTAATTAACTTGAATATTAACAACAGCATCACCACAGAACCATGATCTTAGCAAGGACTACAAAACACATACAAAGTTGATGGATAAATACTTGAGTTATTGATCTGGACCATACTCCACACTCCTGTAATTACATAGGTCCTCAAGCTAGCTGAGCAGGTCAAACAACGAAGGAATGAAAGGAACATAAAATGGCAACAAGAATGGAAAAGTTTCCATATCGGCAGTTACTAAATAGGCTAAAACTTTTCAGTCAAAGAAAAAGATGACTAGATAGTAGAAAGGTGTTCTGACAGAGCTCAGAATCATGACTGGGGCAGAGAAAGTGATTAAGGAATATTCTTCACTCTCTATATCCCTGTTTTTCATGCAAGAACAGAGGGCATCAAATTAAATTATACGGAAGGTAGTTCAAAACCAGTAAGAGGAAGTAATTTTCCCTACAGCACATGAGAAAACTGTAGAGCTCATTGACACAGGATGTGCTGGATGCCAGACCTTGACATGAGTTGAATAACAGATTAGACAAATTCATGAGGAAAAAAAAATATATCCACTAATATATCACCTCTGACTTAACAAGCTTCTAAACCACAAATTGCTGGAGGCTGGCTGAGTAATGTGGGAAAGTATCCTCTGTGTAGCCAGACCTGCACTGGTGAGGAAGTGCCCTGTCTGCTTCCCTGGTGTTCCTTCCAGCCACGAAAAGGGAACGGAAGTGAATTGAGTTGCTCAAAGGCTGAAAATTCTCATAAATATTTAGTAGAGGAGTTACCATTTGGAGCAGATCAGGTAATACTAACACTTCAGTGTTGCCTTTTGCCCATCCTTCAGAGGTCCGAATGCAGATTTGAATGGTGAAGAGAAGTTGCTGAAACACAACGCATTGTGGCTAGTCAGCTGAGCTCACACTTGGTCAGTCACAAGGGGTCCCTAGATGTACTAATCTAGTGGTTTTTGACACTTGACCCATGAAACCCTGGTTTTTATGAAAGCTAACAAAGAAAAAGTCCATTACCAGCAGACTTCTCTTTGCTCTACAATAATCTGTACTTTCATTAAAAATTGTTACAAGTTTGCTTGTCAAAAAAACACAACAAAACAAAACCAAAGCTAGCAACTAGTGGTTTAACTTACAGTAGGGTCAAGAATGACCAGCTCCTGAATCACATTCTTCCCAACCACTATCTACCTTCTCTTCTTCCCCTCGGCAAATCAAAAACATGACCCTATATCCTAACTCTTGATGAATAAGCAGAGCATCTAATCATCCATATATTTCTTGCCACTAATCAAAGAGTACATTTCCTGGAGAATATTGTGCTTTCAAGTCCTGGCATCTATGCCTCTATATATGCATCAAAAAATTACAGCTGCTGGAAAGTTTACTTGTGGAAAAATAATGTGCATACTTTATGCATGTGCTAGTCTGATAGATCAAAGATTACTCCAAAATGACATTAGTGGACAACAAAATAAAACGAAAACAAAATAAAAAACCACGTTGGCACTTAATGAATCTTTTAGAATATATGCCATAAATCAAAGAGGGGGAATAATTTGTTACTGCACTGTTTGCCATAATGCTTTGGTTTGCATTCATTTGCAGACAGATAAGGTTCTACTTTCCTTAAATGAATAGGTCTCATCTAAAAAAGGTAACTTAGTTATTTCAATATGATTACTCAAGTCCAGGATACAGATTCAGGGCATTCTCCTTACAGACATAAATAAAATTTACAAAGAGAACAAAAATTGAAAAATATTGAAAATAGAGGTTGAACAAAAATTGAAATAAGAAAAAGAAACTGAAATAAAAATGATTAAAACAAATACATCACAGTTTAAGGGAATTTGAAGTAACACTATACATTTATGACCTCATCTGTTAAGCAGATAGAGACAATATCTAGGAAGGAAAAAAAGTTTCTAAAATTGAGGTGAACAGTTGCTTTATTTTTAAAAATCTGCAAATCTGCTAATATCAAACGCAAAAATAGTATCACTTGCAAAATGCCAATTCCTTCTGTGATATTCAAAAAGTGGAACAATCTCAGTGTTACTGAACAAATAAAATATCTTGATTAGATACAATAACAACTAAATTATAAAATCTGTCTTCCATATACTGTTTGTAGGTTTTGTTTTTATCTTTTCGTAACTGATAACGATTTTTCCTGAGTAGCAATGGGAATATAAAGACAGATGTTAAAGGAACTGATAACACTTGTTCAAGTATATCATACACATGCTTTTGTTCACATGCACTCCAGACTTTCACACCAAACCATCTAAACTTAATTTCTATATTGAGTAATATTATTGTTGCAACAATGATAGTCCGAGGTTATGACCAGTTCAAGGTACAACTTTGCCTCACTCTCTGAATTATGTATGTACACGTTTGTATGTTTACATATACAGACAAATATCAGAGAGCTGGTTCACTCTTATATTACCCATATATTACACTCCTAGAGAAACAGGAACACCAGCACCATAATTCTCTGCAAGGTTGATGGCAAAGCCTATGAAGCCCCAGAACTGTTTCTTCAAAGGGGTTTCTGGGGCTCAACAGTGAAAAACAGGAGGAAAGTAATGCAAAAAAGGAGCACGAACCTAATCAAGATGGTGCTCGCAGACTGTGAACAAGAAAAGACTTCCCCCATATCTCCCAAAGTGGGCAGGTAATGCCATGTCACCCACGCTCTTTGCTGCATGTTTCAGCAACTGCAGCCTCTCTGCATATACTACAAAGATCCTGCTCCCATTGCAGGCACATCCAGCCCCAAATTTGCCCAGAACAGAGGTGCAACAGGTGGTTTCTGCCTAGAGAAGACAACTATCCCATGGTAACGCTGAAGGTCTACAAAAGACAATGGTGAAAAGTGATCTTGAGTCTCTCCCTCCAGTCACAGCATTTGTTTAATCCTAGAGAATTTAAATACTGCCTCTTTTTTCCCCTGCCTTGGCTTCAAATCAAAGTCATACTTAGGATATTTCTTGTTCCGGGCTGAAAAAGTTCAAGTGTTTTGTTTCATTGTGTTTGAACCTAAGAAGTAGATGTTTCCAGCACAGCCTAGGCTGAAAGTATTTTAAATGAAATTTTTGAATTTTATCCTGATGGAAGATTTTAAGGTGTGTGTTTCCTTAAAATTTGGGATTAAATTAAATTTGGGATTATTGAATCTTTTGGGTGAAGTGAAAATTTGAATGTTTCCAACAATTTTGGTATCATTGCATTGTTATCAAATGGATTCTTTTTTCTGATTTTTTTAGGGGTTGTTTTTATTTTTAATCAGGCTATTACGCACTAAAATGTCTATTAAAAGGACATTATCAAGATTTCAAAGTCAAGTTCTCAAGTTATGAAAACCAGAATGAGGGCCAGCTGTGAAATTCATATTTTAAACCATCAGTATATTTGCATTATTTTACAACCTTTTAATTACATCATCACATAGCATCTCTTCCAGAAAACCCTATCATGAATGGCTCACAGGATATACTGGAGCAACATTCTTGGAGAAGTGGCTTTATTTACTGCAATATTTGGAAAATATTGCAAATAAGACAGCAGACTGATGAGGAAGAGAAATAAGTTGTTCACAGTGCTGGGGGATGAATATTGCTCTGGGGAACTGAATTCTGTCCTTCCACTCCAGCACACGTGTGATCTGTGGTAACTCAGACCACATTTTTCATATCTGCTTTCCTGTCTTTACAGGTGCCCACCTTGAGACCCCGGGCTCCAATTTGCAGAAGGAATTCACAGTATTTTCAGAAACACTCACAGCTACAGCTGAAGTTAATAGGCTCTGTCCTTTTGACTGCACTTTTAAAGTACTAAATGCTACGTAATGTTAAACATACTGAAAATATTTAGCCATAAAGAGCTCGGACTAGCTACCCAAAACCTTTTAACTATAGTGTGGGCATCACCCTTCAGTTACTCTTCTGTAAAATGGGAAGAATAATTTCAAAATCTTTTCCCCAGAGGTGTTGTGAAAAAATAGACATTGACATTTATTAAGCACTGCGATACAGCACCAATGAATGAAAAAATGTGCAGTAAAGACAGTACACAGATTACCCACTAAAGCGAAAGGAGAATATGAAATCTTAATTAGCTGCTACTCATTAAATGAATAGGTACGCAGTTATATTCCCATGTCACATGGAAAACGTAGTATAAAAATCACAAAAAATTTACACCAGAATGCACACACATATTAGGGCTGAATTAATGTTGCACAAACAGTTTTACATGAGTGCAAAGACATTGCTCATTTGCAAACTTTTAGTCTGTGTGTTTTAAAGGTTGTAGAACTCTTTTCTTCAAGTTTTCCTCTGGGAAGATAAACAAACCGCTATATTACATCAATACACATGTATACATCCACTGCCCTAATATTTTTTCACATAGAAAAGGAATTGATGTTTCCTAGTCAATAGGAATAAAAATTATATTCTTGAATATGATCGCTTGTATATTTTATGGCATTAATAAACTTACTGCTGTATCTGTTAGTATGATAACACTGTTTCCACTGAAAGCTGAAATATTCATGAGATCTTTAAACTTAATCCTTTCTTTCCCATTTAAGAAATCTACATGTGAGAGTTCTCTTGAGAAAAGCAATAAAATATTCTTAATCAATCTTTAAAAAAATGTAAAAATGTAAATAGCTTGGCAACACATTTTCCATTCTAACTCTGCTATAACAAATGGATTAATTGCTGGGTAATTTAATCAGATGGCTTGCTGATACTATTTGAGCACAGACTTCATACGTGTCCAGCACTTGAAAAATTGGTATGGGTTTTTCAGCTATAAGAAGTCTGTCCAGATGGCCCTAAAATGAAGGATGGTATTSAAAATGTTGTTCCCAGAGGACTGGCCAGCTGTATCTAACATGGAAATGCTTCTGTGAATTTTTTAAAAAAACATTAAGTATAATGGAGAATACTGGAGAGAGCATTTAGATGTAATCCATTCACAATCTAGAGTAATTGACTTAGTTGGCAGGAATCAACTGAAATTAGGTTTTAACAGGCACAACTGCTAGCACATCTAGCTCATACAAACTATGTCTAGAACTAAGATACTAACTTTTTTGGAAATTATCCTTTAATTCATTCTTTCCAGCTAACATTATCTTTTTTTGGCATTATTCAGAAATTTGCCACCTGCAATGAAAGGCCCTTCTGAAGAAGTCCAACACTTATTATACTACTGAGAAACATTTGAAGGTACTTTAAATCTATTTAAACATAGATAAATATAGTCAGGGCTCAACAATTGGGAGTAGGAACCCAAATACCTACAGTTGTAATGAGGAGACATTTTTGGATGAACAATTTATAACAAATTTGCATAAGAGCTGGAAAAATGAATCAAGTCTCACACATTAGAAGCAGCATGTGTCTTTTTTTTTTTTATAACCCTATGAAGCTTTTATGCTACACATTAGTATCTTCCTGGAGCTCACCCACACCCTTCATAGGGGAACTTTGTACTGCCATCTGACAAACCTGTATTCAGTCCAAGACTGTGGTCTTTCACRTCTGCCAACGGCTGAAAGTGTCCTGAGAGTGGAAGCTGAATCCCTGAAACTTCCTACCACAGCTAAGAAGCAAATTTAACACTGCCTCAGAAAAGACCCATTAGGTCTTCAGCACTGATCCATGAAAAAGGAAATCATAATGCAGACTTTACATGCTGCAATGGTATAAAAATAAAAGCAAAGAAACAATTTTGAGGATTTGCATCAAGACAGAAGAAACCCCAAGAAGGGTAGAAAAAATGTGAATGTAACTATATTTACAAATATAAAAAACATTCTTGACACATGCTAATGTTATCACATGTAAAAAAAAAAAATAACCTGCTCTTACTGTTATTTCTTACCATAGAGGGCTAATTCTAGCATAAATAAAAGCCATAGGAAGGTTCTCTTTGGTTTAAAAGTTTATAAAATATTTGGATTTCTTTCACCCAAAGAAACCTAGATCAGGTGACTTGCAATTGATTTTTAAATATTTATTCAATTTGATTTGTAGAAACAAATTAAAGATAGATTAAAGATATCAAGAGCTGCTTATAAATAAGAGAAAATTAACACACACACACACCATCAAGAAACAATTTTTACAATAGGAGTAGAGTAATTTAGATGAAAACAGATGCAGAAAAATCAGCTTTTCTTATGCTTTCCTTCAATTACATTGTTTAGTGGAATGGTTTTGTTTTAAAACAAAATGTAAGGCAAGAGTGTTTTACTGCAAGATGGTGCCAGGGACAAATACACTAGAGAGTGCTAATGTATGAAAACACTGAAAAACGGAAGTGACTACACCAGTGGAGGTGGCTGTTAAGGAAAGTGTTCTTTGGTAGGTAGGTGTTCCTGAATAGTAGATCTAGGAATGTTATGCTCCACCACTTCAGAAGGAATAACGTCTCCCTCTGTATGGGAGTAAGAATGACAGAGCTATTAAATCATATGGAGGGAAGGAAAAAACAGGAGGGAAGGAATAACTAGATATACTTTCAGATTCTGGAAGTTTTTCATGAAAATGAAAAAGTTCATAGATGGAATAGAAAGTGAGAGAATTAAAATTTTACAACAGCTTAATCAATTCAGTGATCTTCTTTGGAATAGCAGGTAAAAGAATCATTCTGCTTTCCTCTCCTTTCCCTTCTCACCCAGATTCAGGAGTTCTCTGTAAGGCATATTGTAGTATATCTGGAAGTTATCTTCAAATAAGTTTAAAAGATGAATTACACTGAGGTAGTGGGTTTCTTAATCCTGTAATGATGACCTTATTTATCAAGTGTGCAAGAGCCTGGGGTTTAGGAGAGTGTTCTGGAGTGACAAGTAAAGAAAACCACAGTCAGGAGCTGTGTCTGGAGGGAAGTTTGGAAGCTAGAGCAAGCAGAAAATAATAGGAGTACTGGGACGCTCTTTGGCTTCTCCCAGTACTTATCAAAAGTTTTCCAAAGAAAGAATAGAAATAATTTTACTACATGCTTAATTAAAAAATAATAATAATTAAAAAAGCCTATTTCCTATACCCATGCCAAGATGCTTTAACAGCCTTTTGTTTATGAGGTTTAAGACAGTACTCCCTGCTCCCTACAGTGGCTTTGCTCCCAGAAGCCAAGGAAATGAATTAGGCAGTCAGAGCAAATTCTGAGAACTGCGTGATTTTAATTCATTCCTTTGATAAAATTAGTGAGTATTTTCTCCTAATAAAATGTTCTAAAGCATTAGAAAAATTCAGTAAGTTCCTGAACAATAAGTGTGGTAAATTTGGAGACTAAATCAATCAATGGGCTAGAAGTTAAAGGGATTTTCATCCTGCCTTAAATGAAAATTTCAGTGCAATTTCAGCTATGGAGTTTCTTCAGAAAGTCTCAGTAATATTAGTAACCAGGGCACATACTATAAAATCCCAAATGAATACCATTGATATATATTTATATAAAGAACTGTCATGACAATATAAAGAACACAAACCTGCTTCTAACAGGAAATATTCTTAGCAGACAGAAGGTGTGCTTTTTTAAATTACAATGATTTTTAACAAATAATCACTATGAATGTGACTATCAAAAATTCTTTTATCATGATCTTCCTTTGGAGAGTTTAAAAGAGGAGCTCATACAGCCTTGATTTCTGAATGGTTGGTTTATGAATATTTTGATATCAGAATTAATTTGAAGATACTTCTAGTGTGTCATATAGTTTATTCCGTTCCATTGTTTTTCTTACTATGATCTGAAAGAGGTATATTTGCAGAGACAGTATACAGAAATTGATAAATATCTGTGCTATTTTTATGAGTACGGTGCATACATCTGAGCATTTGTTTATGATGGCTTACTTCCTAAGAGGTTAGATGAAAAGATAACTGCTAAAAAAAAACATCCAGAGTGGCAAAACAATGATAAAGTCACTGAAGATAAAGGTGAACCTAGTCTTTGTGGAATGCCTGATTTTTCCCTTTCAAGGTCAAGCTGAGAAGACAGAGACACATGCTCACTCCAGAGAATGTGAAACACAGCAAAGGGAGACCCAGATTTACCCAGCTACCTTTATGCACTTAACTGAAGTGCCCATGTTAGGAGCCTAGTAATACTATACCCCTTTATTAGAGGACACACACATCTTCAAAAAACAGCTTCACCCACCCAAGATCTGAGTGTCCCTCTACAGACATCTGTCCTTTTCTCTATTATTACAAGGGGAATAAAGAGCGCCTCAACTCCTACTACAGTACTTCAGCTAGTGGGACAACAGACCACTCTTCCTGT
The DNA here is from genome assembly GCF_003343035.1 of Apteryx rowi. NCBI lineage: Eukaryota > Metazoa > Chordata > Aves > Apterygiformes > Apterygidae > Apteryx > Apteryx rowi. The sequence continues at coordinate 224,966 of NW_020451039.1, read as the reverse complement.
GAAATTTGAGAAGAACAGACAGGCTGGCAAAGACAAAGAGCTAGAGACAAAAGAAGCAGAAACTGCTGGAGGGTGACTGACTTCTTATGCCTTCAGAAATGGAGGTAAGTACCTTCCGAAAGGTATGCAATCTTGTAAAGGTGGCTATGATCCCACAGAGCAATGAGAAACGTAGATACAGACCTCTATCCTTTTTATCATCCCCTTTGTAAGGCCTCTAGCTGAAAGTCTGTCTTGCTGGTTAAAAAATATTAGAATGAAAGAGCTTATTAAAATCAACCTGAATCAGGCCTGCCAACGTAGCTATGAAACAAGGGCCTGCAGTTCTATCTAAAGTGAAGGACAAAAAGTCAAAACTGCCCTCAAGGGGGACAAAAGTTGTCTGTGACACAGATTGCCCTATAACCATCACAGGCAATAACTCAAACATTACTGTAGAGCTTATTTACATTGTCAAATGTACCTGCACTTAAGACCACTAAACTTTGAGCTGGTACAAATCAGCGTAGCTTTGCTGCTTGCAAGTAAGCTATGTTATTTTACACAGAGGACTGTCTGCGTGTCACAAAAGTTCTTTTTAATACTGAATGTAAATGTTTCAGCTGCAAGTTGCAGCAACTTTCCCCTCCACTTCTGGACCTGTTTTCTTAATGGTCATTTGGGCTTGCCCTCTGAATAAACAACCCCATTTACAGATACTAAATCAGACTTATGAGTAGAAGTAAAGCACAAGGGTGGCTCACTCAGTCCAGGAATAGGAAGTAGAAAACCATAGTCACAAGCAACAGAAGAGTATTTTATAATATGACAAAATGTTGAATTCTCACAATGCATTTCTCAAACTGAGTGCAGAAGTGCTTCATTTAGATACAAATTTGTCTCTTCAACTACCAGTGCAGACTACAAAGCATTTTAGTTATGCCATATGTCAATTTAGTTTGCTAAGATATCCTAATTGACTCTCTTAACTTTAGTGACAGGAGAAAATGAAAGATGTGCTTGGCAGTTTTAAGTATTTATGTCTCATTGGCACTATTAAAACGTCTTGCCAGTTCTTAGATTGAATGTAGCTGCAGAAGGTTTGATTTTGGCATATAATACCTGTTTTTAATGTGCTGGGGAGAACCAAGACACTTGAAACTTCCATTGACCATAATAGCAAGCCGTGTGCAGAGGGCTTCACATTCTTCCATACTAGAAAGTAAGGTTTGGGGGGGGAGGGGAGAAAAAGATTAAAAGAATAATAGTGAAAACAAAACAGTATTTATACTTAACTTTTAATTAAAAAGGAAGGAAACTGGATAGCTGCAAAAATTGCTACACAAAACCTTTGGCTTTTAAGTCAACAGTTCAAATTGTAGTCCTAGTCAGTACATACCAAAATTTATTACCACATTACAGCTAGAAGAAAGCCATAAAAATGAATTTATGTTTGTAGTCCAGAACTAATTGGACAACTCTGGCCACAATACAAAAGTTTTATTAGTAAAGTCAAATACCTGATAGGCAGTTTCAGCAATGTCACTGAGCGCGAGAGCCGTGAACATTGTTATTCCCCTTAATACCTGCTTACAGTCATTTTGAGCTAAGAGACGGAGGAGGAAGACAAAAGTTAGTTTGCTCAGCTGCCTCTTGTATGGTACATACCCTTATACAGCAAAGTTATCCTCAGTCTGATTGCTGGGCAGAACAGATGCAAAAAACCCAAACAGAATTTAGGACACAAATGCAGCTGAAAAGCAGAATCCTGCTGCAAGCGACTGCTTCAAATGACAATGAATAACCTTGACTTGTAAAGCTTATGGCAGATGGGCTGCCCCCTTCTACATATCATACAGAATTATGTGAACAGTTTTTCCAAAGCATCAGTTTAAACACAGGACTTCAGTGAGGATGTATTTCATCACGCAAACGAGAGGCCAAAGTTGTTTGATGTCCTTGCAGTTCACTGTGTGCACTCCCCAGCCCCTCTGAGATAGACTCAGCCCTGTATCAATCCAAATTCTAGCACTTTTACCTGAGAGAGCATGGGAATTGCAACTGAAGTATCCTCTTAGGCACACTCTTAAAATGGGACAGGGACAGGGCAAGAACTGCTAAAACATAAGCCATTATGCTTGAGAGGGATGGAGAGAGGGCTACTAACATGTCTTCCCAGAAAACAGGAGATAAGCTCTGTGTCCAAGTCTGTCTATGGTGCAATACCTTCCAATGCTCTGCTTGGCATAACAATCATCAACTGTGGCAAAATAACACAAATAGGCTTGTATGGACAACTAATACAATCTCACTCCTCTCCCCCCTTAAAACAAAACTAACAGTTAAATGTTCTCTTGAAAATTAAGCCAACTGACCACAAACACTATTTTTTACAGGTGAAACCATCACTATACCTTGTTCATTTATTTGCTGATGTGCATTACTTTAGTTGTGTAAGTAGCCTTTGAAAGAATCTCAGATATCTCCAACAGCCTTCAGCAAATACAAAATAATCTCTCCTTCATCCGACCCAGCACAAAAACATCTTATTAATTAGAAATGAAATCTGTGTGGACTGCTCTACCATTATAACTGCTTCAGCTGAAAGTCATTTATTCGTCAAGCTAAATGAATAATTAGTAACAATTTATTTGATGGATTTAGTTTATTTTCTTGTTACAACATATTAGTAATGAAATCACAATTACCTTCTGTTTAGCTGCTGTTTGACACTAGAGGGTTCTTAACCTGGACTGAAAAGTCAAACTGCACTGTTTTCTGAAGACCACTCAATTTAACTCACATTGTATAACTTCCATTCCTGAACTGAATGAGCTGGTAAACACCTGGGGTTCAAGTATACTATATATTCTATATACCTATGCGATTTTAAAGAATCCATTTCAAAAAATATAATAGTCAAAATTTCTGAGAGTATTTTTTCAGCAGTACTGAAGCACATGCATGTTCAGGGACAAAAACCACATTTCGACAACATCCGAAAAATTTAACAGTATCTAACAAATAATAAGAGAACATTTTATTGCATTCTTTTATTGCTTCATCTACTGCTTCACATTTCATTTGGCCAAAATATTATGTTGCTGTTTTGATTAATTAGTTCTGTCCCTTCTGGGCATGTCTTCATGATCTCTCCCTCAACTAACGCCATTTTATATATAATTACACTATACTATATTCCCTACAGGAAACATGTAATTTATTTCATTTACTAACAATGTTACAAAACAGTTTCAATGTTTCCTCAATTAAACTGAGACACCAATGACCGTATTGGAGAATTGACAAGGTATTTAATACAGATCCACTCTTTCAAAATGACAGGGTCACTCCTAGTAATTCCAACAGTGCATACAGAGAATATCTGTTGCATCTGTCTAAGATGCCATGGCATACTCTTTTCATATCCTGATACAAACCAGAATCCTTGATAAAGTCAGAAGAGTGGTTTCCATTCCCATCTCCCTTTAAAAGGTTTGTAAAGTGGGCAACCACAAAAGGATAACACTGATATTTCAAGTAACAAGAGACACTGCAACATTGAACAGAAGCAGCCAGGAAAAGGAAGAATTCATTGTATCTTTTTTCTACCTGCAACACCACTGAGCCATAATCTAGTCCTTGAGAATTAAATATAGAAAATAATTAGGATTTACGCGAGTTCAGCTTTCACGAGCAAGAAGGAATTTCCATAAAATAGCAAGATACTCCTCGAGTTTCACACCCCAGCATGCCTTCAGAATACGCTCTTCTGCCCTCAGTTGACAGCAGGCGAGGAGAGAGTGGGACTACGCTGGTTGCTAGGATAAGGGCTCTCACCTGTGGGATGTCAGCACAGCTGCACAGCCATCTTGAACTTCTTTCAGGATGGTTTTCCAAAGGTAGCGTTTAGAGCAGGGATCCATCCCAGAACTGGGCTCATCCTACAGGAAAAAATAACAATACAGCCAAAAATCATGGGAAAAACATACCACAGTCCAAGCCCAGCATGAAGAATTAACAGAACTCACAGTAAAAGCATATATTTTCCTCTAAAAAAGTTACATTTTCAGAAGGTCATTTTAAAGGCATCCTTATCTTTTTTTGCTCTAGCACACACAGCTTTATTTCTAAATTAAAAGTGTATATTTTTACTCAATCATTTTTATACTTTTTCATAGGAGAGATTTGCAGTTTCTTTTCTCACTTTTGGCGAGAGTTTGACGCTTCTTCCTTCCCTACATGACTGCCACAGGCACAAACAATTGGAGCAGAAGCCCTATAAATTCAAGGCTGCTTGTCACCACCCATACCATACCCAGCTACGGATAGTATGTTTGGATTATAAATCCCCCAGCAGTTGCTCCCAAACCTCCCTTCAAAAAGAATTCTCATCCATGGTTGGAAGAACCCATAGGACTGAACAAAAATCCAGTCAGTGTTGCCTCATGCAAACCTTCTGACTTGTCCAATTTCTAGCTCAGATAGCTTCCATGGAGATAGAAGTGCAGCTACAAAACTACATTTCCCCATCCTATCTAATCGTGCTGTCCTCAATAAATCAATTTTTAACCTTGTCTGTTCATGAAAGCAGAAGGAATGATACCTTATTGTCAAAAGCCATTCTCTGTCACTTCAAACCTAAGGAGAAGAACTCTTCAAGTTGCTTTTAATACTGTATAATTTCATGAGAAGTGCCAGCACTTGTTATGATGGTATGGGCTTGGCTAGTGTATTTTGCAAGAAATCCTAGCTGAAGCCTGTAAGAAAAGTTCTCCAGAAACAGAGCATCCTGTCTGATATCGATTCTGTTGCTTAGCCACCAATGGCCAAGGGGAAAACAAATTCAGTTCAGTCTCCTGTTACATGTGGAGTGCTGACAAAGCAAAGGTGAAAAAGCAAAGATAATTAAAAAACCCAGCCCAAATATCACCTAAATTAAAAGCTATGAGACCCTGAATGCAAGCTGGAAGCAGATTCAATGGTTTACGTTGGTGCCAATGCTTCTCAGACACAGAAAATCTTTTAAAATACGGAATAACACCCTTAAAATCTGAAAGTTTTCCAAAAACACCCAAATCTTTTAAAGCATTTGGGATATTTGAGTATTTTTCTTTTCTCTTGTCATTATATATGCAATAATGTGAGCCTTGCAGCAAGTAAGCTGAAATGGCTACTTGAAGTAGCATGCTGTCATAAAAAGATTACAAAACAGTAGGAGCATTTTCTAAGATCAGGAAAAAGCACTGATTTAAGATTATCTCCTTCTTTTACTAACTGAACCAGGGTCAGTTTAAACACAAAATGCAAATAAAATCATTCAGCTTAGAAGTGAGGCAATTAGAAGGTTTAGGAAGAGTGAGGAAGTTAAAAGTAGGAAAATCTCTGGTTTCCAGAACATATCCAACTTTAGAAACATGAATCTCATGAGAACACAAATTTAATCCAGTTCTGCTTTATCTGTGATCTATTACTGGAAGTACTGTTTCCCCCCTCAACTTTGGGGAGCAACCATTACCTCCATCTAATAGTTCTGAAAGGTTTATTTTACCACTTAACTGGCTTAGCTCTTCCCATCCAAGGCTTAAGAAAGGGATATTTAATCTTTTCTAGTGAAACTGTATGCAACGATGAGAAAGAGAATATAGTGTAATAATGATACAACTCCCATAGTGTTGCAATTCCCTAATCTTCAATACAAAAGGCATTGTTTAAGTTGAAGGTGAAACTGGCCTAAATGAGTTGATACTTTGGAACAGCAGGATGCAGGCACCAAGACAGCATGTGATAAATAATTTATTCCCATTCAGGAGTATTTGGTTGGTTGCATGATTTGTGTATAAAATAAAAATATAAAAACCATCCAGATTTATGGAGCTTGACATGTAGCAAACATGTAACATGTAGCAAACGTAGCATACACGACATGAAAAAGACAGCCTAATAATCAAAAACACCAGCACAAAATTATTAATTAAAATCAAAATCTTCATTGTTGAGGAAGCCAGCAGAATTGTTGATATATGTTTCTTGTATTATGCCCACAATAGAGAATACATAATACATTACTGTATTTTACAGTAAATTATATTTCTCTTTCTCTATATAAAGAAATCTCTTTTTAAAAAAAGTACCTATATGGGCCCACAGGATATTACAGTTGTATCTGTGCTTGTTCATGGCCGTCTTCCCCTGCCCACCCTGATACCCCAAGTGGAGGGGGGGGGGGGAGAAGAAGAAAAAAAACACAATTTCAGATTCAGATTTGTGAGCACTCRAATATAAAATAAGAAGTATTAGTACAGCAAAACAAAGAGAACCCATTTCTCCATGTTTCCAAAGTAGCCATAGTATTGCCTTTACTCACCAATAAAAGTATTTGGGGTTTGCCAACTAAAGCCACAGCAGTAGAGAGCTTCCTCTTTGTGCCACAACTGTATGTCCTCACCAGTTTGTCAACATGGGCATTGAGGTGTAACCGGTTAACAAGGTCTGCTGCTACCTGCAATTTAGAAATTTGAAGGTTAGCAAAGAGAAGCCAAATCAGGTAGCATCTGTGCTTAAACTGAAAGAGTACTCAGTTCATTCATATTAAAAATAAATGTACAAGTTATTTCCTTATTTCCCCACATCTGCTGCATATCATTATTTTTGAATCCTAGACTCACATAAAAAACTGCTCCAAGACCCTTTCCTCCCCACAAAGGATAAGGATTTTTCTATATGGAAAATTTTGCTTTGTCATCCCTTGTAACAGTCATTTTCATTCATTTTGGGTTGCCAAGTCAGTAATTTAAAATGTTCCTCATTCCACCTCGTTGTCCAGTATTTATTTGATCAAACAAACTTACTGAGTGATAGAAAATTCAGGAAACAAAATTCTACCTCAACCACAAAGATGGAAATGGTGGAAAAGCAAGTCATAGGTCAAGGATGTGGAGTTTCTTAAAGACCAAAGGTAATGTAGGATTCATTTAACGTACCTTTCTAAGAATGGAGAGGGGTAACCTGACCCTAACTCTTTTTTGGTTGTAATCGGTTAAATTAGCAGTTGTGATCAGAGTAAGTTGGGCAGGCACATGAGCACAGCTGAAGACAAAATTCATGCTGTCCTGTATGGCCTTTCTTCTGCACATGTCAGAGACGCTGCTGATGTTCGAGGCTCCCTCCAGCATCGGTGCAAGAGAATTTAAAGTGTAGCAACAGCCTTGCTCCTCCTACATCAGCTATCACTGCTGGACCATCCTGGGAGACCTTGTGTGAGAACATGAGAACAGCAGCAACTCATCTACTCACCACTACCAGATATGTCCTGCAAAGCAGCAGGTGGTTAGTGACGAGCTGCTGGCCAACTATACCATCAAGGGAAAAGCAAATCTGTAATAGAGCTGGTCTGTCTTTATGGTGGGTGTAGCACAGCTGGGGGTTTCTTGCAAAACAAGTAGTTCCATGGTGCTTTTAACTATTGTTTCAGATCAACTGCCAGAACGTCCCCCACCACCCTGCACATTATTTTTGTTCCCTCTGCACTCCCTCAGTGTCTTAAAGTCAGATCAGAGGGACACTGTCCAATTAATTCAGAAAAGCCAACAGAAAAAAAAAAAGCCAATAAGGAATACTGTGAATTAATATTCACTATCCATTTCAAATAAACTGCTATGAGCTTGATCGTATTTTTGTTAAGAGTTTTATGCAAATTCTTTATGAAGTTATCAAAATCTTCATGATTCTTTCAGCAAGATTTTCAGCATTACATCTAAAAATAAGAGACATTTCCAAGAGGAATTTCTTTGTAAGCAGGCACAATGATGCAGTGTGAGAATCTGCAATATTTTTTATGTATTCAGGCATTGGTATGCAAAGTTGCTTGTGTTCTATGTACATTAATGTATAACCTGACAAAAGCTATGTTTCATAAACATTGCTCTGACTATTTTAAATGCAGAGGTTAAAAACAAAACCAACACCTCCCCCCCCCCMAAAAAAAGTTAATCGGCAACCATGAAACCACCCATAGACAATTTCATGCTCAGAAGTTCATGTCTTCTGCTATTTCAGAGATAGTTCACAGTCTGTTTTCCTTTCCTTCAGACACTACTGCTGCACAACAGCAGGACTGCAGCAGTAGTGGCTTTAACATTCTGTGGCTTTAGAAATGGTCAAAAGACCAAGATATAACAGCTGAGCAGGGCTTTTTTTTCCTTCCAAGCATAGGTCTAATTATACAAAAGCTTATGTACCCCATTTCTCTAACACCAGCCAGCACCTAAAAAAATTAAATACATAGAGAGCTTTATTTAAACTAAAAAGAAAAACCCTACAGAAACAGACTATAATGTCATTACCTCTGAAGTATATAGTAGACAGCTTATCCACTCTACTAAATTGACTTTACTACCACTGGGAATGTATGCATGTTACTGACAACAGGATTTTCCTTCTATAAATTCACCAATATTCAGAGAATTGTGCAGAAAAATTCATAAAATTTTTAAATAAGTGAAAAAATGTGTGATCTCCTGTTTACACAGAAAATGCACTGAAAACCACAACACACTTCAAGAGTTATTAAATAATAAGGAAAAGACAACTATATTCCAGAACTGAAATGTAGTGAAAACTGCTCTTTAGCTATGATCAGAACTGCTTTTTCTAAGACTGCTTTGAAGTATTACTCTGTTAGTGCAAGTTATCAAAATGCCATTCCTTAAAAGAGGCAATGAACACTGTGCGGGGAAGAATTTAGAAAGCTAAGGATTACTGCCATAGAAAGGAGAGAAAAAAAAAAGTCAAGGAAGCTAAATCAGACTGCAGTCTGTAGCCCCCAATGAGACTGAATCATGTATCAGAAGCTTTTAGAAAGCCAGCCCAGTAACAGTTTAAAGGCCTCCTCTCTTACTTGTTATCTTTATTTTTACTGAAGGTAGGAACATAATGTTCTTTTCAGAAAGCAACATTAAAAAAGTCCAACTTAGCCAGATTTACAATTTATCTAGCTCTACAATTCTCCCAACTATCTGGTAGTTACTCAAAAGCATGCACTGCACAGCTATGCATAACTATGCCATGTCCTGTTGTGCACAAGAAGGAGCTGGAGCCTCCTGAGTCCTCTGCTGTGGGAATTTTGCAAGACAAAGGTTTACTAAAGGTAAAAGGGGAGGGGAGGGGGAATCAGTTCATAGTACTCACTTTGATGCTGCTTTCAATGTGTAGAGCTTCCAAGCTATATCTTGCAGACCATTACAGTGCATGCCACAGTCTGGCTTGGTATCTAGATACACTTCTTTTGTGCAAGATACATACCAAATCAGGACAGATTCAGAGCTGAACCACATGAGCAACATAAAGGCAGAAGAATTATTCAGCTTTTTTACTCCTAATGGTTTCGCAACTGAACCTAAAAAGTCTCCCAATCCTCCTATCTTCTACAACCCTTACATTTCAAAGCATCATTGCAGAGGACACTTCAGCAAATATACGAATACAGAGCTCATTCTTCTTTCAAGAGATGACCCTTACTCTTTTTCTCTCTTCTTTAATGTATATTATATTTTCAGTAATAGTAGTGTCAGCTTCATCAATATGACCTAAATAGTAATGAAGATGTCATCTAAATGAAATTAGATATATATTAAATATATTGTGGAGTAGCCTGCACATCTCCATTATAACTTCATTTATCTGTATAACGTGTGGTGTCTTGTGGTCTGTACACTATAAAGTAAAAATGAAAATCTCTCCAACTATTTGAATAGAAATTTAGAATTGGACAAGTGAAAAATCTTCAAACAGATACACACAATTATGCAAGAAATTTACAGTTCTAATGGTTTCCTTCCTTTAGTAGATGTGAGATACATACACAATCACCTTCCCCCCTCCTCGTCATATTCATCATGATGTTCTATTTCTGGTTTCAATTACTTCCAGCATGAAGAGTGAGGAGATTCATCAATTTATTTAGCAAGTTGGTAACACTGAGGCCAAATTAAAAGACACAGAGTTACATGCAAATCTATGTTTTGCGACTTCATTTGCACCACAAAGATGATGATTTATGTCTAGTCATGCCTGTAGTATGCATTTAAACTCTTTCCTTCTCCCCCTCAAAAACCCTGAAAATTCTAACAGGCTTTACATATATAAATTAACAGTCTGCCCATTATTCTCCAATATCCCTTAAAATGATTGATTTTTTCTAGCTAATTCTAGTATCTTAAGCAAAAATTCTCTTCTTCCCAAATTAATTTGGAATAATTCCCACCAACTTTGGAATAGGCATTGAAATCAGCCTTTAATCTGTAAAATCTAAGCCAAATCCTCCAATACTTTGTACATTTCTTAAAGACTACATTTAATTCCAGAAGATGCAGTGAGGTAAGTCACTTGAGTTTCAGCACATATGTTAATATTTGTAGAAGTAAAGATTAAAGTAGGCATGGTGTCTTCCATCCACCAGCAAACCAAGAGGTACCTCTGTCTCACTGAAAAGTTGTAAGTGATGCTAACGTGTAACCCCGAGCTTATCTTCCACTCTTGTCCAGAGTTACCATTAACATTCAGGCAAAAAAAATTAAGTGGTACTGAGAGTTATCAGTTAGTGTATTTCCCAGAAAAACTTGAAGTTAGAGAGGACTATCTATTAGAAGACCAGAAATATCATAGCATATTTATCCTCTCTATTTAACTTGAAAGGTTGTAAGCATCAGTGTATTAATTTTGCATAATTTCCGAAAGAGTATATATACTGCACAACTCCTCATTACTTTATTTTGAGCAAAGTATCATAAAGCAAACTTGAGCTAATAATAAGTATGAGATGAACTCTAAAGTCACCTGAAAAATAACTCAAACATTAGTTACACACTTTCAAAACAGTTGATCAAAATTTCAAGTTCTGAGCAAGTTTGAATGCTGTGCGGATTTAATATCCTAAATAACAATCATTCATCAGATCCACACAAAACAGTATTTATTCTGCTTCAGATTACACCTAGAACTGTTAGATTTCTTATGTCAGGAAAAGCATACTCTCATGGCCAAAGTTCTAGGTAAAATGATTCTTTGTCCCACAGTCTTATAAAACTGTATACCCAAATTCTTCTTGGGGTCCAAAAAAGGCAAACTCCTCTGTACATGCAAGGACTAAATGATTTTTACAGCAAGTTCCTGTTTCCAGTGGCTATAAAATATAGCATGTAAGAAAGTTAAAGGGATTCCAAAGTTGGTGCAAAAATCTACCTGCAGAGTGAATTTAATAAAGAGAAATCATACTCACATTGCAAGAAGTTGCCTTTGAAGGCTGATAAAGTTTGGTTTGACACATGCAATGTATAAATAAGTTTTAACATAGATGGGAAACAACAATTAATGCTGTATTAGTTTTTTACATTTCTAACAAATTGTATGCTGTCTTTTGTAACAAATTGAGATATTGAAACTTTATGTATTAAATAAAAAACATTAAAAAATACTATATTAATCTAGTATCTGCCTAAATAGCCCACATGGTCTACTCCAACCTCTTCCAGTTCTGCAGCGAAAAGTAACTTTTAGAGCAGCTTTGAGAAGTAAAGTATAACTTCTCATTGCATGAAGTTTAACATTGATAGCAAATGACCCATTTTTCTCCTCCTTTCCCATTTAGTTAATTACTGTTTTGGAACATTAAGTGCACTCAACTTATGTCAGGCACTTAACTCCTGCTGCTGATAAATCTGCCTAGAGAAGGATTTGATCCTTGAAGTTAGTGCTTCAATAGACTACTTCAGCAGCAACACATCCTGTAAGTCACCTGACTGCTTGCCAATTTATTAAAAAACAAAATAGATATATATTGCTTTCTACTTCGTAATCAAAAACAGGTACTCCCTAAAACATATCTATATGTGCATGTTAGCATAAACACTTATTGGTAAACACTCAGAGGCAGGCTTGGAACACCATATCATAGACAGGAGGGAGTGAGAAAATAATAGCTTACATTTCCATACAGCTGCTATTCCAAAGCATTCCCAGGCCTTTTTTTCTTTATAGGCAACTAAAATGCAGACTTTCTCCAGGCACCAGCCATTTCTGAGTTGAAATGCAGCAGCTGTTCAACACTTCACAGCAATACCACACAGCAGGAAGGGCCCACTGACAAAAACACTTGTTTTGCTCAGAGATAGTTTCATTTCAGTTTTTGAAGTCAAACCAGCGTTGCTAAATATTATTTGCCAGAGCCCTTCAATACCTTGATCGCAAGCATATGGAAACAAAGTCCGCCTGCAATCTATGCAGACAAAAAAAATAGGATGACTGAAAGGAAAAGTGATCCCTATATTACAGACGTGAAAGTAAGGCACAGAAGGCCGAATATAAAAGACAGGTCCTAGCCTAAACCTAGACTGTCTTAGGTTCAGGATAATCAGAAGATTAACAGTTATCTTCTCTCAGGGCACTGCAGTAACATAACTGATCTCTGCATAACAAGGAATTGATTTTGATCTATTTGAAGCAGAAACAGTACGTGAATTACTGCACCATTTGAGGAACTATTCTCCAAATGGCTTTGAGAACAGCCATTGCAGTATCTGTGGTATGGATTACCCAGAAAATAGCAGGATCTAAATATAAAGTAGAAGCTCTTAGATACACCAGTTATTCATACATACTTACATATTTGAATTGGGTTTTATGAATGCCAGATATTTCATAGAGAGCAAAATTCTCACTATCTATAGTGAAAGTATATGAAGCCAGCTTAATCATGTGGCTCCTCACCAAATACAGACAGGAGATTGCATTTACAATTGTTTTCATTTACATATGTACATGCAGAGAGAAACCCTGCAGGCACAGCATACAAATCTATTGGTATCATCCTTCTCTTTGCAATCTGGAAAACTTCCCAGACACCTGAGATAAAATACCTCTCCCATGTAGTACTAAATTTATGAAATCTAGGTCCTTAAGCACACCATATATCTATCCCCATTTTCAAGACTCCACATAGCTTCTGATCCTGCTCCTCACCCAGACAGCAAAGCTGTCTCCAAAAGAGTTGCTGCTGGGTGGCCAAATGATCTGAAAGAGTCACAAATTAAGCAATAACAGCAAGATTCATGTGTGYGCGTGCGTGCACACACACTCTATTATGTGGTGTTGACAGGGCCTGCTCAGAGTGTAAGATTAAAGAATTAACAGCCTATTGCAATGCATGGGTCAGTTCACACTTCTCAAAGCTACCGTCTCCACTTGTCTGCAGATGAGGAATTACCAATAAAAAGGTGTCTGCCAGAACCACCTTAACAGATTATACTCACAGCTGTGAGTACTAAAATAAAACAATAGCTAGGAACCTGTGATTCCAGGAGTCACAAAGGTAGCACAGCACTAAAAGCCCTAGTTCGGCTCTCGCTCAAGGCAATCCTCTTGGCAGATGCAAGTTGGCTATAAAAATTCTTACTCTTCCAGCAAGACTGAGGCCTTCGTCTGATCTGTGGGGAGATCCTTCTTAGCCTACCATCATAGTCTCTTTCCTACTCCATTTCTGAGGATCACCATCTGCCTAATTTTCAAAGGGAGAGTATGTCTACTCTGTGTCCCGGAGTCAGCTTGCTGGGAGCAACACTGTATGTATATGACCCACCAGCATTGACGAGCCAAGTGGATCCTCTGAATTTTAATTAGAACTATGTAGTTATATTATTTAGGTTCTTCTAAAGCCTATGCTCTTCTCAGACTGTCTTAAAAACGGCTTCATTTACATTTGGAGATATGCATTGTAAAAATATACTGTCTTTTCTTATGAAAATGATAAGAAAGAATAGCTTAAGAGCCAAGTTAACACCATTTCAAGAGCACTGCTGCATAATTAAATAATCAAACTTTGATTTCCTGTTTTAAATTACACTTAGAATGAAAAGTATTCAATAACTTATGGAAGACATAGGGATATTTAAGTGCATTCTTTTGAATGACTACACAGTTCTAGGACAGAAGCCAGAATCTGTTGCCACCTATGTGCCTGTTAAAGCACCATGATAATAGATGCCAGTTACGATAGGCTTTTAACCCAACTGTAGAGGAGCTGTCAGTTTATGGAGACGACAGGTAATTATAGTTGAGGGGTTTAGTGCAACAACAATTATACCTTAATGTATTTCTTTCATATCAAAGGAAACACATCTTCAAGTTTGCAGTACTCTGCCAGTACTCTGAAGCAAAAAATATCAAAGATGAGTTAAGAAAATCTAAGCAGACTGCTAGTGTATTGTCAAGGCAATAAGCTGAAGTTCAGCCAGGCTCTATTAAGCATACTGCCCAAGGGAAGGGCCAAAGGCTTGGAAGAATCTTTAATTTCCCCCACCCTCTGATCCAGAAACACTCAGCCGATCACCTTGTGGCAGAACACATTCAACATATTGCCTACCATGACATTATTATTAGGGCGAGATGGAAGCTGACTATTTTTGAATACTCAATGTGTCTCATGGCAGGAAAAACTTCTTTTTTCTAGAATAGTACCTAGCTGTTGAAGAAAAAGGCACTAAAGAACCGAAATAAGAACGTCCACTCTGACATGTAGACAGGGAACTGACTGTAAACCACTTAGTGGTTTACATATCACACTCCAGTTCTCGCATGTTAATAAAAATGTAATTAAGCACAAGGGACTGAGCTGCTTCAGCCCAGGTCAGATCAGAAACTTTCACCTGTAGAGACAGAGAAAAACATGTTTTACACTATACCCATCTGGGAGAAGGTCTGTGCATAACTTAATTTCTGGCATTGTCTGAGTGACTGGCTCTTAACAGATAAAGAGCTCTGTTTGCTGGTCAGCAAGCTACATCTATATCAGTAAATTAAAATACTCCCCATGACATTCCCAGATATTGTAATCATCTATGTTAGCAAGCTGTTAAAACATTTCCTAACAAGAGTTTGGCCTGTTCTCCTTGGACAACCTCAGGCCTGGCAAGGCAGCTGGAAGGTTTCAGAGACTGCTCCCAACAAACAGCTTGAATGCAGTCACTGTCTTGTGAAGGCTGAGGCATTTACTAGCAGAGTGCTGACAGCTRCTATTCTGTGCCATGTGGCCTCAGCACCCAGACGTGTTTCCAGACAAGCTTAATGTATTGGTATAGACATGCAACAGTTCTTAATTCCTTCAGAGGAAAATCCTGTCTACTGAAGAAAAGGGGCTTTCAGAGGTGCATGACTCGGGACGTGGAGCGTTCCTGCCTCGTTCTCGGACACTCCTGCCTAATGATGCTATGCTGTGCGGGTGCTGTATGCTAGCTGTGTGCAAGGAACTTTTCACAATGGCCCGTATCTCAAAGTGCAATAATGAAGGTGTTATATTGCACATACATTCCATTTCATTTCATTTCATTCCTTGAGAGCTTATATGCCTGAGATTGCATTTGCATTCATGTAGTTCTACTACTCTCAGTGATGTTATTGTGTTTTAAACTGGCATAACAGAGGGGGAAAAAAATTCATACTGTTTAAATAAAGCAGTAATAATGAAAAACCTTATTACTAAAGTTGTTAAAATGAAATACTGGATATTTTCCAGTGGAAAATAGTGCAATTGTTTTATAAACTCCATGGCCCAACTTGGCTCTGGCTTCTCCTACAAAAATACTCTGGATAGTTAGTTACCTTATGGATATATTGTTTTGGAATTCCACGCAAGGTGCAGTAATAATGAAGATGCTCCTGACCAGTCAGAAGTTCATCCAGGGCATCTTGCTGTGGGCAGTAGCCAATGTGAATGCCTTCAGAGCTAGCAGACAGTATATCCATTTCAGACCTGGTTAAAGAAAAAGCAAAAGACTTAAAAACTTGATATAAAACATATAGTCCTTGTTTTCACTTTTGGGATGGAGAGTCTTCAAGACAAACACATTCACCTTCAACTCCAAGGTAAATGGGTTTGAATCTTCTCTCTCATCACTTATGATAGTAGCACCCACAATCTTCATGTGYCTTTTGTCCCTTTCTCTCTCTCAGATTAGTACCGCCACCAAAACTTTACTTTTCTAAAGTTATGTATGTCAAGGTGAATAGATCAACACTAAAGGAGGACAGAGATCTATGAAAATTAATTCTTACCAGGCTTACCTCCATTCCCATACATCTTTGGTAGACCTTGCTCTAAGGAGACATATTTCAAAACCAGACTGCATACATTGCACTCAATATTAAAGGTACAGTCATGAGACAAAGAGAAATGTTACTGTGTATTGCTTATGTGTCTACACACACACACACACACACCTTCTCTAAACAGCAAAAGCAAAACAAAACACAGAATGTTTAAGTCTAGTAAGTTTAAAGGCAACCCAGGAAAAAACAGAAAATCATTCAGACACTTTGGCCATCTCTTTGTAGCTGTACAGCTTTACTAGAAATTGCATTCATTGCTAAGAAGCAAGCTTGATTGCAAGGGTGTCTCATTACCCATAATGATACTAAATCTATCCTATTTATTCCAACATCTACACCAACATTTAGTGATGTTGATTTACAGTTATAGAAAAGACCTGTCAAAATTAAGATACTTAATAAAAAAATCTGAGCTTTGAAAGTAAAAGGTTTTAAAAAGGTTCTGAATTACAGAATGGTTTCACCCTCATGAAAACATGTTTTGTTTCTGGTTAACAGAACTAAATATATGATTAATAATTTAGACAGAAAATAAATGTCAGGGTCTACAAATACCAGCACTAGTGAAAGTATAAATATATATCTCCTGCTCCTTAACAAGATTCAGGGGTCTGGGGAGAAAAGGGAAACACAAACTCTGTATTTTACATGATGGACCACAACATCAAAACATATTTTAATGCTGTCAAAAGGTAAATTGCCATGATATGATGAACCTTGCTGGGGACTAATTAGAATGGGCCTCTGCTCCTAATGACAAGGATATAAAATTTTAGTGCCTTTGAGGGTTTGGACAGTGCCAAGGAAGTTAACTGCCTGTAGACATCTCTCTAGACAAAGACCTAGCAAAAAAGAAAAGGTTGGGGAGTGGAGGGAGAGGATGCCAGAAGTGTACTTTCTCATTAATCTATATCCACTTAGGGATTATTTTAAACAAAGTTTATAGAGAATTTTTCCCACTTCTTTTTCCAGCCTTACATAAATCAAATTAAATGAGTTTTTAAGGCCATCTTTACCACAGGGCATGGATTTATTAATGTAGATCCTTTTGTATAACCTGTCAGAAGCAGTGGATTCTTTCATGAACTCTAACATGATGAAACACTATCTATAGCGAAATGCTACGTACACCCTGCTGAACACTGAAAGAGATCTGTATAAGGTTTGTTATACTAGGAAGATTCAGGCACAGTAATAAGGCTCCTTTTTGGTGTAGCTGCTCTTCAGAGAAAAGTCTGGGCTTTTACTAATATGCCAAATTCAGTCACAAGAGAACAAATCACGTGCAGGGGGTAATTTCTGGAACATTTACTCAGCATGAACCCAACAACTGGATAGATACATCCAATCTGGAATGAGTCCACACCATGAAGAACAAAAAATAAGCAAGCATGGCTGCAAAAAAACAACAGACATCTTATGTTCTTTGGATAGAAATATCTTAGGCAACAGTTATTCAGTTTGCGTCAGGAAATAAAAATACTTCAGTGTCCTGAGTGCTAATTGTACAGATACCATGTTAGTGTCGGGCTTCTTACAAAGCACATAGCCCTATATACACAAAATCCCATCCAGTGACCTTCAGCTTTCAAAAAGAAAGAGGATAGCAAGAATAGATTGTTTAATATTCTTACTCAGTTTGGTCCTTATTTTGCAACTATATCCATTAGCGCTGACCTTGAACACTTAAGAGTTCCCATTAGTAAAGAAATTCTAATATATTCACTAATGAATTCATGGAGCTATTTTTCTCCCCCATCTCTAGGTGCCTGTATCTGTTATAAGACAGAAAACAATCTGATCAGAAGAAAAAAAGTCGTATGAAGATTCTGGGGTTTTACTGAGACTTTTTGGTATGTACAGTACAACACCTATTCTTCCCTCAGCAATATCACTGAGCAGATTTCCAAATCAAAAAGGCTGGAGATAAGCCTTCAGTTTTGTTTTGCCAGGTCCTAAGGTTTTGTTGAGTACTGAAAGAACAGATGAAAGAAAAACACAGTACATACCTTAGGAAAGAAACCAGCACTCATCTCTGGAAATTAATTTTCCTTGGAATTCAATTAATCTTTCAAATTTCATTTTCATGTGCATAGGTGAAACGAACGTTTCAAGTACTTAGGGCATTATATTGGAAAAAAATCTTTTCACTACATGGTTTTCACTTTTTTTTTTTTAATGCTATTCATTACACTATTTATACTCTTCTTCCTCCTTAACAAACATCTTAACATATGATGTTATCGGAATCAAAGTGGAAATATGTATTATATTTTCCTCAAAGATAGATTAGTATACAGCAGCATACTGAATTTTTTCTCAAACTGGACAAAAACAGGTGTCTGTTTTCTGCTCTTATTACCAGCATACTCGCATTTCTCATTAGGCCATTCATGTAAACAACAGGAGAGACAGGAAGAAAAAAAACTATTTGTTTTATGAATAAAAAGAGAAAAAATATATAACTACAGATTCCAACTTTTCTCAGTCTTTTTGTCTGTAGTAATTGAATATAGCAGTAGACATAATAAATGCCAATGTAACAGCTAAAAAAATATATGCAGGAAAAGAGACATTTATACTAAAACAGGACTTTCTGTGTCATTATTAAAACACTGAGTAATAGTTATCTTCAAATTCTGCATGGAACTGGTTACATGTCCTGATGAAGTTCAGACTGGACTGACTTGGAACATGAGTTTTCTCCTTCCTAGTGAAGGCTTAATTTTCAGACTACATTGTCACACTCAGTCTCTCCATTTACTATTTAATTTTTCTTGTAAAGTCAAACAACTGCAACTGATAGAACCACCAACAGAACATGTTCAGAATACTTTATATGTTAAATACAAATTTAAAATTGCAAAATTACATTTTTGCTACACTTTTTGAAAAGGTCAATAGAATGTCTAGCATCCTTAAGAAAAGTAGTGGAGTCTAGCACTTGAAACATAGAAAATATTGTATTCCATCCCCTGCCTAAATGCTTTTTTCTCCCTTTATACAGTGAGAACGAAGATACTTCAGTGTAAAGCATTTTGAAAAAAATCCAGGACACAAGGAGGCTTCTGTCAGTTCAGAGTGCTCATCTTGCAAAGATTTGGACTATTGATGAAAGAAACTTACCGCCTTGCAAGGCAAAGTATTCTTACTAAACTCAGCAGGGATAAATTTTTGATTCAGAGTTGTTCCTTTATTAATCATTTTAAGGCCGTTTACTTCAATCCATTTCTTTTGTGCATTCTAGCACCCCTGAAATCTGATTCCAGCCATGATAGGTACGCTCCAGTCCAAAAGCCTTTGCTGACACTGAAAACAAAACAAAACGCTAGAACGTTCTTGGACAAAACCTGCTCCTCTTTCTCATGTGAACGGAGCCTGTGGTTCCCAGGAGACAGGTTAATACAGAGAATAGATTTGGTCCTTATTTGTTACAGTGATTACCTGCAGCACAGCTTAGGTAGCTGTGGCTTGACATTCAAAGGTATGACCTTAGTTTCAACTTCCAGGCAACAACTCAGTACCTCCAATATCAGCCTTTTGGCTGTTTTTAAAAATTTGTTTCACTATTGACTCTGCTGCGCACTTAGCTTCATTTTTTTATAATCTTTCTGCATGAAAGCAGTTAAAATAAAAGCAATGATGTATAGGGTACTTACAATGGCTTCAGTAGAGAGATAAATTCCATTAATTAGTCCAAATGAAATATAAATTTACAAATTGCAAAAGTAGTTAGACATTCCATTGTGCTCATAACTGCATATTCAATTCAGTGCATACTAATGCTCAATTAACATTATAAAAAAACAAGGTTAAAAATATAATTAATGTGACTATAGCTTAGTTATAATTAAACTAATTATACTGATATACAGTGTAACAACAGCCATCTCCACCATTATATTGATGCAAATTTATTCTGCCTTCCAAGTAAAGCTATTTGAATTACATTTTTAATTATTTATCAAGCTGAATATCATAACTATCAACAGAGCCCACATTTTAGCTATAGAGAAATATTATACTTTCCCCTCTTTGGAGAGAAGTTCTTTGGTCCTATGACTTTGTAGTCCAACAGCTGAGATGACTGACTTTTAATTCAAATAGAATGGGGAGATGCTGTAATGGAGGATCTCTGTGCAGAAGGAAGTTGGAAATTCATGGAATATAAATTAATCACATAAGAGTGCTAAATGCTTCAGGCCTCAGTGGGGCAACTTACGAATAAGGCAAAGCCTACCCTATTTCTTCCTCTATGCACCCCATGACAAGTGAGACTTTGCTCCAAGCATGAGCTTAAAATCAACTCTGCTCAGAAGACTACAATAGAAAAGGCTGCAAAATAGTAGGAGCCAAAAAAGCAAACAAACTTTACGACAGAGTCGCTGAAGAAGGCTGAGACACGAACAAGCGAAGTGGAAGAAAACAAATGGCCAACATACACTTGAAAAAATAGAACATAAAACAGATGTATAACATCTGCTGATATATCAGCACAGCAGTGGTTCATAGATTACAAGGGTTCACTTTGCATTCATTTTGCTCTCCTTTCTTTTACTACTTTGGTAAGTGTCAGCTTTTATGAGTACATATTTAATACAGATCTTACTTCTTCAAGCTATTTGATAGAAGAAGTAACCACATAAAGGTTTAAAGATTTCCAGACTAGCTTTCATTTAGCCAGCTCAAGTACTGCTGGCAATCTAGTCATGGTAGCAGAGCTAAGCACAGGCTAATCTGAGCCCATTTGTACCCCCAAAGAGGAACAGCTGCACTAGGGAGAACACAAAAAGCCCTCTAAATGTCAGCAGACGTGCAGTCAACTATTATACATATTGAAGCCTGACAACTACTATTGCATAGATATTGTTCAAAAGCCAGTTTCCTAAGGTCTTATAGCACCATTCTTTACAAAAGCAGATAAGCATATTTTATTAAAATCTTGTTTTTCTGGTCATTTTCTTTCCTGCTTTTAACATTTCTGACCTTTATCAGAGGGATTGCTGGTACTTCATTATCAGTGTTTCATTTCCACATCTTCCAGAGTAACTGTTTCTGTACTGCTTCTTCCTTTCGCAGTCTTTAACACTGGGGTTGCAAATATCTCTAACATGGAGACACACTCTCTGTGTGATAATTATTTTGATGTTTCATCTGGGCAGCTATGTCACTGATAATGGCAAYGTTAACAAGGTATATAAAATAATAAAAAATCACCTCTAAGTAACATTTACAAGATTGGCTGTGGCTGGTGATAACTTCCTCTTATTTCTCTTATTGGAGGATCTTTATGAGATCACAGTTACAACTAGAATGGGACTGCAAAGGTTAGAAGTTGCCTAAAAGCCTTTTCTGCAGAAGAATATGAAAATAAAAAATGCAGTCCTTTGGTAGACTGCTCAGCTTGGCTACTATAAATATGCATTTTCCATTTAAATGGTAATATCCAGAGTTTAGGCACATACTCCATTTAAAATATTAATTTGTGATGTATCAAAAAGAAAAAAGCTCAATAAAAACAGATCAGAGTCCTCCCCTTCCCCAAAGTAATGCCCCCTAGTCCCCAAAGGAGAATGCCAAGAGACCCTGATCTGCAGAAGAGTTAATTTTGGCTCTGGCGCTTAATAAACATTCCTGCTTTGCATTAGTAATGCCCAGTCTAATTGAATCTGAATGATATTAGAAACTGTTATATAACATCTAGCTTTTATGCATTTTGCTAAGCTTTTGTTACAAGAGTAGCCCCAGTTTTCTCTAAGGTTCTTAAGAGTAAGCTATTTTTTATGGTATCAAACACTCAAACAAACAAATGATCTAGGGGCCTACAAATCTTTTTAAAATACTTGCTGATATTGTGAATCTGCTCTTCTGCTCTTTTTAAAAGGCAGGTACAGATCAGAAATACATTCTGCTGTTTTCAGGGAGCTCCTGCTAGAGTCTCAAAGGACACAACTTGATTATCACTGTGTGAGGAGCTCCTTTTATATAACCTGTGCTCTTCTAAGAGGTTTTAGGTTGAACTCCCAAAAATTCTCCTTTGCGTTTCTGAAAAACTCATCTTCCATTTCTGGTCTCCTGTGATGTCCAAAGGTGCAAAAGCTGTTCTGCAAAATTCAAGCCTGATTTCAGAATAATCACCTCAAATAGCCATTTTCTGAGTTTGTTTTAAATTCTGTGAAATTAATACAATAGAAATCAGGAAAGTGTACATACCACTATTTTTTATATATTTTTTTAAGCCACAAACTCTAAAGTTCAGTTATTGAAGGAGAAGGGAACTGTTATGATGAAGGATTTTGTGTGCAGAGTCATGTCAATTAGATTCTAAAATATTCTATAATAATAATAATAACTTTGCATGATTATATTATTATTTGATCATGACCAATCTGTCAGGTTATAATATTCTGATCTTTAAAGTAGCACACTTTCTTTTGTCTGAATTAAATAAACCTTATCCACACAGGTTTTTCTGCAAAAGATGCTTTGTCTTTCTGGATCAGGGAGGGTAGGAGGACAAAAGTTGTGTTGTTTCCAGTCAAACTCAAGACAGACAGGATCTACATCTAAGCTGCTTCCCAAATTAATCAGGAATTGCTATCAGAGGTAATGTCTCTATGGAGGCTGTTTCACGACATAGGCTTTAAAATAAAGAAGCCTAGATCTGCAGCTGTGACCAGCAATAGTTTCACTGGCTTTCTCCTCTTTTTGTGCACTAGGAATACCTGGCCTTTGTGCACACTACTAGGATGAGAAAAGGAGAAGACTTCCTGCCATTCTAGCCCCCTTCCTCCATTTATGTCTCCCATGAAGGTCTAGGTACGTATCAATCCACCTAAAACCCCTCAGGCACCTGATATGCAAACAAGATAGATCCATGTTCCTTCATGCATTATAAAGACATGCACATTCATTTATCAGCAGCAAACAGAGCTTTAAATTCAGAGGGAAAAGATTTTTGAAAGTTGCCTCTGACTTTCTAATTGACGGGCGAGTGAAGAATTAACAGGACTGAAGTTTGTCAATTGATATGCAGAAGAACTGATAGCACCAGAGCTGACATGCACAAAGCTGTTGAACAGAGGACTTAACAGGACTAAAGAAGTCTACCAACCGATACGCGCAAGGACTGACATGCGCAAGGCTGCGGAATGGCAGCATTAACAAGACTGGAGAAGTGAAGTCTGCCACCTGGAACCTGCACGGACCCCCGGGGAGGGAAGAAGCAATACAGAGGTGTTGTGGTCTTGCCTCGCTAGCAGGGTCCCCCCAAGCAGACAAACAAACAGTCCTGTGATTGCGAAACTTGCAAAAAGTCAGCAAAAGCAGTGTTTGCCCAGAGCCCCAGCCGTATAAAGAGAGGCTTGGCAGCTAGGAGAGTTGGAGCAGGGACGGGAACGTGACCTGACCATCCTCTCCGGCTGGACCATGAGTATCCCCCCCCTCCCCTTTTCCTGGGACGCTGGGTTAAGGTAACTCCTCGAGGTCGAGAGCCCTCTCACTAGGAGAGTGAACAAGAAAGCTTTCAAGTAGGGATAAGCAGTCCTTCCAATTACTAAATTAGTAACTGATGGTTTTGTGTTATCCTTTCTAAATTAGTAATCGCATTATTTTAATGGATGTTACTAATCCAAGAACTTGTGTGAGGAAATAAACATCTTTTTTATTATTATTATATTACTGTCTCAGTCGTTGCTATCGAACCTTCATAGCATGACAGCATGACACTAATGTAACAAGTTACTTAGTGAACATATGCCTTAAAGACCTTATTGCACTGCCCAGCAAACTAGAAGAACAGAAACAGTTCCATGACTCGGTGAACTTCCATGTTGTTTTTGCTTCTAAATACTGAAATAAATGTGGTAGCTAAAGTCCTGGGACTCAGCCATAGTCATTTCATTTTAATAATTGTTCATTAAAGTTGTAACTAATGACTGCAGTTTAGAGACACCTGGAACTGAAAGGTGTTCAAGACATTCACAAGTAAATTAACTATTACAAAAAATATTTTAAAACTATTTTTTTATTTCATTTTTTGGGATCTTAATATTTCTCCTTGCTCGTGTCCTTTTAAGCAGTAAAAATCTGACCACTGGTGAAAAAGGAAATGGCGACACCTGGAACTGAACAAAGTACATGTGATGTCCAATCCTATCTCAAGCATCTTAATACCTTCTCACTAGCCTACAAAAAGTCTCCTCTGAAGTGGTTCACAGATCACAGCTTTCACTTTTTTTGCCTTGAGATTATAAATCAATTCCATTCAGAAAAAGTTATTCTACCTTGGATGGGTAACTTTATCAGTAGTTCAACTGTAGAAGAAGGGATCTCCAGACCCATAGTATATTCTATGGGTGTAATTCCATCGAGGAGTCAAAGAATTTTGCCACTACTGATCTACTGTACTCCAGCAGCACAGTTCATCTTGAAGTTAGTTTTACTGCTCAGTCTGAAGTTGATTATTTAGCAGCAGTTGCCAAGATACAAAAAAAAAAAGCAACAAAGTCTGATATGACACAGATGTCTTCTCCCAGCCTTACAGCTGCTCATTTTCCCAAGCTTAGTTACTGTTTAACAGCAGCTCCTATTTGAGAATGCAGCATTTACAGTGTTAGAACAGGTTAGTAATAAGTTTTGAGAACACAGAAATATGGATTTTGCACTCACTTGTATGCTTACATCTTCAGCCACTCAAGAAACTTTAAAACCCATAACCTGGATTGACGCCATAATATAGGGTGATAATTAATGTTGTCAAGGGTATTTTGGACACTCAAAGGTGACTGCCTCCTCGGGCGTCCTGTGTATTGTCCTAGCTGTGTCAAATTTCATTACCCATGTGTTACTATATGGTAAATAACATTGCACCTCAAACTGTCCTTTCATATTGCATTTATGAAATACATTATATATGGGGGAAATGAAAGTACCACATAAAATGTACAGGGAGCGTGGGTAGCAGGTATAGTCAAATATTATGTCATTTTGTAGCCAGAATAATCAGGTATTACTGCCTACTCAAACCTATTGTGGAATACCAGTAGCATACTAAAGTTGGTCTCAGAAAAACTCTGTTTAGCCACAAGTACGTTACCAATATATCTAGTAAAAGGAATAGAGGCATAGTTTAATTGCTTTGTGATTTTTTTGAAGAGTTACCTTTAGGGGCTCTGATAAAATAATTCATGTACTTAGCAAGCATAATGTAATTGCCAGGACTCATGACAACAGAACATATTTTTAAAGCTCTGTAAGCAGATTTGCTTTCAAGTAGATATTAAAATATTGGAACTGTCAGACCAGATCAAATCATTTGCTATTTAGGCCTACAGTAGGTTCCCAACAAAGGCTGGTACCATGTTGTACAGCGGAAACTATACAAAATCCATAAATGCACATGAGTTTTGTCATACACGCCCATAAAACACTGAGTTTGAGCAGGGGTTTGGAGCAAATGACCTTCAGCTGTCTTTTCTGACCTAAATTATTCCATAATTTTATGAAACAAAAACAGGGGGGACCTGAGAAAAATCCCATTAGAATCTTTAGAAAAATACCGCTCAAAATCTCAAAAAAAACCCTGGGAGTTTAAATACTGCTTTGAGGGCAATATCTTTTTTAAAATTGTTACAGATTTTTTTATTTCTACAAATCTATAGTCATCTTCAGAATCATGCTAAACTTCTGGCCTCCGCAATATCCTGGAAAATGCCTTCAGCAGGTTCCAAAGAACATGAAACATTAATTATGTTGCCTTTTTTTTTTTCAGTGTCTGAAAATTTTTGTCTTCTCTTCTGGGAAACTGTAAATGAAAGCAAGTATCTAAATGTCTGTATAACCACTGTATACCTCTCTCTCACATCTCTCCTTATTCTCTTAAGGATCACATTTCCTAAATCTCTTTAGTCAGTACTTACTCATGATTAACAATTTTTGACAGGCATTTTGGGAGTTGATAGATGTGTGTGCACACGTGGGTGTGTGCTCGCACGTGTGTATTCTCTTTGGTTTGACTCAAAAATAACTTTACTTCCCCTGCAATTTTGCTGGGAAAAACTGTAAAGGTAGGTTACATCAGAACCAAGAAGGCCATTACTCACTTATCGCTGTATCAAGGTTAACCTCAATACTACCAATGCTACCTCCAACCCCAACTACACAGTATATTGATCAAGTAATTAAACATTTGACTCTGAAAGGTACAAGTGTTAGAAAGCATTTTAAAATTATCCCTTTGAAGCACTGCTTGTCAGCTTAAGCCTGGAAACCTTTCAGTGCAGCACTGGTATGGGGGATATACATCCATGCATCTGGACATATATCTGTATGTTAAGATTTTTGTTAAGATTTAATAAGAGTGTCTGTTAAGACTTTACATATCCTGCTCTTTTTCTGCCTAACAGGTTCATTCTCAACTGAGCTGTCACACAGGATTAAACAATGCTAAATTGCTTAACCCTATCAGCAGCCTTTAAAAGGTTTTCTCTCCCTCCCCCCCAAGTAATAATRCCATATACATTTTAAAGGGAACAAAAGAGGTCTTTAGAGTACAATATAAAGGACTGAAGGCACGCCGAGTCTTTGATCATTGGCATTATCAATTAGCACTATTCTGATCAACCTCTGCATTATTTACCCTGTAGGAGTCCTGATAACAGCACGCCCTGCAGATGGGATGATATCTCCAGTCAGCATCTTAAATGTTGTGCTTTTCCCAGCTCCATTTGTTCCCAGGAGTCCAAAGCACTAACCAGGAACAAAAAAAGGGAAAAAAAGTGAAAAATTGCTATTGATTTGCTACTCTGAAGGAAATATAAGCAATATTGATCCTTCAACAGTTTCTTCCCTTTCATATTTCCTATCTGACATCTGTAAGACACTGTATATGGATAAATGTATTAGCAAATCGTACACTCCCTTCCCTTTCCCCCAGAAAATAAGTTTTCCAAAATATTAAAAAATATATATAAAATAGTTATTACTTCCTACATTTCTAAAAGTGACTTATTTAGGATTCTATTCCTCCACTTAAAATCCTGTCCAGTAACTAAACGCATGAGTTATCATTTTTAGTAGTATCTGCGAGATTTGAACCTGAAGACCTCACATCCCATTTGAGAACCCTGACTACCAGTCTACAGAGTCAATATTTCTCAGTTTCTCATCAGCTGCTTCACTTTGTACAACTAAATGAACACTGAACAGTCAAGAAAGACACTGATTCTGAACGGCTATTTCAGGCCCCTAGTTGCGATCAACTGTGACACATGCATAAGCTGGGACAGGACTTAGAGTTTAAAAGATGAGTATTACAAAAGTTATGAAGTACTATTTTCAGTCTTAATACTTGTTTTATGAACTTTCTTAATGATAAATAGGTTTTAATCAGCAGTAACATCAGCCACGTTATCCCAGTTACTCAACCTCTAMTCTACAACTGGATGTAAACACCCACTGTTTTAGTTTTTCTTTCAGTTTGCTATTGGCAGCCAAGAAATGTCTTTACTTTCCCTATCAATATATTTGAAATGAAAATCTGCACTCCCCTAAAGCATTGTCAGAAAACCCCCACACTCTTATGAAACTGGGAGGGGGGGAATCAAATAAATGCTGTTCTGACATCTTAGGAATTATCATATTCAGGGTTAGATTAAAGCTTATTAAAATAGTATATTAGTATATGATATATTAAAAAATGATTTCAGTAGGGCAAATACAAGTTTGCCTTGGGGATAAATTCAGGATTCAGTCCACAGTTTGCAATTGAGCTAGATATTCTTAGCTTTCTCTTTGGGCATTGAACTGCCATACTACCTATTTGTTTTTTTATGTTAGCTCATAAAACACTAACTTGGTAAAGATAAACAAGCAGAAAAAATTAAGACTCATACACCAGAACAGTCATAAAACAAAAAATAAATGTATCAGTCACTGAACAGTTGCTTCATAAATATCATCACAGCTTTACTCCTATGCAGCTATTGATTTTCAGAAATTACCACAATTGAAAGTGTTCTGCTGCTATTTACAGAGCTTTGATTGCAGACATTCTGAACACGTTTGAACAATCGTTCAAAATCAAACATTTTTTTGAACGAAAAAAAGACCTCTTTACCTCTCCCCTTGGTATTCCCAGGCTTATGTTTTCCACAGCTGCTTTCTTCTTACTGAAACCTCCATAACACTTCCTGAGGTTGTACAGAAGAAGGATATCATTACCAGTTCTTCCACCAAAGAGTCGCTGTCGCTCCATTTCTACATCAGTATCTTCTGAAGTGTTGACCATGCTGCTAACTGAACACTGACTCCTAAAACAGAAGATTACGACAAATGCCACATGGCAAATTGGACATTACTGTACTCTGGATAACTGTTTTATTTCCCTGATTGCGATCCCTTAAAGCTCAATGATCAAATCTCAGCAGAATCCAAGGGAAACAATAACCAAAAGCATTTTTTCTGCAGTTTCCACTAATTTACATGCCACGTTCATATTTCTTTTCTCCCCTTTCTAAAATGCAACTACACTCCTCATAACAGACAGGAATGGTGACATTGGACCGACATTAAACGCCACATCAAAGCAGTATTTAAGTCAGAAATGAAATAATGAAATGGGGAAGTTCTTTCAAAATGGAAGCATAGAACCTTTTGGATGAAATAACTTAGAAACAAACAAAACACCTAAATGAACTGATATAAGCCCATAATAAAATCTTCTTAAGAAACAATCACTACATTCTTTTGCAATATAGGTATGTGTAAAAGGGGAAAGACATAAGTAAAACAGGTATCAACACAGAAAAACAGTCTGGCCCATTTTCAATAAAAAAGTATAACTAAAGTCCTGATGCCATAAAACTTCCTGCTAGAAAAGCTGCAAGCACAAAGCAGTATCTCCATAAAATTTGCAACAAGTTCCTGTGGAAAACAGGCTCACAGTAGAAGGCAAACAGGATTTAATTCAGTTGCCTAAATGTGGGCAACCAGTGCCATTTGTGAGTACCTAGTGCATTTGAAGCATCCTCAGAGGGCCAGTAGAAGTGGCACAGGACATGCAGGAAACTTCAGCCCTTCTGAACTGATAGCTGGAGGCCAGGGTACCTCAGCACATCTCAAGTTGCACCAGACACTTCGGTTTAGGCAATGCCATCCTGCCTAAATGAAGAGTGTAAATCCTAGACAAGCTACATTCAGTTCAGAAAAGCACACAGCTTGAACAAAATGTAGACCTGGAACCTGTGTTCCTTCCCTTCTGGCCTAAAGCAACATCAGACAGGGTGAACAGTCCCATGCTGATCTGTGTTGTACAAATTCGTACATACAACAGACCTACCAGACTCTTTGCGCAATGGGCTCATTGTATCACAATGCTGCCTGTGTTCCCATAAAAAAAGAGTAGATAGCATAGCTTCTCTGACGGGTTCTGAAGTACTGTACTTTTCACAGCCCTTCTCCTTCTACCTGGTCCTAATGCATGCCTGTCATATCAAGGGATATTCAAGCTGTTTCTGTTCAGATGACCAAGCATACATGTACACTACTTTCATATGACTGGAAGCACAATTATCAGATGTTTGGAAGCACCTGTTTAGTCATGTTACAGGTGTACCTACAGAAGTCTAATGAGGAAAACACCTGAGGTCCCTCTGGAAAAATGGTGCCAAAGAGTGAGGCAGCAGATTTTTTTTTCTGCCAGACTGAGTGAGGCATAGAGGTCACCAGCCAGACTACACTGGAAAAAAAGGTGGTGAAAAGGAAAGCTTTCCTGGACAGCCCATCTTTTGGAATCAGAAATAAAAATTAAAGAAAGAAAATATAAAATATAAAATATAATTACATTAGAAACATTTCCTTTTAGATGAGACCACTGAACCTAAACTAGAACCAAATAATTTCACAGAAAATTGCACAGTTTAAAAGTTAATCGAATAAATTCCCTTTCTTCCTTCTAACACCTGTCTTTTGAAGTGTTATTTCTATGTATACACGACTGAGAAAAGTACAGAAATAGAAAGTGGTAACACATAACCTCATTAGAGGATCAAAGGATTCCATCATTTTCTTTCTCTGAGAAATCAGTAAGTGTCCACTACCGTAGAACACAAATGATAATATACCACACACCTTGTTTTCTGGAGGAGATCCCAATGAATAAAAATCCGTAAAAGAAGAAGAACTGTTCCTTGTAGGGCCATTTCCACAAAAATCCACCCGAGGAAGTTCATCTCAAAAGGGCTCACATAAGAATCTATTCCAAAGCTGCTGGTCAGGTCAAACTTGATCTGATTGTACGAAAGTTCTATCAAACCTTGCCCTAAGCAGAATTGTGGGAATATAATAAACGCCCATTTGAGGATATCGTAGATGTTCTGAAAACTCTATATTAAGATTCAGCAAGCAAAAAAGAAAAAAAAATGAAGGAAAAATGAGTTTTCTCCAACAGTATATTAAGCACACTTATAAAGCTAGATACATCATTTGAATATTACTTGAGGTGAACTCTGTTTAAGTGCATAAAATGGTAAATATGGGTTTCCAGCATAGCTAGTGCGTAAAGGATGGTGCCAGAAGGAAAATAAGCAATGTAAGCGGTTTTATATTCAGGACCTGGAAGTAGGTTAGATGTAACCACAACACCTGGGTTCAGCCTTATGTCTATTCCCTGTCACAGGGCCAGGAATACTGCCAACACACTAGGCAATGCTGATGTGAAGCAGGAGAAACTATGCTATTCCTCTGCTAAGCAGTAAATTGGTATGTGACAGGAATTATGTTGTACTCTACCATATAATATGATTTGCAATAAAGAAGTAAAATAGAATGAGCAGGGCCGAGTATTTATTCCTCTGCTGTTAAAATTTTAATATTTAAATGCTATTCACTCCAAATCACAATCTTAAACCCAACTCAGCATGAAATCTGCCTCCAAAGTTGAGTGACACAAAGCCCAGATTTGACTTCAAACATCAAGTTTTTGACCTGGAATATGCATAGATATACAAACATACACGGTCTGGATCTCTTCTCCATCAGCTTGCTTAATTACTATTATGAATAATGGTAATTACGTACATGGAGTGAGAATGCATATTACTATTCATACAGGGCATCACAGATCCTAGGAATAAGTGGCTTATCTCTTATGTCAATATTATTCAAACACATTTCACAACGCATATAATCTATTCAATGGACCAGAACAGCTCCCATTATGTGCAAATTACAACTTAATGGTCTGGAAAAGTGTCAAGGTTTCAATTAAAGCTGCTTTTCCATTATTAGAGTTCAACTTTTTTTTTTTTTTTTTTTTTTTTTGGCTATAAGCAACTTAGAATTCTAGACAAACATGGTAACAAGCAATACAGTATACACAGGGACAGAAAAATCAAGAATGTTTAAAATACACGAGTTCTTCAGTTGGAAAAAGTCTTGTTTGTGTGTATGTGCATATATATATATTTATATATATATACACACATGCACACTTGTTTACACATACGCATGTCTGTGTGCACATATATACCTCTCACGACTAACATAAAGCTAAAGTTTTATACTGACCTGCGCTTTAGAAATTATAGCTAACAAACGAGGTAAGAGAGTCACCAGCATGGTGCAGAGGCCAAACACAAAGTTTAAGGAGATGTAAGAAATAAAAGCTACTTCTGAACTTGAGAAGAATCTGGATACAAGATACATCCACGGTAAAGTTGCATATCTGAAACAAATTTAAAAAAAAAACAAAAACAAAAACTTACCACAAATAAGTTATGTTTTGGGCTCCAAAAAAGAAAAAAAAACAAGAAAAGAAACAAAAAAACAACCCCCCACACCCTGACAGTTACCATAATAGAAACAACAATGGTACTCCCTATTTTTAAGATATGCAAGCCTTTGCACCAGCTGAGAAGGGAGGACAAATTTGCAATATATTTTCTTGACCAACTTACCTTATTATTCTGTAGATGTATACTTACGAGCTGCCCTATGATGGGCAGACACGATCCGTTTTTATGAACTGCAAATTTTTACTTTCACTGTTCCAGAAAGCTCACAACCCTAGTTCCTAAATGGTCACAAAACCATGCAACTTTCAACAATCCTCTTACACAGAGATACAGTTAAAAAGTTAAAACCAAATATTTGAAATCTAAATCATAGATGCTGAGCAACCACTTCTTGCAACCATAAATCCTTGGTACTGGTACTAATACTGCCAGTGATACCTGAGAACTGAAATATGCCAGAGAAATCATCTTAGCATTATTAATTATCACAGCAGACTACCAGTTAGTAGAGTGTTAGCCATAAAAAATGAGTCCATAGTTACCACACAGCACAATGGTAATATGACAGCAGGTTCCTAGCTACACGATCTTCTATGCAAATGTTTAAAGGAGTAGGGAAGTAATCCTGAGCTCAGAGATGTCAGCTGATGCCCATTCAAAATGGAGGAGTCATATTTTGTATTAAGAACAGTGAGACAGTCTATCTGGGCTAAAAAATACCCCAGAGAATTAGATGAGTATGAATGCCATGTAAAAGAAATTAATTTTCCATTCAACATAGTGCCAGACATACCTAACAGAAAACAAACAGCATATAGACTGCAAGGAGCACAGGTATCAGCACACACTAATGCATGACCATAAATATATATGTAGCATATATAATACTAATATATGTATACATAGTTATTTTATTAAGCTCAACGCCAGAGCAGCTAGCCAAAAATCTGTGACTTCACTTCTTCAGTGCATTAGACAGTAGTTTAGACTATGAGCCATAAAAGTCCCTTTTAAGCTCAGTATTTTGTACTTTATAGACAAACATTTTCATCTGAGAACACCAAAACATTTTACCTTAGGAAACAAACTTTCCARTCCTGCTGTGAAGTAATAGTGATGTTGTCCTCAGTTTACAGCAAGAGAAAGATTGAGTGACTTGGTTAGGGTCTCAAAGGAAGATTGTAATAGTGTTCAAGATATTTTTTAGCATCCTGTTGACAGTCTTAATCACACAATCTTTTCTTCCCTTCATGCACATACTGAAATCACAGTTCTAAATTTTGCTCTGAATTACAGTAGTGTAAATACAAGTCCAACTTTGGAAACAGAGCTTAGGAGAGAGACATGGTTTAAAGTGCTGTTACTCCAGCATAAATGAAAGGAAAATTTAACTTATTCACTTACAGATGTTAAGAAGTGAGTAAGAATTTCCAAATACATAGCACTAAAGTTGTATGATGTTCAAACACAGACTCAAAAGTATCTGCCAGTCAAGCCTACATTCCTATCCTAACTCCTCCTTCCCAACTGAAAAAGTCAGCTTCAACTTTAGCTATAATTTGTTATTTTGCGAGCAACAGAGAGCATATTGAACAAAAGAGCTTAAATTGTAGCATTATAAAACACTTCTGCTACTACTAAAAGGAAAATAAATGCAGTTTAGTTATGAGACCGTAAAACTTTTAAAGCACTAGTAAATCTGCTTTAAAGTAGTACACGAGGAACTTGTTGACTATTCCTTCAAGCACATACCCTTCTGGCATATGGTTTAACTTCTATGTAATTGGGCTATTTCTGCCTTTATTCTAGATCAGAAAAGTTGCACAAGTGTAACTTAAAGAGAAAAATGTGATTTTAAGAGAAAAAAATGCATTATGGAATGCCGATAAGTGAGAATTAAATAAACAATGCACAGTGGTGGGGAAGGATGCAATGACCACAACATGCTTCATCGCATTGAATGTTTAGTTAGGGTGAGTAATGGGTAAAACAGGAAAAGCGGCAACTCTGAAGTTTATGATATGGAATGTCCTTGAGAGATGTTGCTTGGCCTAGTAAAAGATGTTTGATGGGGGAGAAGTATAAAGCATGGCTCCAAACACACTTAGGCTAGAAGTTAATAGAATGCATCCAGACATTGAGATTCTGAAATAGTTTTCCAAAAAGAGTTGCTGGAGGCATGAAATCTTGAAATCAGTTTCAAGATGAAAACAGACTAAGTTTTTTAAAGTATTTATCTGAGATTATTCCTTGGATGGGACATGTCCTGACCTTACAGAAAGTCCTTCTATTCTCTTTCCCTGTGATTCCCTAATGAGCACAGTTGTATTTCATTATCTAAGCATCTGCCTCTGAGGATATGCAATCCCACCTATGAAGATAGCAACCATTAGTTGCTTGAGATAAGGAAGAGAATTCTTCTTCAGAATGCTTATCCCTTAATTATTCATCTTCAGCATTTCTCACATCACCTGGGACTGCACACAGATCATTAGTTTGACTGAGCACAGGGTACACTCATTATATAGAGAAACTAGCCCTCTGTTTAACAAGTTATTTTATGTTTTTATAACTTTTTTCATATAAAACTTAAGTGAGAGGGTGAGATGGGAGGACTTTTCCTATCTCACAATATCAGTTGAAGACAATTCTTCAACCAGTCCAGAGCTCCAGTTTGGCCAGTCTTCTTACTGGAAATGTAAGTTCCTGGAGTTCTGTTAAATTACAGAATTACAGAAAATGGGTAGACTGTAATAAAAGACAGTCACATCTTCAGTTCTTGATGACATTCTCCACAGCTAACCACTGGAAACCTGGCCTGACTGTGCCATTATTTTACTACCTTTCTGGAAGATAACATACAATCAATTTCTAACAGTAAATAATTGTTATACAGGCTGAGTATTTCCTTGAGACATTTCCAGTACTTTGCTTATAAGTCTCCCTCCCCTTTCCCTGTGGAACTTTAAGTCTCATGTTTCAACTTGTTTTCTCACTATCTTTTGCTGAATCATAATCATTTCCAAGGACAGAAAATCATGCATCCAGCAGTAGGTGCAAACCAAGCCTAAAGATTTTTGTTTGTTTCTTACACGCCATAATGCCATAGTAACATTTCCAATCACATACCCAAAGAGTATCAGCAGGAGAACGGTGGCTGCCAAGTTCTCTCGGAAAGTGAAGGCTGATAGCTGGAAGGCAGTAATAACACCAACACATAGGGTGACTGGAACCATGTAAAACAGCTAGAAACACAAGAAAAAAGGGCACTTAGCAGGTGAGTATCGCTTCTTGGTCTTTCTCAATTAGCATAGAAGGGCTTTACAATTTAACATTTCCATATTTGGAGTATAATTACCCTATGAGTTAAGCAGAATTAGGCAGAAAACCACTGATATTTCATGGTTCACTGTGGCTGTGAAACTGCCCCCCTCCTTACACACAGATGTACACATGTAACTGACCCTGACAAAATAAAATCCAAATACAGAATATTTTCCTCATTTCCATTTCTATTGACCTTTCCAACATGTCTGTTTAACAAGCTAACTCTTCCAGATAATGGGTCCATATGGGACTATCACTCCAAAGCCCCAAACTATACTGTGAATACACAGGCTAGGACCCAGGAGCAGCAGTTTCACTGATTTGTGCTGCAGGCATAGGAGAATATTAAGGATACGATTTCAAAAGAGACTTTAATGAAGGACAATGTGTGCAGATGAAGCAAATGACAACTTCTAATAGGAACAGACAAAGCATTTAGCCACTAGGCAACAGGGTTAACATTTGATAAAAAGTCTCCTGATATAACGTTAGCAAAATACTTTGTAGTGGGGAATGAGATCAGTACAGGGGATTCATATCCAAGCACTCAAGAGAGCTGGGTTCTGCTCTCATCTAACAACCACGTGATGTGAAAGACCTGCTCTCAGCTCCCTTCTCACTGTCTACCTGCTCTGTGCATTAAAACTGAGCTCTCTAGGGCAGTGACTGACTCCTTTTCTGTGTGATGCAACATCTAACCTTCTAATATAGCTGGGATTCTGAGATGCAACTGCAATAAAAGTAACAAATGAATATTAATCAAGGTCTGYTTAAATATTCAGAGTATTAAAAAAACAGTATCCTAACTGCTAAAATCAGACTTTCATACTGAAGTGCAATGCAAAACTCCTCAGACTTAAACCACAGGGCATTACTTCTTTGCCAATATGAAAATAGTTATTTTTTAAGATTTAAGAGAAGGACAATGAAGCAAAATGTAGAGACAAACGTAATATTCTGATCTTGTTCGCGGTCTACCTTATTCAGTGCCGTATACAAATATACAACAGCATTCCACAGATTTAGATTTCAGTTATTCTGGAGCTTTTTAAAAACATACATTAGAGGAGGCACAAAGCGTCTAAGTCCTGATTTGTTTCAACAGACCTGGGACTTTTTAAATAAATAAGTTTTAGCATTAAATTCTGTAAAAAATCTTACCTGAAAGAACAGTATGTTATAAAAGTTTGGGATGCACGAAGCAGAAATGCCAGCATAAAACCTTAATTTTGTCCCTACAGTGACACAAGATCAATCTATAGAAAGCAACTCTGTCATGAAATTTATACATTTTTCATTTGAGGAACACAGTAATGAACAATATTCACATGCATATATACACCAAGAACAGCCAGATTCTCAAGACAGTAGTTTCATAAATCTAATACATTTGCAGTCTAGTAAAGATTTCATTACAAATAATACCAGACACAACCTGTAACACTTAATGTGTGGAAGGAGTTCAAATTTAACAGTTTCTATATTCATGTGTTCAGTGTCCCTAAGTGCAGCACAATTAGCATTTAAAGCGGTGTCTGTTCTTTCTCAGATCATGATTGATGATGCAGTACAATGCCGAATTTGTGAGAATATTTTCAAAGGAAGAGATTGACAAAAAATAACAAGAAGTTGACTTTGCTGCACAAGGAGAAGCTGAATGACGAAGGACTAAGTTCTTACTGAAGCCTGCTGCAACAGCAGCAAAGGGAATATAAAGATTGACTGCCTAAGTAAATAACTTCTGGATAAATGTTCTCTTACTTCAAGCTTCCTCGAGTGTAAAAGTCGTGATTTCAAGCATGGATGGGTGAAGCTCTAATGTTTCTGATTTAGAATAGTTTGAATGAGAATAAAGTGTTGCGAAAATCTCTGTTCCTGGCAAGGAAGTTCATTTAGCCCTTTGCATTGCCTGTGTTAGAGCCCAGTTTAGCATGCAAACAAGGTGCAGAAGATTCCTGTGGCCAGAAATCTTTGTGTTACTTAGGAATAACCAGTTGACTCCACTTGTTCACTACTGCCTCTGACACCAACCTCCCAAGCCAAAACGCCATCTTCTTGGAAAGTTCCTACAACTAAAAACAGCTATTAAGTAAACTACCAGCATGCAGAACCTGAGTTCTTTACGAATAGGAACTTTATACCTTTCCCAGAAGTAGATGGCCTAACTCAAATTTCCTGCAAACACACTGATATCGCAAGCCTCATCACAAGTGAATTATGCAAAAGCCTTTCAGAAAGGGACATACACATACACTTTATGCATATATTATAAAGAAATTCTGTAGTTTGTTTTTAAAGAATCACCTTTGCAAAAGATATTAGAAGAAAGTTCATGAAATCTATGTGTAATGGGAGCCCTTTGGATCCATTTATACAGCTGATGAAAAATCTGCAACTGGCAATTAGCCAGTTGAGAAAGTGGATTCTATTTCCCCACCTTTGCTTATTGGCCTGAATAGAGAACAATTTCTCGGGCTTGAAGAAAGAAAGCAAAAAAAATCCTACTTCAGTAATCATTTAACTATGATGGCTTAAATGTGACTTGCCAGTTAGTTCTAACTGGCATTTGTGTCTTTGCACTTGGTCTAAAGGGTGAGTAAGGTTTAGGGAAAAATAACATTTTTCCTCATATTTTCA
Source organism: Apteryx rowi (assembly GCF_003343035.1). NCBI lineage: Eukaryota > Metazoa > Chordata > Aves > Apterygiformes > Apterygidae > Apteryx > Apteryx rowi. The sequence goes on along the minus strand of NW_020451039.1, from coordinate 187,071 downwards.
AAGGAAGAGAAAATTTTCAGGTTTTCCTATTTGTTCATGAATTGCATACAGAAAATACTATTTTGTAATGCCAATAATGATAGAAATTACTTTGAGAAAAATAATTTTTCGCAACAGAGACTGTGCCATTTTCTGATTTAGGACATTCTGTGTATATGAATTCATAAATACTACATTCCACTATCTATCTTGCCAGAAATAGGAGGCACCAGCTACGAGTACATCTCATATCATCCACCAACAGACAGTCTTTAAAGTAGCTGACAAGTATCTTCAGGCTTCTTCCATAATCTGAGAGGCCTCACCAATGGCAGGTCAAAACATTGAAACTCCTGCTATGAACTGCTACGTGGAAGACCTCTCTCGAGGGTGATTAGCCAGCTTCCTTTTATTTGTAAAACAGTGTAGGTGCCTAAAGCTAGCAGGCACTTTACCATCTTACAATTCAGCTTTGAAAAACAGGGAGCACAATCCCTGTCTTATAGAATTTTATCTCACAGTACTAAAGCAGGAATAGTGCCCCAATGACTGTTAACACACGACAGCTGAAAGCTATTGCTCTACATAGTTCAAATTTAATTCCTATGTTTTGTGACCATATCTCCTTTTGCTAAGTTGTATCAAAACAGTCAAGAGGTCACATCCAGATACATGCTGCCCCACATGGTACATACCATATCACAGAAGAAGTTCGCAAGCCAATAGGCTCTGTATCCAAGGCCTGTGATGTGCTGCAAGCGTTTTGTGCCAGATACTCTGTCTTTTACTATAGCACTTCCAATAGAGGCAGTAAGGATAGAGAAACCCAACATGATACACAGTGCTACCCCACACTGACGAACATTCTCCATTCTAGAGTCCAAAGCAGAATGGCATAATGAAAACACAGGGCAAAAAAAAAACATTTTCAAGTCCAACTCCTTACCAGAAAAACTATTATTTACTTAAACAAATATGTAATTATTATCTGTTCATGCAATATAGGTGTTGCCTGAGGAAGACAATAGACATTTGGACTTCAATCCTGCATGCAAACACCATGTTTGTACACTCTCAACAACTCATTAGAGAACTGGAACAAGATGATGTTTTAATTTACAAAACTATACATGAGTTACAGAACACAACCTGTGTTTCAAAGTGTGAACATTAAAGTGAAGCTTTTGCCAGTATTTCCCCCTTTACAGCAAATTAAAGTTTAGAAACATGTCAATCGTTTCAAGCAGTTAATCTGCTTGAGAATGACCTGCTCACAAATACCTTTGAAAGCACAGACAGGGTAAGTTCCGTATTTTTGTCTACTAAATAATATAAACGTATCTGATATAAACAGTGGACTGGACATATAATCAGCAGACTGGAGAAAATACTTCACTGATTGTAACTCAACTGTGCATCTCAAGTTACTACATCTACTGCATGCAACATACGTGCTTATTAAATGAGCAGTTTGAACTGTCTGCTCACTGAAGCTCTTTCGTACAGTTTAAGAGTTTGCTCACATTTTGTCCTCATCCAGGAAGGCTCCCCCATAGGGTTGGCTATAAAGTGTGATCCCTATGAAAAGAAAAATAAATTATTAAATAATAAATATTACATCAAGGCTTCAAGTTCTAGAGCACACAGTCTTTGAAATTCACATGACAGTTTGTTTCTTTCTGGATTTCCAAGAACACAAAATTGGTCCTGAAATAAATCAGGTAAAGCAGGCAAAGCTGGAGCAGAACTTATAAAAACCAAAGTGGAAGAAGAAAAAAAGAAAGGAGCAGAAAAAAGGAGGAAGAGAAAGAGAAGCGAAGCAAGATGAATTTGGGGGCAGGAGTAAGAACCAAAAGCAAGAGAACTGCAGCCATCTTGCTTTTGTGGGCACCGTTAACAGGAAATGATGCTCCAGCCAAGGTATCACCTTGCACACTGTGCACTGGAACATAGCCTACTTCAAAGCAGTGCATGCAAAAGTCTTCCTATTGCCCTTACAAGTACCCCTCCTTGATGATTATGGGCAACTGAACAGACTCTGGACCTGCAAGTTGCATCATTTGTTTCCAGCACCATGATTCAGCTCCAAATTGCCTCTTCTTCATTTACAAATTAAAAGAACATGAGGGTAGTATGTTTTTTAAATATATTTTTCATACTCTTCCTTCAATCAGAGATGGAATTTACACCACTCTTTAGGTTTGATTAGGTGAGAGCACAAATTTAAGCTTATGAGTCCAACTGAAGGACTTTGCCTGTAAACCACCAAAGATGATGTCACTAGATTTACATCTGACAGAATTAAGTTGCTCTCCCATATTAATCTTTAAATTATTTTACTATAAACAACCACCTGAATATTTATGACAGACTGTTTCATAACTAGAAAATTCTGTTTTGTTCTTTTTGTTGAGCTAATTCATAAACAAAGGAAAACCAGAAACATTCTGAGGTATATTCCCATTTGGAACAAATTTACAATTTCTCTTAAGATCAGTGTTTTACTATTTTCGTGGCAAAACAAAATGAAACAAAAAAGCTTTAGCTTCTGACTTACCACTGATCAAATAAGAATTATTATAAAAATATTACTTTTGATACATGAATATGAGACTAAATTTGTCTCACAATATTATGAAATTTCTTTATGCTTTGGCTTTACTATTGCTCCAAACAAAAATTCTGTTTCTAATGCAAAATCATAACATTAAGTCTTAAGCATTTGCACTCAAGATAGAAAGAAACTGGACTGGTGCTGAGAAATGAACAGAGACATAACAACATGCTATTACATGTCACATAAATAATGTCATATAAAATATGACATTAATAATAAATAATAGTATATATCTCTCTTTTCTCTTTTCTCTCAGGTTCACAGACTAAAGTGTTAGTTTCTTTTCCATTTTACATCTCCCTGCCTATGCCAGGTGTAGCCTTGTGGGAGGACACAGAGGGAAGTTTTTAATAGCCCCGAGCTGACTCAGTTTCTGGAACACTGGTCTCAACCATCATCTTATTCTGGTCATTAGCCACAGAGATCACCCACCCACACCTAAGTGACCCCTTCTCTTGCTGAAACCTCATTAGACAAGATGAATGGAAAAGCTAAATCCTTAACGAGCAGATGAAAGAACTCAGCTATCGAGCTGCCTAACCAAATACCATCTTCTGTTGAGTCTGCACGCACCAAAAGCTAATGAATGAATGTAAGCAGTAGCTGGTTTTCTGCATTTTTAACTGCAGAAGTAGATTCAGCTATGATATATATTGTTATCTGTATCACAGGAGAAACCTAACACAGAACCTAAGGTAGTATTTGTTCATATAGCTAATCTTCTTGAGTAAGGAAGGTTGCTATTGAAACTTGGTATTTTATCTGTGTTAAAGACGTATTTATTGATTGTACATGCATGACATTTTGCAGAGAAAAACTATTTAGCTAAATTATCAAAACAGGCAGAAATACACACCTCACAGACTGAAACTACAGGGCTTTAAATCAAAAGATATCCTATTTGGGAATCTGAGAGAAATCCTGAGCGGGCCATGCATTCTTATGCTTATTTTGATTCTTGGGTACAACCAAACTGAAATAATCTGGCAAACTACAGAAATGAAAACTGAACTTCAGAGTTGAACACAGTCTATGGAATATAATGGGCTGCAGAACTGAGCAAAAACTGTTTTCCTGCTTTTGTTTTAAGAAAAAGAAAAAAAAAAGGGTGTTGTCAAAGCAAGAGTTGCCATCCAATTGGTTTTCAAGCTGTTCCTGACTTATTCTTGTTGCCTGTTTACCTGACAGTTGTGCCAAATAATAAGGTAATAACAACCAGAAATTCCTGCAGTGATATCAAACCAGCACTATCCAATTATGGTATCTTTAAAACAAATCTCTACTGTTCCCAACAACAACAAAAAATCCATCTTAATGGCAGTTGTAATCTTCTTTGACAAGGAAATGAATTGTTACTAGCCTCAGATGAACTCTGAAGGGTACCACTTATGTGAATAGCCTGTGTCATATTTAGTTAGAGCCCAGTTTCGTCAAGATAAAACTCATCTTTATTCTAGTAAAGACCAAGTACATCTATATTTTTATTTTCACCCCTTAAAGTTTTCATTCCTCAACTTTAAGCCAAAAAAATTAAAATACCTCTAAGTCACTGTGGAGTTAAAAATTGAACAATATAGGATGGGGATTAACTCACATACAAAACAAGTACAACATAAATATTTCTCAAATAAGGTTAAAAGCTGTATACTGTGGCCCAAAGGTAGTTAACAAATCAAAAGGAGATTCAAACCAATAAGGTTTTCATTCATCACTAGTATCACTAATTCATACATGCTGTCTGCAGAAGTCTTTCGTGTCATTTGTCTAGAGGGTCTGTTTAAAGTTTTCCTTTGTTTTTTTCTTTTACACCATTATTGCACCATTTCATTACAGCTGCTCCTTGCTCTGAAGCAAAAACTGGCGTATCAGAGAAACCTATTTTTTCCCCATTGGAATCAAGTATTAGCTGAAATTGCAATTATTTAAAGGAAAAGTAACATTGCAGAAAGAGGTTGATCCCCAGAAATTGTAAGTTTTTCTGCTGATTGAATAGGTGTGTGCATACTAGAACTGTGTCTTTACTTCACATCTGTAGGATCATATTGAATTAGAAATGAATTGTTAAAAATAGAATGAAACCAGACTTTCACCCTACACACAAACTGAAACCAATCTGAATTTATTTTTAGATCTGGATGGAAAGAAAGAAGAAAAAAAAAAGTTGATTTGCAGCCTTTTAATCTAAAATAGAAGAAAAGTTTTGGAAAATGGGAATTCTGATAACTTCAGAAGCACTAAAACAAGAAGTTAATAACATGAAATGTGCTTTTTGGACCTGCTATTGTTTAGTTAAGTTGACAACCAGTATCATTTGGGCTTCCAGGCCCCTCTTTTATATCCATGAGCCTACTTCCAGTTACAGAGGAGCTTCCCAGAATTGTCAAGATCTTGCCTTCATGGTCAAGAATTTGAATGCTCTAACCATGCTGTCTTCCCCCAAGCTTCAGATGATGGAAATCCTACTAGTAAAATTGTTCCAACTCAAGGGCTAGCATTTTAGGGCTTGCAACTCTAAAAATATCTTTCATGAACAGGGAATGAGAAGACTCGTAGACCTCCAGGTCCAAGGCAGACCTGCTAAATCACCTCCCTTTTCGCAGAACTGAGAGACAGGTAAGCCTGTCATGTGAACTGTTCTATGATAAAGAATTATACCCCAGAAGTGCCCAGATTTGGGGCAGTCTGTCAGGAATTCAGGAAGGTTCTCCATTGTATTCCATGAATTAATCCTGGCTAATCTGAACTGTATCCATTACTCTGTGAAATGGCCTTTCCTAGCTTTATTTGACTGAAGAATTTCACCCCAGCTCTGCCTATTTTGAAGTAATATTAAAAAAAACAAAGAGGGTTAACACCTCTGAAAAGGATTTCAATTTTTACAAACATCTTATTTCAACTCCTTGCTCTTAAGTAGGCAGTAAGTCAAATCAGGGTCCACTCTTGAGTTCACCTACAACAGAAGTAAACTATCTATCTGCTGAATTCAGCGAGAAGAATAAGCACTAGCAAAGAAAGAGCTATGAAGTAATGCTTGCACAATTGCCTGTGCAAATGAATTCATGCTCATATACATAGGTTTGGGAAACTATACTTTTTGAGAACCTAGTCAATGTTTTCTTTATAGGAAAAGATCATCTATGCTGCTGAAACTTTTTGAAAAGACCCATAGGGAATTAAACATGCAAGACATAACTGAGACAAAAATGACATCAAAACATTTTACAAAGAATAACTTTTGTTCAGAAGCATTTAATGTGCCTGGAAATAGCCTCTCTCCTGAAATCACCACATCCTGTATTTACTAAACGCACAGATGTCCCAAGAGGAAATGAACAAAACTTTCAGATTATTATATTGCTACTAAACAAAAATCAGCAGCAGATGAATTGGGTCCCATACATGGAAATACACTGCTATATCTCCATAGTACAGAATAAACAGAGGCTGTGAAAAAGATAATTGCAAGGAAAAAATATAAAACTGATCAAAAAGCAAACTGCATTGCATTAATGCTCTTTTATGGAATTGTCCAAAGAAGTAATTCCTCTTTTCAAAAGTCGTAACCATTTTCTACAGTCAATTGCCATTCAAATGGTGCAGATGAAACAAAGAATTGCATTCTTGAAAATTGACACACACAACTGAGATGAAACTTTGCAGGGTTACTAAATTTCATTTAATCAAAGGAAGTTCTTGTTAAGCTAAGTTCAGTTCTGTGTTGGAATTCCAAATCCTATCAAAGCATTAAATATACACAGCGTTTGCCTTCCATTCATTATTTTAATTTTTTCAATTTTTCTGGAATGTGAGGGTCTTCTGCATTTGCTACATTTTTTAGCATAATGATTTCTTTTTTTCCTTCCCTATTATTCAAAAATAGGTGGTGAATTTACATAAAGCCAACACACTGGCTCATAATTCACAGGAAAAAAGTTCCCTTGAACTTAAGGAGAAAATTATAAAACATCATCCTATAGCAAAGTAAGCCAACACAGTTGGTATAATTTGCTAGTAGATGTTTTTTTTAAATAAAAAAAAAAATCCCACGGTATACTTTTATAATCTGTCTCTTCCTCAATTTCTCCTTCTAATCACCTAGATTGTCTTTCTTTACATACATATCTGTCCCGATACAGCTGTTAGTATGAGGAAAAATCACTTATTGGTTGCTTTCCTGCCTTTATGTACCTTTTTATTATGTAAAGCAGCTATAATGATGCTCATTAAATTGATATCCAAACACCATCTTTAATGATTTTTTAAAAAAATCCTGAAGTGTAAACAATAACTCAAAACAAAGAACATAAATGACAGATAAACCAAGAAGTTGTAAACGACAAAGCTCCTATTAAACAGATGCATGTGGTGTTTATGCAAGGCTTTTTTGAGGATTCTATTTGCAAGACTTGTGCAAACAGCCTTCAGGGCAAATTTTACCAAATCAGCATTCACAAGGGAAAAACACATGACATGTAGTATCAACAAATGCAATATGATTCAGCTCTAACCTTGTCTGCTCCTTTTCATAAATTTCTTAATATAAAATGAATCCTTCCACATCTACATTACCATCACCATTACGTTCTCCTGACTTATTGCAACCAGAATTTTTCCAGCTGCCCTATAACAACCTTCTGGGTACATCCTTGACAGAGAGTTGGTCACATTATTTTTACAGTGATGATTTAGGCCTCTTTATGGGCCTGGACCAAAAATTGTAACAGCCAACAATTCCAGTGGCTCCAAAGCCCTGCATAAAGCAATTTGGAGCAAGAAAAATTGTGACCATGGAGATCCTTACACTATATCAGGGTTTTAGTATCATGTTCAGAGAGTAACACCGTGATGCCAAGACTTCTTTAGACCTGTTAATCTTCTCTAAAGTAAAAATGAAACACTTGAGAAATAAGAGGCACCATTTCACTGATCAGAGAAAGTAAGAAACATGATTGCATACATGTTAATTCATGTATGTGTCAATTCATATATGCATTGCTCTGGAAAGCAATGAAGCAATGTCAATCCCAACACAGACAGCACAAGCTACAAGTTGTTTTGGTAAGACATGGTTACAGATTTGGAAATACAAAAGGATCCGCGTGCCTATTTCTGTTCACTCCTGGTATCACAGATAGAAGGTGGTAGGCAGGGGTGGAAAATTCAAAAGATTTTTTTTTTTAGTTTAGTTTCAGAAAATCAGAAAATTCCTTTCCTTTCTTTCCTGTGCTGTTTTTCCTACACAGTTCAGCACAAGGGTTTTTCTGTGTTTCCTTTTTTTTTTTTTAATTAAAGAAAAAGGTTCACAGTTGGCATCCCTTGTATTGCCCAGTGAAAGACTTAACTTTACACAGCTGAGGAACAAAAGAGCATCATCATTTTTACCAGTCCTGGAAGCCACATTATAAAGGAGGAAAGATGGGGGAGTATAAAGCTTTGGTAGTCTCTTCTCCTCACTTGTCAAGTAGAATATATTAATATAATTGCAAAAGAAACAGGAGACATTTCTGGAAACTGTCCACTGACAACAGAAGCAAGCACTGACTTGCTGTTGACCAGTGTCTTATTGCCATTTTATTTTCTACTTTCTACCATGGAAAGTTTGGAGAATTACATCGTTTTGGCTAAAAAGATATATTTATATACTAAATGAATCTGATTTGAAAAAACAAAACAAACAAACAAAAAAACATAAGTTGATAATCTCTACAAGTTTTTCCTTGACAGTTTCCTAGCCCAAAACAGCTTGATGAATGATTGTACCCAGAAGTAACACGGTCACTAGACTATACTGCACAAATGAACTGGAAGACACAGCATTGTTCCTGGCATGAACAAAAAATAAATAAATAGTCCAATGTGGCCAAAACTCACACTCTCACAATTGCGTAGCTACATTTTTTTGAGCTTTATTAGAGATCTGGCCCAAAATATGTTTTGCCATAGCTAATGCATAAAGTATTAGTAAAAATAAATATAATCTGTACGGTACATTTGTGAACAGAAATTTGGATTATGTTTAAACTGGGTCAGCCCAAAAGCTCTTCCTCCTGTTATGCTAGTCACTAGGAGGTGCCTAGGGAAAAGTGCAAGAACAGGGCAAATATAATTACACTTCTACAGAATAGTCTCCCAGTCTCCAAAATACTGCATTTCAGGAAGTTCATGAGCCTGAGGTTGTGCTACTGTATTTCCTATCCCTCCTTTGTTTTTTCTTCCTCCATCAATTTCTCCAGTCAGCCCTTAAACCCATGGAGATCTTTAACATCCACAGCATCCTGCAGCCGGGAGCTCCACAGTTTAACTATATATTGCAGGAAGAACCACTTCCCATTTCGGAGCCTTGTTTTTACTTTGGAAATGCCACTAGGAGCTTCAGGCGACATGCTTAATTTTTCGCAGTGGAAGAGACAATGAACAATTAATTGTTCGCTCTTTGGCTTATCCGTGATTTTGAATAAATCAATCATATTTCCCCTTAAAAAGGTTATAAAGAAGATGAGGCACTTGCAGCCTACTCCATCCTGTCTGAGTGCAACTTCCCATGCTTCTACACCCTACCACATAATTGCACGTTGCAAAATCTGTGGCTTTGCAGCAAGAATGAGAAGGACGGTGATGTGAACCAGGTGGTGGTACTTCTGCAGACAGCAGAGGGAGATACAGGGGAAGAACCCTGAGGGTCTTCATGCTTGTATGCCATTGTCTATAGGCTAAGCAGAGCTGTCCTTAGGTACCTTCTGTGGGATGTTTTATATCCGTCTGACTGAGCCTGTCTCTTGTCACACCTTCAAAGTATCTCTTCTTTCTGTTGTGTGGCATGCTGAGTCTATAGTTCTTAGATCCATTTTATTTGGACCTATACTACTAATCATAAACACCATAATTGTTACAGACTTGAATGGAAGACCAGTCTAGCTTTCCTTATGAATGAAAGTTTACAAACATTTTGTTCCAGATTAGTATAAAATAGAAAAGACTGTACTTATAACAAAAATGGAGGTAGCTTGTTATAACTTTTTTTTTTTAATAGGCTTTTCTTTGTGGGCCTTTAAAATTTATGATGAATATGTTTGTGTATAATAAAACATTGCTATTTACTAAAAATTACAACTTTTATTTTATGGAGCATTTCACAAACAGCATCTCATTAATGATTTATATTTTATCTTTCTCCCACTAACCAGACAAGGGTAAGAAGGTCCCTACTAAACAGCATTTTACAGGTTCCTTTGAAAAGGACGTTTAAAATTGCAATTTGCAAAGCGATCAGGAGACTATAAAGTCACCTTCTACCAAACTTCAGCTGAAACTGGGTCTCTTGATCCCTTAGGCTTTTTTGAAGAACTGGATCTGAAATAAATGAGGATGCTATATGAACCTTTAAAAACCCCTAAACCCTTAGCATGAAAGATTTTTTTAAAAAAAACTATTACTTCAATAAAAGTACTGAGATGGGGCAGCTACTTCACACAAAGCCTTTTTACACTGATACATTTCTGTTCTTTGAACAATGATGCAAGAACTCTCTTTTTTTTTTTTTTTTTTTTTTTTTTTTTACCTCTGGACATTACAGATATCATTTCATATGACTACCACTCCTTTCTTCATTATATAGCCTTAACCTAAGAGATATGTAATATTCCTTTCCATATATTCCAGCATGTTTAACATATATTGATGCAACTGTGTACACATAAACATGGAAAACGACACAGCCCTACCTGATCAGCACTTCTATCTCAAGCTTTAGTCAAAACGTTGCCTTTTACTTTATTCCTCTTACTTCCTTATTCCTTTTGTTCACAATTACTTTATCTAATTCTGAAATGTAGCATTTCAGAAAGAGACTTAACAACATACAAATGTCGTACACATAGGCTTAAAAAAACAGAACTTAAGAGTTTTGTCAAAAAAACAGCACATCTCACCTTCTCTCTGCTGAGTTTTCTTTCTGCTCTCAGAGACTTTTACTGTTTAACACATTTGTTTCCATTATCTGCCACTGAATTTATAACCTGCAGTAAGTCTCAGTCAATAGTACTGCCTTATTAAACTAGCTAGGAAACAAAATGTACTTAATTTCCTTTCCAGTAGGACAGGCTAGTTAGTTCTTTCCACAACAGAAACAGACTTATACAATGCTAGAGGTAGCTATCCACATGGTACTGAAGATGAGTCATTTCAGATAACAAGTATTCCTGCTGTACCAAAATAGATATCTGATTCATTAACTATGATAAACTTTTGGCATTTAATCTGGCCAATTTCTGTTCATCTATTTACAGGCATCTCCAGCTGACACACACATTTTTTCTTCAAAAACCACCCCATTCTAATTCCTTCTTTATGTTAAAAATACATTAAAAAAAATTTTTTTTTGACTTTCCAAGCATCCTCAAAGACAAGCTTACTTATAGTTCCAAGTAGGGGGAAAAAACAAGAAATCTCACCACTAGCAAACAAAGGATTTCCATTGCTGCTAATGTTGTTGGAGCATGATAAAAGGGAAGTCTCTGCTAGTCACTAAATAGCTATCACTAGCTGCCCAAAGGCATATGCATGCTCAGTAAGATCAAGAGTCAGGCTACAGTAATTTGGAGTGACACAAGGGGGAAAGAAAAAAAATCATTTTTTCACTGTTTGTTTGATCAGATACAAATCTCAGGATATAAGTCAACGTAAGGTAGCATATGCCCTTCCTATCCTCAGGCACTTCTTCCTTCAATCTCTCATACAAAACTCTGAACTCTCTTAAGTTTTTCTTCCCTGTAACCTCCTGATTGAAGAAAAGACATTAGACAAGACTAATTGCCCTCCTCCCCAGCCCCTTATCACTAAGGCCTACTGCAAACTGTGACCAGTACTGCTGGTCTCCTGTGAAAGTCCCTAGAACTGTCCCTGCAAGCAAAGCAGGTAGCGCTAGGCCCACTCTCTGGAATGACTCTTCCCTCCACCCAGAAACTCAGTTCACACTCAAGGAGCCACCACAGGACATACCTGCTAAATGGAAGGTTCCCCAGTATTTATACAATCTTTTAAAATAAGCTATTGATTTCTGTCAAGCTTATTTCAATATCACAGTAGCTGTTACTCTCTGTTTAGCAATACACATATGATAATATTTCACCCTAGTGAAGTAAGTCTCCTGCAGTAAAGCAAGACCTACTTTTTATTGAGGAAGAAAAGACTGTCCTCACACTGCCTTTTCAACAGTCAAATTATTTTTATGTCACTTAAAAGTAATTCAGAAGGACCACTTCCACTGATAGGAAAAAGTTATCCTATGAAAAAACATGGCACTAATACAAGCAAGAATTACAGAGCTGTACTTCCACAGCATCCTAACAAGCTTCATAACAGCCATTTTCAATAACATGCTACAATAGACCTTGCATATAAGCACAGTGTTTGCAAGATAAAAAAAATCAAAACAAAGATTTCAAACTTGCAATACAGTATGTATGACCACTACTTTCCAGGACTGCATAGAACCTTCTAATAAGAAAAGTATGTAAATAGTTCTTGGTCAGAGCAATATGCTGAAATAAGAAAAGTTAAAAGTCAATGTGAACCAAGATTAACTGTCCCTTATACCATTGAAAAATACTTTTTTTTTTTTTTTGAGTATGTATAGCTTGGCTTTTTTTTCTTTCTAGGATTTCCCTGTCAGGTCCTTCTCCATTAGGTCTTAAGAGAGTGGTCAATCCGTGCTCATTGCACCTCTCCAATAAAGATACACATAAGTAAATTGCTGTCTATTTCATGAACTCTATTTTTGCCCAAGGTATCCTGCCAGTAGATTACATAAACAGACCATATTTATAGATGGATAGTCGGACACCTCAAATATTTACCAAGCACTGTTTTGGTTATTTCGCTTCTTTGTCATGCAACAATGAAAAAAAAATACAGCACTTCCATAATCCTTGGGACACCTATGATTTTCTCCAAACCTAATCTCTATGGTAAGTCCTCATATCTCCATGACAGATACAAAGGGTACTTAAATGTTTAGGTTCCTGAATGGGATGTCTAGAGCTACAGAAAACAAGCCAGCATCAATACTTTTCATCAAGTGCAGGGGAAGTGGATTAAAAGTTGATTTTTATTACAAAAATCTCATTAAAATAACTGATTTAATTGAAATCTAAACTTTCTATAGAAATACATTAGCCTTGATTTGTGCTCATCATTCATTAAGAAAAATAAAACCTCAGGCATTTTGAAAGCAAACAAAATTATTCTGTTTTCACTTGACATTCTGAAAATTTTCTTTATGAATTTCTTTTTTCAGATGCTCAGGATTCCTTACACTTTTTCACTGACTTTACTCCTCTCGCCCTTCTTTATTATAAATACACAGGAGTGATATAGGATCAGACTAATATAAAAATTTGGTGGGAGTGACAGCTCTCCACATTTTCTCCTGTGCTTAGGAAGGACAGGGAAAAAAAAAAAACTTTAAAGTCTCCAAACTGAACATGTGAAATTACTTTTTTGTTTTGCTGACAAAAACCCAATGCATAAATCAACATGAACATCAACAGAACAAAAAAAAAAAAAAAAAACAGGGAAAGACAGACAGAAAGAAAGAAACATGTTCTGGGTTCTTTTCTCTGCAACACATTTTGGATGGAATCTCTGAATATCATTTCACCCTTATACATAACCATCCTACTATACATGAGCTTTTTAAAAACTCTTAAAAACTGGTCATAAGCTGTTTGAAATTTCTCCAAACCAAACTAATTCCTTTTTAATAGAACTTCAAGAATGAAAGGAACCAGAATGAATAGAACTTAGCCTGAACCGTCAAACTCAGATGTTAAAGTAGACTTCAACATCCTAAAAATTCACCTGTGTTAACAGCCCATGCTTTGGCTGAAGTCATTACCAAAAAGTGTCAGTTTGTTAAACAGGGATTTTAACTAATCCTACACAGTTCAGGGATATCCAAATCAAAGATTTTGGACATCAAATACATCAATCTCTCCTTTGGCATATACAGTAGCAAGATGTACCAGCCTCTCCTTTTTCTTAGGAAATGGGATGCTACTAGACATCACATTGCCATGTGAATTTACAGGATATTCCGGGTGCACCCTGGATATTTACATATGGAGAGAGAGTAGGGTAATGAGTGAGCTATAAATTCATACACTATTGTGCATTAACTAGCCCATTTAAGTAAGCCCTAGCAGCCCTAGGTTTCACATGAAGTAACATCCCAACTGAAGCAAACTAATTTATTTATTCCTTAGGAATGTCCTTTGTAAGAAACTCATATGGCACAGACAGCGAACTGTAAATTCAAATTTTACTCTGTAATCAGACTTGATACTATCACAAATTTTCATATTGCAAATTATTTTAAAAAACTACTTTTCAAAAGATATGAATACACACTTAAGAAGGAATATTACCATACTGTCTCCAGTCCACAGTAGGAGGCAAATTCAGCCATAGAATAAAGTTATTTAGTTCATTTAAGTAGGATGGCAGTGAATGGAAACCTTTTTGGTTGTACCACACCTGGAAAAGAGAATGGATATTGTAAATCAAAATGGCTTGAATCAGAACACCAGATCTGAAAGCTCCCATATTTTAAAGAATTGCACAAAGACATCTGAGATGAATGGTCCTCTTAAGACACCTATTTATAGAAAAAGGTGACCTAGGCAAAACAAAATCTTGTAATCTGTCCAGGTCCTTCAGAGTTTAGCTGGTTGTTTTTCACTGTTGGAGATGGTCACCGATCTTAATTAAAATTCAAATTCTCTGGTTTAATGGAACACTCTCTCCCATCCTTTACACACATTTGGTCAAAAAGGAGGAAAAACAATGCAAGAGTAACACTTGCCAATTTAATTGGAAACACAGAGAGATGAGGAAAACTAGTGTTACAAGTGGAGAACCTCAGTTTATGAAATTTCAAAAGGACTTATCTAAGTAATACCTGCAAGCAATTCATAGCATAACATGTCTAGGTCCAGAGTATGCCCTAGGAAACAGGAAAAGAAAGAAACAAGGAGGCACCCTTTACACAGTGAGTATGAAATGATTCCATAAAGGACAAAGCTGTGGCTCCACAAGCAATTATCAGTAGCTTGTTAAGCACAGAAAGAAAGTGAATGCAGACAAACTTTTAAAACAGAGAGGGCTGACAGTCTCTCTGAGGAGCACAGGAAAGTACTTTTGCTGTAACAAATGTTTTATTCTCAAATCATGCAGAAATATCCACATTTGATAAATATACTCAAAATCCACAGTTGCAGGCCTGAAGTTTCCATGTGCTAGAATCAGTGCTGAGAAATAGCCCGATACGTCCCAAAACTGACCATACTGGGTTCTAAGCTTTCTCTTTGAAAATCGATTCCATTTTTATGCCTCATTACTGTTAATCGTAGTGCCTTTGACACCACATTATCCATACTGAAAACAAAGTCAAAGCACTACGTATGTTTGTTTTTAGTTTTGGTGACACCTTTAAAGTCTTCTTTGGTTACTACCCACCCCTCACTGCACAGCAGACTTTGATCTGTCTCTTTTGTTCATACAGTTGAAGAACTCTTTACTTTTTGCTATTTGCTAATCCACATTCTGTCCATCTCAGGGTGATGCTGAGCACTTCTCACTTTGTGTCTGGACTCTGAATCATACTGCAAAGTACACATATTTGATCTGGATTTTAAATTACAAATAGACCAATAACTGTCCAAATCAAGTAGCACAGAGCTCAGCTCAAGAGAGCTGCCTAAGTATTTAACTCAGTACTTAAAATAGTGACTGCACTGTAGACAAATTTTAAGACAGGGCTTTCTTACTGTGATTAACATCCTCCTCCTAGGATTTCAGTTGTCCTAAATCCTTTCTGAAAATTATTATCTATACAGTTATATCTTGGAAACTTCCCTAAAGATTGTTTCCTCTTCACTCAGATGCAAGACCTAAACATTTTTGCACTTTTATCTTAAATATATTTTAATCCAGCAGTTCATTCATGTAAGAATATCTGGGCCTCCATTGCGATTAGCATTTACTCTCCAACTTATACCTGGGATGATAACATCTGCCAGAATAACAGAACTCTTCACAATATCTCTCCCTGTAACAGCTTCTGTACCAAAACCTGACCATCAGAACCTAAAACAATTCCCTGAAAACATTACTAATGCTCTTTCCCAAGCGTGTTTGCAAAATCTCTTCTCAAAGTGATTTTGACCCAAGCAAACTCTGCTTATCCACAGTAATCAAGTCTTACCTCATTCCAGACTCTGACATCATTATTGGCAATGCTACACCATACCACACCTTCATCTTTGCTTCCTCAGTTGTGCTTGCTCTGCGGTACTCATGTTCTGTGATATGACTGTTATTCCATAAACTGATATTCCACCATGTTTTTGACATGCCTTTTACAGTACCCGGTTTCAGATCGTGAATTAATAATTCTAGCTTCTCCATATTTTGTCCATGCTACTAACATTAGCATATAAATATTTCACTGACCAGACCTAACCAGTGYAAATTTCTTTCAATAACTCTATTATTTATCAGACTTCAAACATTTTTTTCCTGTTGTCTATTCATTGATCTTGTGGTATTCTGTTATAAATTGCTATATTATCATTTGCTTTTCCTCTCTCTGTAAATCAAAAACAGTTGTAGAGATGGCAAGCATTTCATCCAATGCTTTTCCATTGTTTGTCCCTTGAAAGCTCTTTTCAGTCATGCTGTTGTAAACCCTACCTTAAGAGCCTTCTTTAAGTAAATGCATTCCCAAAACTGAACATCCTCAATCTATTAATACAGGCCTCCACCATATTATCTTTACAGCTGCTTCAATATCTCATCAGCATCTTATGTCCCACACTTAAAGAAAATAAAGAACAAGTCTCAAACTTCCTCCCTCTTTAAAAACGTTCATGCAATTACTTTGTTTTCCTCCAGTTCAACTCCCCCAAAATACTATACATACTAGGTATCCCATTCTTTTATCAACAAGAGAGCTCCTTAAAGAGATGAACAGAGAAGTGCAAGTCTGTGCACTCCTGGATACACCTAGAGCAAAGAAACAAAAATAAACGATCAAAAGTAGCCAGTCTTTTTCACCTCCACACACCCCCATTTCTTCTTCTATCTTGTTTGGAAAGATTTGTGCAGAACAGAAAGTTAAACATGCATAATGAAAATCCACTGCAATTACATTCATTGTATTGGAAAATGGCAATTAAAAAAAAAAACAATAAAGCAAAATTCTGATGACACATCTTCAGTTAATTGAAGCAGGGGAAAGGTCTCAAGTATTCACAGAATACCTTAGAAATATAATAATGTGACAAATATTCAAAAGAAAAGACAACAAAACACAATAGAGCATTGTATGTAACAATATATTTCAATTTCCTGCACAGTAATTAGAATTCTTCATTCAAGCTAAATTATGTAACTGAATCAAATCACCAGGAAATAACTGAATTAAAGCTGGATGTTTAATTGTTTATAATCTGGCAAAAAGAAAAGAGTCTTTGAGGTTATTCTCTTCATCAGAAGATACATTTAAGCCCTTTTTCTGAAGTCTTATGGCTTATTCTAAATTGATTGCAAAACTAAAATAAAAGATATATAAATATTTAGTGCCAGCCAAAATACTTGGCATATTCTCTATGCACCACACACACAATTGCTTATTGGAGGGGGGGCAGGAAAAAGATAAGCAATGGAAAAAATACATAGATTAACATGGTTGATTTTTTTTTTTTATCATTTCGTCTTCCACCCATAGTGGATAAAATTCCTTCCCCAGAGAAAACACTGCCTCTTCCCACATTAGAAATACATAGTGCAAAGATGTGCTTCCCACTGTTCCATACCACTTATACCTGTTCCAAAATAATGCTAGACTGATGTTTTGGCTGACTAACCTATAGCCTATAATGAATATTGAGTGATCAAGAAAAAAGGGAGAGGAGGGAGAGAGAAATCCCTGAGGATATCTGGGCAAGTTTCATTATGGGGAGGCAGACAGAATGGGTATTTGACTGGAGAGATGTAGCTTCCTTCAGATACTTTTACTAGCACTGTAAAGCCTCAAATCTCAACCTCTCAGATGAAAGTTTCAAAGTGACAGATAAATTGCCTTTTACGACTATTGAATTTACCACATGTTCTTCCTATTTTCAATAATGTTACAAACAGCAACTATGAAATTATTATGGAACACTTCTTGCCCACATTATCAAAAGAAACCAAGGAATATATAGTCAGGAAGTCTGGAAAAATCAGGAAAAACAGAGTTGAGAAGTTGTTGCAGTTTTACCATGCAGCAGGAATCATCAATGAATGTCAGTAGTCAATGCTTTTAATCAGACATGGTTGGCATATGGTAGATATACTCTCTCGCATGCACGCACACATACGCACTCTGTATGTAAGTGGAATCTGCAGCACAATACCATAGCTAAAGTAATAGACCTCTTTCAGAATTTGAACAGGCATTTTTAATTTGAATTGGAGAAGTGCAGCTGGCTCTTGTAGTGGAGGAGAATAACATAAGGATTCAGACATTTTCTAAAATGAAATGAATCGTACAGTATGTCTCTTCAGATGCAAATTTCCCATTTTCTTTCATAACAGGCTATGTAAATGCTACATCCACCACCTTGTGAACAAGCCTGAAAGGTCAAAGTAAAAGTCTGGTCATTAATTACTGAAAGGTTAATGCAATAATTTGACATTGCATCAGTTGAAAGCCACTTCCAGGAGGTATTTTAGATAACACAGTGCCCTTTATAAATCTACTCCACTATTTTCTTTGGCTCTGAAATACGAAGCTTACTCGCTAACAGTATAACCATAACTTATCCTCATGCTGATTGCAGGTGGAGCTGTGTGCCAAAGACATTTAAAAAAAAGGACCCTGACAAAAACCACAGTGCAGGCGTGTCAAAACAAGCATCTAAAATGATTAAAATACATAGAACAAAAACAGTAGTCAGAAAAACACATCTTAGTGCAATCCTCTAGGACTTCAAGTTCCTAATTAAGGATTGATGAAACTGGAGTTCAAAGCTGTAAGAAAGCCAGGGGTACAGAGGATGAATGATCTAAATGAAAATATATATGAGTTGATAGGTACATTTTTAAACAAAACTACATGGAAAAGGCATTGCAAACAGTCAGTGTTTTTGCAAAATTAAACATGAAATGATGTTGGCAAGGACTGGAGAATATCTACATCTTCTTTTAACTACCCTTTGCCTCCAAAAGGGATTTGGGGATAGAGCTTAGTTAGGCTGTTCTTTCTCTTCATTTGTATGAGCAAATAAAACCTAGTTTCTATACCCTATAAAACAACTTAAAGGCAAAATTATCTTTCTTTCATGTTCTGATGTAGAATGCAGAAGGTCCAGCTTTCTTAAAATGACAGCTACCTCTGTTAATATATCTGTTTCAGCCCAGATACAAAAATAGAGGCAACTCACTGAGATTCTTTAACGCTCCTTGGAGACTGCTGTTCCTCTCTTTGCTACTGGTCTACATTTGCATGGACATCAAAAGAACCTTTCACACATTCCTAAGGAAAAATCTCTCTTGCACTGATAATTCCCTTTTAGCCTCTAGATCCCATACCAAGTTTTCACATTATGGAGATACTATATCTTTCCCATGTGTCTCAAAAGGCCTCAAGAAACGGCCCTGACTCGAGTTGCACTTAGAGTAATCATTCTGTCCCTGGCTCTCAGGGGCAGCTCCAGAAAGAAGACAGGGGCTATGAGGGGCAGTGCAAGGCAGTACAAACTGCTATCAGAAGAGACTCAGATGTCAAAATCTGACCTATTGCACAATTTCAGCACGGTAAATGCCTGTTTCTCTAGAAAAAAAAAAGAGAATAATAGTTACTTATATTTGAAAAGTGGATTACAAATGCAGGGTGGTATATTTCTTATACAGAAGTAGATACTCCCAAAACCTAAATCTTTACTTTTTTTTAAAGCAATCAAATTGAAGGAGGAAAAAAAGAGAAGAAAAAAAGCCAGCAAAGAAAAATATTCCTTGCAGGAATGAAATAACCATCAATAATAACTCATTTTTTTAAAAGTTCAGTGGACTTTTGTCAATTCTGACATTGACTTTTTGTAGAACACAAAGAATATAAAAGATTATTTGGGCTGACTACTAGCAAAGAAGTTTTAAAGGCAAGCTCCGTTAGATTCTGAAGTAGGTTCACAGGAAAAATAACAGAAACCGTATCATTTGACTCATTTAAAACTGGATTATTCAGAACACTGGAGAATACTTTAAGAATTATGAACAGAGAAATAGACTGTAAGATCCAGAGGGTTCCTCCCAATTTCTACCACAAGGATTTTATGTAACAATGTATTATTTGTTAAGCACTGTAAAGTTTGGAGCCCAAATAACTGATACATGCATACACACACACACACACACACACCCCTTACCTTGGCCAGAGGCTTGTATTTGGTATTATTCAATTTTAGATCTTGAAGTTCAAAGGCTGTCTTCTCTCCAAAAGACCAGCCACCATATCTAATAATATAAAATAAGGTAACAGTAAATTACCTGCCTTAAGCTTTGCCTTCCTTAGCAGTCTTTTCTGACCATAAAAGTGGAAATATCTATATTAAGGTTTATTTATTCCAACTGAAAGTAAAACTTAACCCCTCACAACTGGTATCAGAGAATACAAAGTCTTGCTGGAGGGTGGGGTTGGGTAGGGAGAGAGAGGGGAGAACCAGAAGTAAGCAACCACCCTTATTAGTGCAAAGAAAAGATTAATTTGAGCACGTGCACCAATATTTGACCAAGTCTCTGAGGAATGGAAACTATATTGCTTGTCTTGTGTAGATATGTAAGTGTTTCTTCTTTGAGATGATGAAAACACTCATTGTGTGGCAAGAAGAGCCAGGCCATGCCTACAGGCAATTATCATGCAGCTGTTGGAGGAAACTCAGAGGTTACCATAGTGGAGGCTCCACATTGCCTTAGCCTGGCTACCTTGATAACAACTAACAGAAAAAGGCAGCTACTCCTCATACTCCTAGTGATACAGGTCTATGCTTTGGATCAGGAAGGGCAATGTGTTTTATACATGAAGGATAAATGTATGTTATGTATTTTAAGATTACCTTGGTTTGTTGGAAGGCCTGACTAAATATTCTTCCACAAAGAACCCTGAAAGATTATACAGAATATGTCCTTTCTTATTCTTCACATAGGGAGCAGAGACATTGAAACTTGCACACATCTGGAAACAATACATACGAAATCATTAAAACCCTCTTAAAAACCTGTGACACTATGTTTAGCCATATTTTTGAACTTGTACTCAGAATTTATGGCATTGCTTTTCAACTGTATTTGCCTTTCTCAGCTTTAATAGCTTTTCAAGAAATTATGTATGGTTTTATGTTTATAAGGCCTCTAAAGTAATTGTAGTTGTCACCTACATATCAGAGCCACCTTTGACTTCTCTTGCAACCCTGTTAGTGAGTTTTGTTTTGAAAACATCAAAACTTTTATACAAATTTGGAAAGGCTTACAGCAATGAAAAAGGCAACAAGACTTCTGTGGTCGTTATTACTCACCTGCTGGGTCTGAAAATAAACACAAAAAATGCACTAGATGAATATGGGATGAAAATTCTAATCCACACAACATTCTTTTAAAAGTTTCACTGATGGACTGTAGGTGGAAAATAAAGGAAGATGTCTTCTAATGATCTTTTGGGATATTCTCACTGAACCAAAAAAAAGGAGTCAGATATTATAGTCAGAGGTTTGGGAAACCTCATAAATAAAGATAACAAAAGAAAAATTTTAACACTTACTTGACATCTGAACCTTACACAAGTCAAAAGTCACTCTACCAGAGATTCCGGTTTTCCACAGCTCACCGATAAAGGCTCTGACTCCATTGTTAAGTGATTTCTCTCCTTCCTGCTTACATACCAAGAGGCCTCGCCTGGAGGCTGAATTCCTGTTCCCATTTTAACCTTCTTGCATTCTAAATATATGTCTCTCTAGTATAACAGGGAGACATGTTCCTTGCCTAGCAAGTCAAAAATTAGTTTTCCCCCCTTCCGCTTTTCCCAAAACTATAAGACTATACTTCAGATCCAATTCTTATTCTAAATTACTTTTCCTTAATAAGGATATAAATATTAGGTGCAATGGTCTCATTTAGGCAAATAAATTTGTCTGCAGACCCACAGTTTCACATTCTTGTTTATTACTCTTCTCAACCTCAGAGCAAGTCAGTAGGCAAACTCACTAGTCAAGATGGTCAGAAATTCTCTCTCTTTCAAGATCTTTTATTTCCTCGAAGGCTGTTTTATTTTCAGATATAAGGTCTAAAGCAAAACCAAACTCTAATAATAAAATCTCAGTTACAAGCAGATTTCCTSGTAGCTTCTGTCAGCTGCCCTTTGCCTTTTGAAAGTAGAGAGTCTTCCAGCTTGTCAAATGTTATGTCTTAACCATTTACATGCATATTTTGTAAGCAAAGTTCTGTGTCGCATTTAAAACAAAGTTGTGTCTGCTGTTAAAGAGTTCAGCCATCCTTCATTCCTGCTACTTTAGATCAACCTAGACCATCTCTACTGTACACTTATATTTTTCTATCTGGTTATCACTGAATACTACAGAGCTGTTTGGAAGCTTTCCAATGTAGTAGTTTTGTTAAGAACTGCTGATTAACTAAAAGTAAAGCGTTTCACAAAAAACACCTTGGTTTCATGGTTTCCCTGAGGACATATGGAGTCAGGACTTCCATATTCCACAGCTGTAGGGCAGCCTTCCAAAACAAACTGTCCCAAAATGAAGGGTTATAAAGGTTTCCAGGATATTCTGAGATGTCAGTCATGTCAGTTCTAGTCACCACCTGTCCTGGCTCCTTGAAAGAGCATATTCCATTTTGTAAACATTGCAGTATGTTTTAGTATAACAAAGTGTTGTGAGATGTCACTCTAACATTTTTCAAATTTGTTCAGGATGCAAAGCTTTAAGAAACCTCAAAATCTGATTAGTTCTACACGCAGGTATCATTTTTACTACTACTACAGACTAAATTCAGTAAACTATTAGGTATTGGTTTAGTCAGTCTTGACATATTCAGATTTATGCAAAATTGCACTTAAATATACTTTGCAGGAAAGTCTATGCTGCAATCTTTTTCTTGTTCATTTGTTTCTAAGATATCTGTTTCACACAAAATATCACCACAATAATTCATTTCTGGAAGAGGCAATAGTTTTACAATGTTAACACAATGACTGCAGACTTTCTGCCAAGACTGTGCAGGTCCTTTCCCTGAAGACTTCAGAACATGTAGCCCAAACATTAGAAGAAATAGAAGAAAATCTCCAGTTATAACAAAGTCAGTACTCTGAGGGCTTACTTCCTCATCCCCTTCTCTCAGAACTGCCTCGTCTTCAAAAAGAAAAGAATCAGGGGGGAAAATGTATATACATATAAATAAACATTCACAACTACATGGATACTTATGCATGCATACCACATACTATGCATACTATATAAAAGGACATACTTCCTGTTCAGTCACACATCCACATGAATGTTGATTTGAGGTAGATTCCATCTGCCAACATGAATTATTTTTCCTAATGGAAAAAATACATAACAACAGGAATAACCATTAAGAGAGAAAAACATACTACTCAACAGAAAAAATCCACAGAGCAACAAGCAGATGTGGCATACTGATCACCTTCTTAGTATTCTGTCACAACAGCAGTTATGTGTGAAGCTATGTCAATTTTACTCACTTGGACCAAAGTAGAGTCACTAAAATATTTATGTATGTAAGCAATGAATTAGCTGTACACCTGGTGTTTGCATGCATAAGATAAGTAAACCATGGTCACCACTCTGCATTTCTAACTTTGGAAATCTGGAACTCTTCTTAATAAGCACTATAATTATTGTCTAACCTTCAGTCATATGGACACCAGACTTGATCAAAATCCTCCTGAAATTAATGGGAAAGCTGTCACTGACTTCTAAGGGATTTGGATTGGACCTTTAATAAAGAGGCCTACTTATGTACCTGGATGCTAGCTCCTTCATCAGAGCATATTTGTTATTACTCTCACAGTGCCAAGAAAAGCTTAAGATATTCCACATTACATAGAATAAAATATTGAATTTACAGCTTATTTACAACATTTATTTTTACCCATTCCTTTACTTTCAGTGCCATCAATATTTTTCTTTTTTTTTTTTTTAGCAGATGCATTCAGTAAAAATTATTCATAGTCCCAACTAACAGCTAATGATTTTTTACTGTTAAGTTTTATGGAATAAAATTGTTATCATTGGTTTCTTCATCAACATCAGGGCCTCTCTGTCAAGTTAGCAGCAAGAGTTAAATCAGAATAGAGCAGTTTTAGCAATATATTATTCACAGTTACCCTTGTTGCGAATGTATGCATGCGTGGTCCAAATCAGAAAAATGTCTCAGCAGAATCTGAGAAAGGTCTCCTAGATTATCATCTTCAGTGCTGTTCAAAATGGGCCACAGAAAACAAAACAAAACCCAAACATGTTAATATTCTGTTACAACTAATAGAACTTTAATAGAGCTCTAACAGAACTACATCTAGTTCTATTAACTTTCGTCTTCAAGACCCTATGTGTTTAGCAAGAAATTAAAGAACTACAAAACCCATACATAAGGAACATACCAAAACAGCAAAATGATCTCATTTCAAAAAACTACACACGAACTGTTTACACATAAAGAAAATTCAACACAATTATTAAACAAATCTCAACTTCTCAGAGCTGTCCTTCTCATTATAAACATGCATTCCCAACACTTTTTTTGTCTTATGTTTCATATATAAATTCAAACAGCATCATGTTATCTTTATGAAGATATTCAGATATCTGTCCAATAGAGAAGACAACTTGTATCTATGACATGCAGTTGATACAGAGTAATTCAGAGCTGAGCTACAGACACTGTAGATGCCAGAAAAAATATTTTAAAACCTAGTTGGTTTCAAAGTTAAGAATATAGAAACTAGCAATTCAGTAGGAAGGGGACCAGGCTTTGTAACTATTGTATGGCACTCCCAAACCCGAGATTTTTTTTTTTTTTTTTTTTTTGAGAAAGTGCATTCAGACAAAAACAGCTAAATAAGATGAAGCATGAAGCACAAACTGGGTTGTTTTAATACACTTATGCATTTATGTACAAATGTTCACGACTGGTATTGAAACAGAGTACCCAACCCAGACTACTCCAAAGTCTTTGCCCGCTCCTCCAGCAAATTCTTTGTGTAATGCTTTTCTATTTTTAGGTCCCCGTCATAATAATCTATAAAAATGTAATAAACATTTGAAAAATAAACAGTTATTGTGAAAAGTGAACTATTATTCTTCCTAGAGAGCAAATAGTCTTTAGAATATGAGGACTCAAGGGTAAAGGTCCCAGAATCCTGGGTTATTGATGATGATGGATGAGCTCTTTACCTAAAGAAGGATTCTGCATTCTCATAAAGTCCTGGTGTCAGCTTGAGCGAAGGATAATCAATAGCCAGTGGCTTCACACTAAACAAGGCCATCGCCATTGCAACAAAGAGAACAGGCAGCAGAACTTTTGACAGACTCCCTCTCCAGTCTCGCCTAGCATGGTGAAACTTCTTCATCAGAAGGGCAACAATTTGTGTGAGAACAAGACTGGCTCCACACACACTTGAGGCACCTGTAAGTGAGATATCTGAGTGAGAAGGGGGGRAAAAAAAAAAAGAGAGAGAGAGAGAGAGATCTCTTGACAAACATAAGGAAAATCAAATTAAACTTTCATGTGCTACATTTTCAAATATAGAACACAATAGTCTCTTGACAGAGAAACAAAACTACACAAACCCATACTGTTCTTCTGGATGGAGTACCACAATCCCCATAGTATAGCTAATTAGTTTTAGCTATAAAGGGAAAACAGATGTTCAGCCAACATTACATCTCATCACCATAGCTCCCTGTACACAGCTAAAGGAGTACTGAGTGCCTGTTTTTCTCTAGTCCTCACACTGGTACAACCATTCCCTCTGCATTGCCACCTTTGCTCCTAAACAAATGACTATGATAAACTCAGCCTATATTAGCACCAAGGTCTTGATCCACCTCAGACTGAAATCCACGGCAACTTTTCCATAGGGATTTCAATGGGACGTCTTCTGAGAATGCAACAGAGCAGCACAGATGCTAGAGACGAGGAATCCCATCAGAGCACTCCCTTCATTTCTTTGCCTACACAGGACTGATAACATTTCCTAATGAGTTAACCAATGCAACTTGCATAATTTCAGCTGATGGGCTATCCCTCTCACTCCTACAGAGGCATTTCCACAGCTTATCACATCTCACCACTCTTTCCTCTCTTAGTTTCATTTCATCTTGTTGTTTTTGTTAGACGCTTGCGATTCACACCAAATACTTTGTCTCCATTTCAGACCCTACTGCCTTTTAGATAGGAGCAGGCTATTGTCAGCGCCTCTTTAGCTGTGGCCTTGCCAGACTGGACCTTCAGCTTCCTTTCTTGCTTAAAGCATAGTAGTCGCTGGTAGATTTATTGCCACAGGTATTTGCATTGTAACGCAATGAATGGTGTGTTTATAGTAGTGCTCAAAAGACATACTGTATTTCATGTTCCCTTGTGATTTGTCTCTTACCATCTTCCCTTCTATATGTTGAGCTCCCTATAAATAGCTTTTCCAGGCTACATTTCAACTACTACTTGCCTGGGAGCTTTCAATTAGCCTCAGAGTAATTGTCCCTCACCTCGCACTTTTTATTCCTGAACTTTAATCTCAGAAGAGATAGTTGTGGGAGAAACGGGGGGGGAAAAAAGCAGACAACAGGAGGATGAATTTCTGTCAGAAGGTGGCCTTTGAGCAATACAGCACAAAATCTCTTCTCACACTAAAACAACGAGCGTGTGGGCCGTAAACTTATGATTTCTTATATTAAAAAATGTATTTTGCCATGAGAAATCATAATCATAATTCAAGTAAACATATAGCAGGAAGTTGTGGCTTCCAGGGTCTGGGCCTAACAGGAGTCAGGTAACACCAGCCTTCGTGGCCACATGGAATAGCTCACATGGCCTTTCCACGGTTATAAGACCTCTGTAAAAAGTTAAACATCACATCCACCTTCAAGAAGAGCAAAAAGGAGGGTCCAGGTAAACACAGGCTACTCAGCCTCTGTCCCTGGGAAGCTTTTACAGACCAAATCCTCCAAGGGAACCACGTCTAGGCATACGAAGAACAGGGTGACTGGGAAGAGCCAGCACAGGCTTGCCAAGGCCTGACTGTGCCTCACCACAAACACAACCATGTGCACGCACGCCTGCAGAAACACCGGCAGGGACCTGGCGCCCCTCGGGGCAGCTGGGGGCAGCCCCGAGGACAGGACACACCTCGAGCAGCGGCCAGGGGGTCCCGGTGGCACCACACAGCGCTGGCCACCCATGGAGCTGCGTGCCCAGGCAGCAGGCCAAGCGAGGCTGTTATCACCCTCGGCCCAGCTTTGTGAGGGGGTGCCCAGAGGGCTGCTGCGCCTTGAGCTCCCCGGTCAGGGCACACCAGGCAGTGACAGCCTGGAGGGAGCCCAGCGGTGGGTCCCCGGGCTGAGAGGGGCTGGAGCATAGGATGCCTGGGGAGGCTGGAGGAGACAAGGCTTCGGGGAGACCTTACTGCTGTCTGCAGCTACCTGCTGGGAGGGCATAGGAAGGATGGAGCAGACGTGTCTCAGAGCCACACAGGGGACAGACAAAAGGCAACGGGCACCAGGTGGAACATGGGAAAACCCACTTTAATATGAGGAGAAAGATTTTCACTGTGAGGGTGACCAAACTCAAAACCAGCCTGGACAAGGCCCGGAATAACCTGCTTTATCTGGAGCTGTTCTGCACAAGAGGTTGGGCTTGATGTCCTCTGCAAACACCTTCAAACCTTAGTTATTCTCTGATTCCTTCAGACTCCAACTATTTCTAAACAGTTAATTTTGCTTTTCCTCCTGGGGAAAATAAAAATAAAAATCAGTATTTATTCTTTTAATTCCACAACTGAATGGCATTTATTTTTTCCCCTGAAATTTCCACAGAACAGAAATTCTGTCTTCAAACAGTCTAATCATAACCTTTACCTTGCTGCTTTGACAGCTATCAAGAATGGGATTTAGGATTTCGGTCCTTTATGGAGAGAAAAAGTAGCTACAAAATTCAGATCCTGGTTTAACATTCTAGTACCTCAAGCAAGAATGCTTATATCTTGGGCTTGGAACCTGGCTTTTCTATAAATGAGACTAGTAGGAGAACGCAACCTTAGTAAAAGAAGGATTTTTTTTCAAGCAGACTTCCTATGAATGTTTTAAGCTCTTTGAAAAATTATAGTAAGATTTTCAGTATTTGACCCAAGACTGAAATTGCAACACTTGGAAATAGAATAAGTTTCAAGGGATGGGTGTTTTTGGAATAAATCAGGTCCTGTGTTTCCAGCTGAGCATCTCTGAAATTGCAAAATATATCATCTCTCATTTTTCAAAGTGTAGTGAAATGTCAGAAAAGGACGGAGAGGAAGCATACAATGAGATTCACATCTGTCATAGTCCTGGACCTGTTGTTCATAGTTTATAAGCATGAAATGTGAGTGAAAAATGCTTCAAAATATTTGCCCCTTTGGATCTTTGAAAGAAGACTATGAAAGTTATGGGGGCAGAAAGGGAAATCAAAGCTAGCATTCGCATTTTTCCTTGACAAAGGGAGTAAAGAGAAACAATAAATTAATTCAGATTGCAAAAGGAAAAGAAATTGTCACCCTGAATAAAAATAATGGTCCATTTTGTCCAATATCCTGACTCATACTCAGTATTTCTAACCCTGGCCAGCCCAGATACATCACAAGAAGATGCAAGAAACCTTTATATTAAAAGCAGATGTGTACCTCAGAGAGACATTTTTTTTAATGACTATTTTTCTTTTCTAAAAAGCATACTTAAAAATCTTACCAAGAAATGTGTCAAATCTCTTCCTGAATCATCTTAAATTTCCAATCTTTGCGATCTTGAACTCCAACATTCCATCACATTTCATGTTAAAAAATATATATACATATATTTTTATCTGTTTTGAATTTATTCTATTTGATGGTACTGGATATGTTCTTATATTTTTCTTTAGGAGACAGGTTATAGAAATTCCCAGTCTATCTTCTGTATAAACAATACCAGCCTTTCAGTCTCCTCTTATAAAAATCTTTATAGTCCTAATCATCATCACCACTTGTCTTAGGTACCCCTATATTACTGCTGTATCAGTCTTGAGATATATAATGTTTAGTACTGCTTAGTCTCAGATGTGGGAGTACTAGTGATTTGTATAATAGCACTATGCATTCTTGTACTGATCTCCTTGTGTTCTCTATGCATCATATCATTTGGTCTGACTGAAGCTGCACTGTAGCTTGCATTGGGCTTTCCATAATTGACTCAAAATGATTTTTGAGATTCCCAAGATATTGAATCACTTAGAAAAAGAAAAACCTGAACTGGATTTCTGTGTCCACTTGCCATTTAACCCTTCATGGTCATTTATCCTGCATGCACAGTCTAATATTTTCTTCCAACTAGAACCTATGCAATACATTTTTGCTTTATAAAGCTTAGAAATAATTCACCACCTATATTTGATATATACGTCAGGAAGCATAAATGAAGTACATATTTATGGGAAAACAGTTTCCCATTACCACTGGTAATCTTAAAGGCTAGAACAAGACCAGCTGACCTCTCTGTTATGACGTCAATTTTTATGCAGAAAGCTTATGGAAGTAGTCACATGAATAATTTAGATCATAAAATTAAAAATCTGACCCAACTACTAGAAGCTGTCTTCCTTGACTTATGCAATTATATGCAAGAAGTGCAATTGTGTTCACAATTAAGTTGTACTTCCAAATTCATCCAGACTCTACTTTTGCATTTGGGAAGAGATTCCTGGTACTTTCAAGTTCACATAGTTAATATCAGGTCCTGGGAAAAAGAGCAGTAAGGTCAGTATGAGTACTAAAATTTGGTAATGAAGAATTTGAAAATCCTTACCTGTAGACTGCTCTAGAATTAGGAGTAGAACCAATTACTATAAGAGTCCCTAACTGCTATGAAAGGTCTTTTTCTCTCCAGTTTTTGCACTTCTAGAAAACAGCTGTGTAATTCTACACTTCTTTGATGTCATAAAAAAATAAGGAAAGAGGGGCTATGTAAAGGCTATCTTAACAACTAGGAATAGACGTTTTAGATTCTGCTTCAGTCATTCTCATATTTAGACAAGTCATTTAGGGGAGATCCAAATTTTGGGAAGATAATCCTGGAACAGAAAGTACCCTGGCAAGACAGTTGAGCTCGCTCTCATGAAACTGTGTTACGTTTTGAAGCACTAGAGATTAATTTGCTTACCACAAATGCTATGCCAATAACTATAGCACTTCTATGTAACTGCAGAGCTCATTAGTAAAATAACATATTCTGAAGCTAAAGCATTGGTATCTGTCACTCCACAACCTGGTGGAAAATCACCTTCATGACTCAGATCTCCCAAGTCCATTTCCTCAAGCCAGGCTGATCAGAGGATTTGCTTTCTTTAAGACATTGTTATTGCTCAAGATGTCACATATTTAATAGTTTAGCACTCTGCAGGGCACTGAAATGACAGCGTGAAGTACGTAATTGATTTCTACTGGAAAACCAAGAAAGAACCAACATAATCAGAAAAAACACACTGAATAGTCTTCACTAAAAAAAAAAAAAAAAGCTACCAGCAGACTTGTAATGTAACCTTCTCTTTAAGCTCTTTGTTTTTGCTTTTCTCAGAGAAAGGGGTGTGAAAAGCTCATCTGTAGGCAAGAAGCTCAGAAATTGAAGTGACAAACTTCACCCAAACTACCTAACTATTTAAAAAGAAATCAATTTCTCTAATATACTGAAGTTGGGTCCTTATATGATCTACCCACAGCAATCTGAAAAATGCTGAAGAACTGGCATGATTGTATCTGAACCTCTAAGTGACAGGAGTACTTCACAATACTCTCAGTCAGCTGCTTGAAGGGGAACCTTTTATCTTCACTAGCTAAAGGAAGGACATAAAAGAGGTCTTTTTGCAGAATGAAAAGTGTAAAACATGCAAGTGTTAGAGGACAACACGCCTAAGTTCTGCTTCCCCATGAAAGGATTTCTTTTTTGCTAGATTATTACTAAGTCAGTGACAGAAGTGCAGCCAAGGAACAGCATTCAATCTTGGACATTGCTGTTTGCATCTGGGATTTTCATTCAGGTTTGTTGCAGGTGGTAAACACATTGTACAGACTCACATATGGCACATAATTAAATGGCAATAGAAAATACGTTGCTAATATCCACTAGAAACAAGGGGAAAAAACAAAAGATAGGCATAGCAGGTTTCTGTCCCCTTCCTTACCATTCTTTTATTTTAGCTCTTTACAAAGCACCATGCCATAAACTGAAAAACGTACAGCACAACACTCAATACTTGTGCCCCTTTGTTAGCAAATAAATGAGCTGCGTTCTGTGTTTTGTTGGGGGAGGGGGAACAGTTAAACAAGCAATTTTACAGTCACCATTTCAGATGAAATATGACTGATACAAACACTTCAACCATGGATCTGAAATACTTCATTCCTCTTGCATACAGATGATAACATTAACCCCACCTTCAGAGAGAAAGTTTTGGGATGGTTAACTAGCAAACTGGGAAACAATTAAAACCAGGACTATTTCTTGGGTACTACCAAATAACCATTATCTAGATTCTCAACAGCTCATGAAATGGATATATTGCTATTACCAATACAAGTTAAGCTGTGACAGAGATGAAAATGTGGAAGCACATCTTCAACACTGCAGTGAGTACCCCAAAAAGATTAATCCCTCCTCCAGCCCTCTCACAAAAAAACTCTAGGACTTTTTTAGGAGTTACTAAATGAACTCGAACATAGAGACCATCTGAATCCACCTCTTCCTACAACTGTCCAATATCAGAGTAAGTCCATTTCAAATTACATGCATTCCCTCCTCTGCAAACATTTACACCTTAGTTACTATGCAGGCATGAGCAAGAAAAAGTGACAGGGGCTAGGACAAGCAGTGTGACAGAGTCAGGAAACAGTCATTCCATCTTTAGACTTGAGTGTGATTCAGACCACACAAGAGCTTAAGTTCCCTGTAGGACAAACTGGAGCACAACAGATGAGATGCCTCCAATAGATGGCATGCTGATTTATGAAAATGATTCACAAAAGGAAGAAGCAAAGACAACCTGGATGAAATCAGCAACGGAAGGATTCATTTCTTCTTTTTCTTTTCTTTTCTTTTTTTTTTTTTTAATAATGTACTGACACATTTGCAAACATCTACAAAGTAATCAGAACAGGAGATTCTTAGTGTAGGAATCCAGCTCAAGGTATTTACTCATTTTTTACAGACGTAATATTTTCAAAGTTAGAATATACTATTACCTATATTATACAGACAAACAGCTGAGGTCCACTGAATATAAGTCAAATTTGTCAGCAATTATACAAATTGCAGAGAAGCTAAAAAATTAGATCCCAATTTTCCCTTCCTCTATATCTTCACAGCCATTTATGACTGTGTAAAGTAGACATGTTATAATTGTATCATATGAAGCATTAATTTAGGTATCTGTAATGCCTATACAAGATACAAAAAAGAAAAGCAAGCCTCTAAAATTCACATATAACATAAATATTGTAATATACTGAGCATTTTCTGATGGTCTTTACCTTCTATTTAACACAAGAATACCCAGTCTCATACCACTGCAAAATCCATTACAGTTTCTCATTACTGATACCAAAATAACAGACAAACCTCTGAAAATATAAATGCTACATCATACAATAGCACCCCATGTGTGGTAATAGATAAGAGTTTTAGAACAGATGTGTATCAGAGCCACTCCCTAGTTTAAGAGTATATTTGGAGAAGCAGAAGAGCCCCAATGCCATTTAGCAAGTAAATATGGTAGTTAGTGAACTGAGACCTCTGTTTTTAATTTACAAACCTGATTTATAATCTCACCTTCCCAAAGCTATTTGTCTGCTCACCTACTCACTGCATTCAGCCTTAAAACTAGATTGCAAGCTGTCAAAGGTTGCAAGAAGCTGCTTTTTTATTATTACTGTTAGTCCATAGGGTGTCTGACACAACAGTGCTTGGCTTTAGATTGAATTTCTGAAGTACCAGTGCAAGTACTAAACAATAACAGTCATCACAATAGCTAGGAAAAGAATCCACCCTAGTTTTTGCAGAAGCAGTTTTGAAGCAGTTTTGCTTTTGACCAGAAGCGCTGGCCGATGTCAAAACAGTACTGGTCATTTTTCCTAGTACCAAAACGGGTAGGGATGTGCAAACACAAAAACACTCCACTGAGTATAAAGTCATTCTGGAACATGCCACTTTTGGTGAATGAAGTACACAAATATTGCACAAGCATAAATAAACGGGGAACACTGGTGCTGCCTTCCTATCCATCACCCTGCAGAGAACCCTGTGATCTGACAGTCACAGCCGATTCAGTGAGTGGCAGTCTAAACTAACACGAGTGGCAAGGCAGCCCAGTCCTGGTAGAGAAGGAGACACTGGTGAATGCACTGCTTTCATCATTCACAAATATGGGGTTCCATCTGGTCCTAAAGCTGTGACTTTCAATGCTTAATAGAACCTCTGTTGCTACATTTCCATGTTTTTGTCCCCTTTGTCCTGATTTATATCTTTTCTCTGCGTTTTAGTTGGGGCTGTTTGCCAGCCCAAACCACACTGAAAAAGAAGTTGGAATTAAGCACAAAGTACCTTTCGGTCTTGTGTGGCCAGCTCTACTGTAGCCAGAGCACTTTTACCAGAAATGATACACGTACATTCTTTGAAAACAAATAACTGTCAGGTGGACATAATCCTATCCTGCACTGAAAATGAGAATTACTGTTATTGTGGGAGTTCTAATTCTCTTATTCTGCATTTCCATATGCTGAACTTCGCAACATTAACAAATATGCTAATGTCAAATTCCAGGAGATGACTTTCCAAATAGATTTGCTTTTATTGTAGTACTATCTTCCCTGCAGTGATGCACCTGCATTGAACTGCTACATGGAGGGGAGGATGAGAGAAGGAGAAGGGAAGGAAAGAAGGAAGAGGGAGAGATGAAAAATAGACACAAAATACTGGCTACAAAATGGCAACCTATTTGCAACACCGAAATTCATTTTCCAGCTGCTGTATTTTTTAAAATTAAAAAAACAGAGAAGTACAGTCAATCAGAATTGCCAAAGATCCCAACTGTTTTGATAAATAGACCAGATTTGGCAGAAAGAAAGAATATGTTCATAAATGCACACACAGACATTCAGCGCATACACCTCCTGGGCTAGAAGAAACCCTCTATTACAATAAGCAGCACATTTTTCGAGAGCAGTTCTTTTTCTTTGTAGTATAAGTGTAAATGAATACTCAGAAAGTTATTACAGTCCAGCCTACACCTATAGGCTTAAGTTATAACATTTCAAGATTGAATCCAATGAAGACAATAGGGCTACAACCCACAGTATTTTTGCTGTTTGGTAAAGACTAAGGAATGAAAGAACAGGAGACAAACACAATCTGAATGTTCTATCTAGCACAACATAAAACGTTAAATGCAAGATTTAATGATAAATGTAGCAAGGGTTGAAGGAACTATATATTCAAACCTGGTTCACTCAAGTACTTCCCACTGGTAACTTGCTTCTCAGAAAGGGGACTTTTAAACAGTAGCTGTCCAGTTTTGTACTGCAGATGAATTTTGTTATGCAGCTGCTCAGTTTGCCATCCCACCCACCAAAAGGCTTTTCCCAGCAGAACTCTGAAGCCACTGTTTAAAGCACTTTGGAACAAGTCTCCTGAAACTGGTCGGAGAAACTCGGACAACAAATGAAGCAAACCTCCAACAGACTTCAACAGGGCCAAGATTTCACCTACAGATAGTCAAGCGCAGGCTTAGCCATCTTCTCTTCTACAACTTAGGCAAGAATTAGCACAATATGAACAGAGTAGTCAATCTAATGCATTGAAACATCCATAATTAATCTATTCAAAAATATTTTTAGACAGTATCTCTACTGAAGTTATTCTATTAGCAATAAAATCATCAGAATCTGTGCAGGGAAACAATTCAAAACTGAAAGATGAGCAAGTTTCCAGCAGACATGTTTTATGCAGACCCACAACTATAGCAAACAATTGAAAAATGTATTTCGTGACTAATCTTTTTCCTCAGGCATTCTGATATGTCATAAATAGTGGTATTAAAAAGCTGCAAGGATCTTAATTAACAGAACCAACTGCTCCTTTTTTTTTTTTTAATGCCTTCAATAAATGTGGTAACTTCGATTATCTATAAAACGGAGACACAGAAAAAATGAGTACAGGCAAAAACTTCCATCTATACAGAAGTCCAACACAAGATCTATACAAAGCTCTCCTTGCATATTCCAAACGATAAATTAACTGGCAACAATACAATACACAAATCTTATCAAGTTGTCACCTTATGACCTATATAAATTTATTGTTGAAACTGTTAGCAAAAAAATGTGCATCCCTAAGTCCTAGCTGCTTGGCATATTGTCTTTCACACTAAATCTACCCTGGATATTGTCCCTGTAACTCCTAAACAAGATTTTTATTAGCTTCAAAAAATAAAAATCTTGTACTCCTGATCTTCAGAATGTTGCTATCATCTAAAAAACAGATGTGTAACTACTGGAAATGCCCTCTCCTGACAAAGAGAGGTTAGCAATTATTCCTGGGATTCTAGTGGTAAAAGTATGAAATGGATATCAAAAAAATCCAAATAATACTCCAGCTCAGAACCTTACCAGAAAGCTCAGCAGTGCAAAGATAGGATAATTTTCCCAATAACAATCCTATGATTCCGTGATTAAATCGTAAGTGCTAAACTGAAGTACTAAAATGCCTTCGAAAAACTGCTATTACGGACACAATAAGGAAAGCAAGAGGCTCACCTGTTTATATGTTATTTTCACACTTTCTGCATTCTGACTTGGTTAAGTACATCACAACAGAAACATTACTGTTTCAGTCTAAACTCAACCAAGTTTGTGTATGCATCTACCAAATGATTTTTGAGGCACTTGAACATAAGGTGTTCTACAAGATTATCCATAAATAAAATGTATGGCAAAAAGTCCTTGTATTCCCCCAAACAATAGTATGAACCTTCTTTCAAAGATTCCTACATGCCAACACTGAAATGTACATTTAAAAGTAAGGCAGTCTGAACATTTTTTGAGCACACACTCGTATATACAACCTGAAAATGAAAACACCTGTTTAGAAGAAAGCATCCAAAACGTTCCAGAATCACATTCTATAATCACAGAAATGAACATCTAAAACTAATGTGTTTTTTGTGGGCTTTTGTAACAGAAAATGAAATGTTCTAGTGAGAGCTGAGAGAGTAATTTCACCCCAAAAGATAATTTTGAGAAAGTACTGGGCACATGAAAATCTAGTTTCATGGGGAAGCATCATTAGCCTCAAATACAGGCTTGCTAGCAGAACTAAAATATAAGAATACTGCCTCTTCTATATATATATATATATGGTATTTATTCATTAGAAGAAACAAGTTAAAGAGACTGCATCAAGCTCTTTCCCTAGGCAATGTTCCATTGCAGAACGGGTAGTACCTATAGTTAGGTGTCAGAAGAGTTTCTTCCTGTCATAGAATAAACAAATTTACCATTTGCTTTAAATTATTCACATGACCAAAGTTAAAGTATCTGAATTTCCTGATGCAACAGCATAAACATGAAAAATATTTTAAAACACGCATTTTACTAAGTACATGTCTGTATACATACACATTATCTTCATCTATAAAACTATATAAATAGCTTTAACTCATACTGTTTACAGAGTACTCCTGCCTCAGCTACTGCACTGGCTGGAAGATGAAGGCCGTGCAATGAATGAGGCTGCCATTTTTTTTATCCTCATTAAGTCAGAGTGACAGGACCCTGAAAGACCAAGGCAGAACTGCTGGATCCAGATTGTGTGTCAGGTGCTTGACTATTCTACACTTAAAACCCTTCCATGCTGGAGGCTCCAAACCATTCAGATACAAACTTGCCCATTGTTTCCCCCTGCTTCCCACGAGAAAGCTTTTCCTGGTGATTAAGCTGAAACATCTCGGCTGAATGGACATGAGTTACAGATCCCCTTATGCTTTCAAAAACTTTTACAGTAGATCCCCTTAGTCTCCTGTCTTTAGACAGAATGATTAATCCTGGACAGGGAAGGCCCACAGGAGTTCGCATTAACCACCTCATCAATCCGTGGCGATCCGTACTCTAATTATGTTGTGCAAACCCTAACCGAATAGTGCTTCTTACATATGTCGGGGCCATTCAGTCACACTCATTACTTTAGTTGCTGCCACAAACTATAGCTCTTAAGAGTACAAATTATTCTTAGAAGTAGGATAGGTAATTTGCACAGCATACCTTCAATACTTCCTATCATTATCCCTGTTTCTTAGATACAAGATACTAAGGCAATCATTTATCTCAAAATTCTGCTCCCATAAAACAGGATTTTCCCCTTGCATTCATTCAGACCTGATTAAATTCACTGTAGTTTGTGACTTGCAACAGCAGTTTCTTTTTGTGATACAGAATTAATTTACAAAGCTTTTGTTTTTGTAACAATTAATAAGCAATCTTCACACAGCCAGGCTGGCAGAAAAATGTCGTGTATTTCAAATGTGCTTGTTTCCTCTCAGAAAGGTGTTTCAAGTGTAGTTCATATATTAAATCACCGTATACATTTTTGTGATGGGTAATTTACATGAGTGAACACAGAGCTTTTGATGCTGATGTTTTATAATGTTCATATGAAGTATTGCAAACGCTTTACCAAAGAGCCTCCTTGATTTACAAACATCATTCTATTTCACAGCACATTAGGCTTTATTATACCTTTTCTCTCTCTTCACCRTATTTTTATTCCCTTTATTAAAGTAAGCTAAACTCAGAATATGGAACAGCCATTTCTTTAAATTCATGGATATCCCTTTATAAAGGCACGGTCCAGCTATATCAGTTCTACCCACAATACTGCATATTTGTCCACCATGATTCAAGGGAACATACTGAATACTTAACATTAAAAAGGGGGGCTAAAAAACAGAGAAATATAAGCAAGACTGAAAAAATGTCAGCAAAGTGGGATGCCTTCAGAAGGACATGAATCATTTATTAAAAAAGATAACAATTTTCAACTGCTGAGGCTAGCCCTTAACAATAAATGTTTTCTGACATCATACCAGAGTCTTTGTTTTAATTTTCTAAGAGTCAAAATCTCCTCCAACACATAGGTTCCACATAATAAGGGAAAGAAATAATCAGTTAATCTTGAACAGGAGAATTAAATACTATCTTTGGAAAACTTGTACTCCTGAGCAACTGAAAGAGCATAAGCCAAAAAGGTATTCACCATTGATGCGAGGAAGTACCTATAATTATAGGTGTGGCCAAAGTCACACTGGTGTTACACCAGACAATCCATCACCTTGCTTTTTAACTTTCCGTTTTTCTTCAGGTAACAGCTGATCACATAGTCTGTATACTGAATGACAGATTTTCGGAGATGTTGGTGGGGGGGGGAGATGTGGGGGATACCACTAAAAAAGCACATACCAGGTAATTTGCAAAAGCAATAACTGAACACAGGAATCCCATCTCCCAGATCTCATCTGTCCTCTTCGGAGCAGTTCTACTTCTCTTAAATTCATTTTTTGGTAATAACTACTTAGGAATCATTATGACATGAAATACAAGACAAGCAATTCTGCAGAGTGGGGAACAAGCCTCCTGAATATTTCATTAAAAGAGATTATTTTAACAATACTATGAAAAAGCATAAAGGCTGGCAACAACTTTCCCCTGTCTGTTGCTGTCATAATAACCTCAACAAAATACAGCAACCCAGAGAAGGTGACAAGAAATCCTGGAATGCAAGGAAAAGGTTGGAGAAAGAGATCTGGTAGATACAAATGAGAGAGAGAAGGGAACTCTAGAAACTCTGAGGGAAAACAGAGACTGCATGGAGAAATATGCTGTCAAAGGGAAAATCAAGGGCTTATAGACAAGACAGAAGAGCTACACAGTTGAGATGACTTGATCACTTGTTTTTTCAAGATATTATGGAAGGTCTAGCAATTACACACTAGCAATTACCTTTGGATAAACACAGCAACCTTAGTGCATCCAAAGCTAACTGTATCCTTTGTCCTTCAGCTCAAAGAAATATCTGAGCAGAGTGGATGAGCTTCCCAACTATTTCATTTCTGAAACACAAACTACTAACAAGTCCAACAATCTAGATTATGGTAAAGGCAAGACAGCAAGTTATTGAAAAGAGCATATTCAAAAATACTCTCACATATCCACATCAGGCAGCAAGAGCTGAGAGCTGATAGTACCAATTTTCTGCTCAAACGGCATTTGAGATGCACGGATATTCAACATATAGTCATCACCATCAAAAGTTACAAGCATATCAACTCTAGTGACCTACAAATTAAAAAAAGTCTCTAGATGATCCTGTTTGCTCTAGCGAGGATAGAAAAGGCACCATCTCTCCCATCATAAGACAGGGAGATGCAATGCCTTTTTCTGTTAGTTTTCACTTGCTTATAAACTCTGGAAATACTCAGTAAACTTCAAACCACAATCTGCAGTCTGAATCTTTATCCATTGTACAACACATTTTTTCAAGCACTTCAATTTAAATGAGTCCTGCATTTTAAGAACAAGCAAAACCACCAATTTACACTGTTAAAGAAAGTAGCTACCAACTCATTACTAAGAGTGACCTTTCTAAGGAACAAATTCAATTTCATCTATAGAACACATTCCTAAGCAATTAATACAATTTTGAAAACAGAAATTTCAGAAAGAATTATTGTTTTGTTCTCTAGTGCTTTGGCCCTTGCAGCACACTACAGTCATGCTTTTAATTGAGTCCTTTTCCTGGCAGGTGCTTTTCTGACCAATTATTTCTAGGGTTGAAGGGAACAGAAGGCTAACACGAGGCCTCTGCAGTCTCATCTTCAGGCAGAGACACGGTGAGGAAGGACCCACACAGTTCATTCTTTTACTTACCAGCAATACAGAGAGGAATGTGAGGAAGAACAGAAGGTGGAGTATGGGAAGTAAATCAACATATTGAGATTGTATGAGTACCTCTCATTACTGGAAAACAGTTGCCTTTCCACCACTTTCCTGATCACCCATTAATGTGTGAGCCCTCCTATTAAAGAGCCCAAGATACTCATCCTGTAGAAGAAAAGTGGAAAAGGACCAGGCAGCAACCACAAGGAAAGCAACTGCTAGGGAAGATTTTTGGATGAGATAAGAAAGTAGTGGAAAAAAGGGTGAAAAACATCTAAGGTAAGTAGAAAAACCTGACTATTTACTCTCAGAAGGACATGAGGAGAAGTTACAGTTAAGCACTTAATAAGAAAGAGAATTTGTGTAAACCTCAATTAAACAAACTGAATGATCTGATCTGTTAGATCAGAAATCTTTTTATGATTATTGATAGATAACATCATAAAGAAGCTCCAGCTCATTCTGTGCTTCAGTCGCTCTAGAAAGGATGACCAAAAAAAAAGTTGAGAAGTATAAAGCTAAATAACTGAGAGAGGTGAAATTAAGTTTTCAATGTATGCTAGAATCAGTGCAAGATTCCCTGAAAGAAATTAATTAAACAAGAATAGAGAAGCTGAAGGAAAACATTATGTATCCAAGATTTCTAGACCAGCTATTCTGACACCACTTCCCTCTCAGGTGTTTTGTGCTGAATTTAAGTGGTAAAGTGTCACATACACAGGTAAGCTATCAGAAGACTGAAGTGTATGCTGTGTGTTCTCCTTCTCAGTAGTTAGGAAAAATTCTGAACATTTTGATAGCAGTCTTCTTGCAAGCAGTCATTTCTTCTGGACAGAGTCACTGCTACTTATTGTCCAGTTTTCTGGTTAGAAATTAAGAGAGATCTTGCAAGATGGAGTATTAAAGTGTTTATTAAAATCCTTTTAAGTGAATTTTACTTGGAAATGAAAGAAGAGAGTTCCACAAAAACTGATGGTGTGATAATAGCCCCAAATATATTACAACAAACACTCTGTCATCCCTTATTTTGTAATTACAGGGAACACAGAATTTATCATAGTGGATTAATAGCTCTTCTCTAAGAAGAGAAGAGACCACTTGATCACCCATCAATGGCCGTAAAATTTCACTCTGTTACCCATGTGCAGAAATCAGTATCATCTTTGATGGTAGTGTATTTTCTGCAAAGGCTCCCAGCCTTGTGACACCAGGAGAGGGGACATACTTCCCTAAGTAGGTTAACTCCAACTGTTAATTAACCTCTAGAAGAAGTGCTTGCCTTTATCTTCTGACTATCTGTTCCTCTTATTCCTCCTTTTGATCCCTTTATCGCATCTTCCCCCATAACAATTAGAACCACACCTTAATGGCCAGCATTCTCTATGCATAAAAATTACTTAAGCTCTTTGAACAAATCACCTTCAAATTATCTTCTTTTTGATAAACCACATTATAAAGGTACCATCAGGGCTCAGTTAAGGACTTCACCTCCAACCTCCAATATTCATTAACTCTTTTATATTCCCTTTCCAAATACTGAACTGTTCTTTAAAAAAAATTAAGACTTAAAAACACAGAAACAAAAACTGTACATAGTATTGCAGCATGAGTCTCATCAATATTGTATAGAGTTAAAGTGACCTCCTCACATCCTTTTGTACATTAAAGTGACACATTAATCTTTTTAGCCATRCTGTCTTAAAATGCTTTTGCACCATGATTAGTAGGTAATTTTCAAAGTCACTGATATCACTCCCCATTCTGCATATTCGCCCAGCATTTGGCTGAATCAAAACATATTTTATTTAGAATTGACTCATCTTTTCAAGTGATCTAAATCACACTTTAGGACTGTTCTGAGTCATCATTCATTACCATTCTGCCAGTCCCTTGCAGCAGTCATAGTTTTTTTTCCATGAGCAAGTTTATATTTACTTCAATATTGCTGATGAAAATACCTAATAGCATCAGGCAAAGTTCCAAACTCAGTGAAACCTCACTAAAAATTCTTCGCTTTGATAATGTTTTTCTATTGAGACTGCTTTTTACAATTTGTCAGTTAGCAAGTTCTTAATTAAATTAGCTTTCAGATGTGCTTTATAAGTACTATATAGTGTTTCTCTCAAATTGTAATAGGAGCAATGTAATGTTTTGCCCAGTATCCTTCCAAATGGCTAATACCAGCTGCCTCAGAGAAAGGTTTAAGTAACCTTAAAAATTACTGTTATGAATCCACCTGCTTCCAAGGGAATATTTCTCCAAAATCTTAGTGGCTGACTTACCCAAGAAGCACAAAGATGCATAAGCTTTAATAGCACTTTTATACCTATAGCTATTCATAGTAGATACACTAACAACTAGTTTGCTTTATATATATATATATATATATATATATACACACACACACAAATATATATATGATCACAGTCTCAGTCTCTATAACATTTGAAACGTGCTACCATAAGATATTATGTAACATTAAAAAAAACATTTTATCTATTTTGAAGTTTCTACAGTTTAGTTTCACTAAAATTCTTTGCAATATATCAGCATCCAACTGTACTCTACTGCCAGAAGAGATTAGATCCAAAGTTGGTATATCCCAAATGTTCTAAGATGTAGAATTCTACAAAATTATTTCATTTTGCTCTTCAGGAAGACATCTGAATATCTTAAATCTGCAGTATGGGTCCCTTACGATCTAATAAACCCACTCTCTAACCTACTGCCTGCTTTTCACTTAGGCTCAGAATGTTTTGCTATTTATCCATGGTTAGCTATTTACCCCTCAGACTTGCTCTCGGCCCTCTTGATTGTTTTTGCACATATACTGCCTGCTGTAGTTTATGATAATTTTTATTGGCCTCTATAGAGCTGACTTCTCCATTTTCTCAAGCCCGTTTGGCTCCAATGATCTTGTCATTCAGCCACTGGAAGCTCAGTCTAACCTCCTTTTTCTGCCTGGACTGCATGCATCTATAAAACAATAACTATTACTTGCGTGCCCCAGCCGTATAGAAATTAATTATGCATGTCTGTGTTACAGTATATGTATTATGTCTGCATATGCAGGCATTCTTAAAAAGAAAACCTTAGCTCTTCCCACCAAAAGAAAAGGCGAGTTTTAAATTTTTCACTTGGAATAAAATTAAAAATTATAAGTAAGCTTTCTGCAAAGGAAACTTAAAACACTAGAAATTACACAAAATGTATTCTTACCTATAGACAACGTTACCAATATTAAAATTGTTAAAACAAATAATTAGATTAATGAACTGCTCCTTCCTTCTAACATTTACACTTAATAGAGAACACTGCAATAGATGCATTTATTTAGATGATTTAGAATGATGAACAAAAACAGGCAAGAGACATCAGTTCAGTAAAACATGATAGTATCTCACTGAAGTCAGAACTTTTATACTTTCTCGTTGTGTTTTATACTGGCTTATGTAAAATAATCTCAGAATTATCTGACTCTCTCTAATTTAAGAGGGAACATGCACACCGCT
Source organism: Apteryx rowi (assembly GCF_003343035.1). Classification (NCBI taxonomy): domain Eukaryota; kingdom Metazoa; phylum Chordata; class Aves; order Apterygiformes; family Apterygidae; genus Apteryx; species Apteryx rowi. Next base: position 143,642 of record NW_020451039.1, on the reverse strand, counting down.
TCAGCACACCTCCTGGTCTGGGAGACTAAGGGACAACATTCTGGCTGCCCCACACAAACCTGACATCTTAGGGCTTGGTTCCAGTAAAGAATATCCAATACCCCCACTTGTGCTCAGATCCATGCTTTGTCAAAGTGGCTCTCTAATCCAAATTCTTTTACAAATCAAATAACAGCATCCTGTGATCTTCTCAATAACCCAGCTGTTTGCTCTAGGGGTTTTCAAAAATTTAACTACTTTGACAAGGGAAAGTTTGACTGCCTTTGAAAGACTTGCTTTCAAAGACAAAATTATACAGGTCAAACTACTGCCCATGGAGTATTCTGGTTAACTTTGACAATGATGGATACCTTTCATGACCAATTCCCAAATCCCTTATGCCTACACTTCACAACTGTCCTTAATGATGAATGACAGTCATCTGCATTGAATGAAAATTTTCCATCACTCTCATCCCCAAAGAAATGGCATTATCACCATGTTTTCTTGCTGTAGTTTATCAAACTCGAAAATACAGAGTCTCTTACTACTAGATTCTTTACTAATATAACAACTCAAATACTCAGCTACATGTTTTGGAATGCAGATGGTAATAGGCATCAAATCACTAGATACATTACACTCTGTTTTCCTTACCTTAGGAACTGTGAGTCTTATTCCTTAAAGAAAATGTAATGTGAAGAAGACAGACTGCTTTGATTTGAAACAGGCTCAAATATCCCATCTGAGCTTTGAAGAAATACCTGATAGTTAGTTATAAAATAAAGAGATACTAAAAACCTTATTTTGAATGGAAGGCTTATTCTCACCATTCACAGGAGTGGATATTTTATTTGCTTACTGAGGTGAGGGTTTGCCAGATTCTTAAATCTTCACTACTTCAGTGTTGACTGAAATAGGCCACCAAAAAGACCGTATTAAAATGTCATCCAATAGAGTTTTCACTTTGTGAAAACGGACTCACACAGGCCACAATTCTCCTTGAAACTAATTACATGTTAGTGGCAGATCCAATTGAATTTCTTGTAACAAACAATAAAAGCTTGGTTCAAAATTATTATTTCCATTTCGGTAACAATGAAAGGCCTCTTTCGTAGACCAGGACCTCACTGTGTCATACAATGTTCTGTAAAAACAGAACAAAAAGCACTGCATATAGAACAAAATGTTTGACTTCTAACTTAAGAATTCTCTAATCTAGATATAAATCATCAAACAGAAAGAAACGTGATAACAATAGAGGCATAAGAATACCAGGAACAATGAGGAAATATTGGTCAGCTTGTGGGGGCAGCATCATTAGCAGACTACAGACTTACATTTTGTAAAGCATCACGTTAGTGACTTTTAAGAGGAGTGTTTAAGAAGAACAAGGAAGTGACTTCATAAATGTTAATAAGGAGCTCCTCCCAAGCATGCAAGGCAGGAAGGGTGAAAGCATGAAGGAGCTCATTTTAAAACATAAATAAACCAGTAAGGGAAGCTCAACTAATATGCCACTGGATAGAACAGGGGTCATCTAATACTGCAGACAGGTGACTGATGGGGAGCAACAGGTCTTGAAAACTTTTTTTTTTTTTTAAATTTGCACATGGATAGAAATGAATATACCTTTCTAATATCTTACAGACTTTATACCTGTGGTATATTTCAGCAGTATTTAGCCATTATCAGTATGGGTTGAAAAGGGTAATCAGTTGCTAGGGACTGATAGGAGGCAGTATGCTAACACTGATGCAGTGATAGAGTGTTTGCATGCACATGTACACACTGGGTAAGGGTGGGAAGACGACTGTGAGGTGACACAGAGGTGAATCACAGTGAATATATAAAAGCCTACTCCCCAAGGTAGATCACTCCACAGGCACACACAAAAAAAAGAATTACCAGATGGTCACAGGCAGTATTCTCCACTTGCTCATGCATGCCTCAACTCTGGGAGCTTCATTTGTGTTTATCTTTGGGTTTCTGATCTTTAGAAACCTGACTGCTTTCAAAAGGTACTTAATTTTCTACTTACAGGCTGATTCAACACCATTTGCGTGGTCCAGGTGTGCTGCCTGTGGAACACAGGGCATCTTTCCTGAGTCTTGCAGTAGCTTCAGAAATACCTTTCACAAAATAGAAAAAGTAATTCAGATTCTGTTTCCTATGAACTATACACGTATATTCTTTTTTAATCACAAATAATTCAGATTGTTAGATATCAGTAATGGCTGCTGTAGCCACCCTGCTGCAACATCATTATAAAATTATGCAAGGTCTGCAGGGGAGGAACTCTGGGGATAAGCAGAAAGGAATAAGTACCAATAGATGCCAATGCATGTATACAAAGCATTGTTTACCCACACACACCACTATCTGCAAAAGACTGGCTGCCCTTGATTGACATTTTATGCTGCTAAACTGTGGTGTATGTTGGAACGCAGTTACTGAACGTTTTACCAAGAGCATATTGACAGCTTTAAATCTTTTCTGATATCCTAGCTGGAAATCTCTGGTCACAACTGGAATTAATACTAAAGAGCAGTACCAGTTCTCTGTCTTAACAGAGTACTAAGTCCAATGTACAAAATCCTACAGAACTGAGAATCCACAGAGCTCTGAGGAATGTCCACACTTATGCAAGCAGGTAGGCAGTCTCACCATCTCTATTCTAACCCAAAGGTGATCTAGGCTCTCTAATGGTGAATGTGAAAAGGTGATTTAACTCTAAGATAAATGCATCTATTTCTAATGCATATTTTGCAGCAAAACCATTAGCACTCCTACGCCAAATGGGGAAAAGATGATCCTGTTTCTTAAAATTGCTATATGATTTTTTATTTTTTTAATAAAAGTAACAATTTAGTAATCTACAGAGTAAAATCTTTATGGTAGAATCTTCCTAAGTAGAGGGACACACACAAGGAAGGAAGCAAATGGTAATAATAAAATATTCAACAGAATGAGGCTCTTTCAGCAATGCACCTTTGTGGCAAAGGGGGCCAACAGTATCCAGGGCCCCATTAGGAAGAGCGTTGCCAGCAGGGAGGTGATCCTTCCCCTCTAGTCAGCCCTGGTGAGACCACACCTGGAATGCTGTGTCCAGTACCAGACTGCCCAGTACAAGAGAAACACAGACATATTGGAGCAAGTCCAGCAAAGGGCCACAAAGATGGTCAAAAGTCCAGAGCATCTGTCATATGAGGATGGTGCCCAGGACGAGAGACCACAGGCACAAAATGAAATACGGAAAATTCCACTTGAACACAAGAAAACACCTCTTCACAGTGAGAGTGGTTGAACACTGAAACACATTTCCTAGAGAGTCTGTGGAGTCTCCACCCTTGGAGATTTTTAAAACCTGACTGGACATGGTCCTGGGCAACCCGCTCTAGGTGAACCTGCTTGAGCAGGGGGGGTTGGATTAGATGATCTCCAGAGGTCCCTTCCAACCCCACCTATTCTGTGATTCTGAGAATTCACCAACCTTGCTACAAAGAGACCTACTTAAATGGTATATACACTTTGCCAAGTACATTTGTGTGACTCACTACTCCATGCTTAATCCTGCTTCAAAATTCTATCCATATTAAGTCCTTTGAATTTCATAGAAGTGTATTTCAAGGCTGAGGGACTGAGAAGTAAAGAAGCCTGGAATAGCTTCCATAGTGGCTCAGTATTTGCACTCATCCCACTCCTTGAGAGCCCAAGTGAAAAACAAAATTCAGAAATTTCCTATCAGATACTCGTTTGCATTGTATTTTCATGATAACTTCTAACAAGGGGATATCATTTAGGAGATTATTTTTGAGGAGGTTTTGAGATCATCAAGAAAAGAAAACATAATTTGCTACTGGGATAAAAGCTCCCTGTGGCAGCAAAATCAGCCACCTCATTCAGTTGCTTTACAGTAAAATTTGGTCTGAGAAGTGCTTGAACTTAATACTACCTTTAAAATAATTAAATTTTGTTTTAACCTCAATTACAATTCAAACAGTAACCTAGGAACTTCAGATTAAAAAAAAAAAACTTGCAAATAAAAATCAACAGCAATTGCAGCTGCCAGGAACATATCTAAATGAACACCAAAAGCAAAACCAAATTTTCATTTCTCTTGATGCATTCTCTGCTTGCGTTTAATGGCAAGACTGATTATAACCATGTTAAAACTTTCATAGATCATTAAGAAACCATTTATTTTTCCCCACAAAAGAACCTCATATCAGCTATAACAAGAAACTCTTTGTTTCTAAAGAGCTCATACTATAGACAATAAAACTCAGTCAATTTGAAATACTTTACAGTTGTGGAAAGATATTTTTTGATTTGTTAAGGTCTGCCTGTTACGTAAACCGTGTTTTGCTTAGTCAATATAATTGCCATTTAATAGTGGCTATTGATTGCATAGTTACCTGCCAGCTTTCAGGGAACACTTTTGGCCATTAACAACTGCAAGGCCTGAAGAAATTTAGTATCTCTTGACATTTCTGTATTAGAGCCTGGGGGGAGATCCTGACTGCCCAAAATACATCCTAATTGACTGCTTTGGGCCTGCTTGCTGATGGCTCTGCTGCACCAATTCTGTCAAGCCAACCCTTCACAAATGAACCAATTAAAGCCACAAAGGAACTGTTTCTCTTCAGCTAGGACAAAGACTGCATGACAAAATGTTGCCTGCACATAATCAGCTCAGTTTCAAAATTCTTGCTGGGGTTGCAGATGGACAACATTTTTTTCTTTGATCACAAGGTATGTCACTTGAAGAGGGACTGTAGCTACACCCTCAGAAGAACTCTCCCTGCCTACTGGAGGTAGCTCCACTGCCACAGCTATTCTGATACAACTATACAGGCAGAAGGCCAGCTGCACTGCCTGATCCTCCCCATAGTATCCAGGCAGCTCTTAAACGTCCTGTATTAAGGATGGGAATTATTAGTGACCCTGTGGTACAGAAGAAATGGTAATTTATCCAGTGTTGCACAGGATATTGCCCACAGAAGTAGTATTAGCATGAGAATGTTATTAGCATTATGAGTACCCTCCAAAATACACAGAAGAGATCTGGGAAGGTTGGGATTGGACACCATGACAGAGAAACAATGTGTTCTTCCCATACCAAAAAGACTGGATAAATTCACCCAAGAGAAGGTGTCTTCTAGCCTTCAGCAGAACATCTCTCRCCCTACATGCCATAGTGGTTCCCAGTTAAAGATGCTTAGATAGCAAGTCCATGTCCTGACCAAGGACTTGGCCAAATGGCTGTATATGGAGAACACGAAGAGATGGACATTTCCTGTACTCCCCGTAAGCTAACCGTGCATGGCAGCTACTGCCTGATCGAGTACCTTCTAATTCCTTCTTTGGGACAGCATCATAAAAAATAAGCCTGGTCCACTGATATAATGGGACAGTATCCCTGATTCTCCACTGCAGAGCCTGGGAACCCCCCCATGCCTTAGTAATCATTCCTAAAGCACATCTTCACCTTAAAGGAAAAAGGGTGAAGAAAGTCAAAGTGGTTGGCAGGAGAAAGCGAAGTTAAGTAAAACCTATAGATAGTCCTTTATGATCTAAAACCATGTGATGACATTTTGGAAACATTTCTGGGCCATCCTATCCCACAAAGCCCATATGTATCCTAGAGAAGGGGTGGGTGGGAAAGTGTACATTTTTTGCTGTCAGTTAATTGGCAACAAGCACCTGCAAAAAGAGTAGTAAAAATTGTGAAGGGTAACAAATGAAGTAGTTCAAAAGTCATAAAAACATCCCTGAAAAATAAGCAGCACATGAAATTAGAACCACACCTAAGCAGTGTTTAATCTTCTCCCAGTTGTTTTTATTAACTCTTTCACTACAGCAGGCAGACTCCCAGGAGCACATCAGTGAGCAGTGCTAAATACTCACTGTTTTATACCACAGGTAACAACCAAATCCCCAAATCTGAAAATCCCACATTTAAGAAACATTTATCTTCCATTTGGGGAATGCTTACATCTTGTATAAGTCAGCATCTCTGCATTTTCTTCAGTAACTGAGCAGTACCAGAGTAAGTATTCCTGGGAAGTTTCTCAGTTTTAAACCTACAATCCTAATCTGCATTTTACCTTGAATAACTTCCCTATGTAGGACCCAATTTTCCTCTTGTTACATTTTCTATTCATGTTGCTTTTATATTTTCTTCCAGACAGATCATGCTTGCTAAAGCCTTCTGCAGCAGCAAGCATTTTACAAAGTGGCACGATACAGAAGCAGCTGGAGAGCCACTCGTTGTAGATGACCAGGTTGACAGAGGAACTTTTGCAAGCAGGTCAACAGCTATCCACTAAATGGAAACATGTTCAACTGCTAAACTTAGATACACAAACAAAAAAAGACAACACACACTTGGCACAGCTCAGAGACCAGGGAAGACATTATCCATGCTTTCAAGGAAAGTGCTTTAAATAGGAGGGGAGTAGCAAGGTTCACTTCTACCCTTGCCCCTGAGAGCCAGCTACATGCCAGGTGCCAAAGGACAACCTCAGCCACCCTCGGGGACGGGGGGAGCGGGTGGCCACGCTGGCCGCTGGAACAGGCCACCCTATCACCATAGCTTTTTCTTCCGCACTGCCAGATTGTGAGCAAGTACAGGAGAGGCACTTGCCTCTGGGAAAAAGCTTCTAGCCAGATGGCAGCACTACAGTACAATAGATTAATATGATCATGCCATTATTAGATGCTGTTAGAGCATTCTCAACAAAAATGAATCTCATTTGAAAAATATATGGTGTTTCAAGGACAAAATATTTCAAGGAGATATATGGATTTTCCCAGGAAGTTTTGGCGCAAGCACTATTGACATTTCATGGAAGAGAACTTCAAGAAAAACACTCCAGTGAAAGTTACTTAAACACATAAAGATATTTCAATAGTTTTGTTCTCTCCCCAATGAAAAACAAGAAAACTAAATTTTGAAACCCTTAAAATTGCCACCAAGTTAAATATCAGTCTCCAGAGAACTCTCAGTATACCCTTATTTTAATTAACCAACCTTTCCCATCCTCCTCTTGCTTCTGTTAATACTCTTTGGATTACAAGCATTATGAAGTACACACAAAACAGCTGAAAAAGATATTTAAAATCTGAACAGAAGCAAATATAACATTAATGAAATTTGAAGCGTCATGAACCTATTTGTTAGATCTTCAAGATTCCTTTGAGGTATGAATGGTAGTCGAGTTTCTCTTGAAGGGTAGGATTTTAGAGAGTGCAAGTGTCCCTCAGACAAAAAAATGAATAAAAAAAAATCAGAGACTGTAAAAGAGAAAGAAGAGAAAGGACAAAAAATAAAAATAACACATTTTTTCCTTTAAAGTCAGAGTTCTTTGTTTCCAGATGGAATTGTTTGAATAGACTAAATAGCACTATTATCTGCTATCCATTTAGTTGCCAGCGCAAAAAGGCTTTTGATAAGAAAATGGAGAATGGATTTTGTAAGGACTAATCGTGAGATGCAGAGATGACAGAAATCATCCCAAATTAATGCATTAAGTCTTCAAGCTGAAAAATGGTATATCAATATCTAATGCTGTCTTTAAAGTTTTGGGTTTTTTTAAACATCCCCTACAGAAAAAAACAAAACAAAACAAAACAAAAAAAACAAGAGCAAGCATTCTCAGCTGAATGACAGATGCAGCACACTGAGGAGCTTTCACATTTTCTGCAACTTCATATTTACTTTACAGATGCCAATTCTGGAACATTGTACAGTATCCCATAGGGATGTAATCAAAAAAGGCTCTCAACATATACATTACCTTAAAATCTATAAAGATTGGCAGTGAATACTACTCTTTCTTATAGCATGTTAACCACTCTATATAACTTGAAAGAAAATAACAGGCTTTTTCAATAAGCTTTTGACTCGCCTCACAGAGCTGTATAGCAGGGAGATAATACACTTGACAATAGTGTGTAAAATGTAATAAACTTATGCAGATAATTTCATCTGTTTTTTAAATTCCCATTACCATAGCAATTGCTTGTCCCTTGTTTATATATTGTGGTCATATATAAGAAAAGCATCAAAGAGCAGGGGGGGTTGTGGGTTTTTTGTTATTGTTGCTGTTGTTTGTTTGTTTGTTTGTTTAATAATTTGGTTATATGGATCTTAACTTCAAAGGAAGTCACGTATTTGCTGGTAGATCATTCTTTTGGACGGCAATCTAAAAGCAAATCTGYGAAAACAGATCCTTTATGTCGGTGCAGGGTTCTAAAGACTTCTGTAGCAAATCAATATAGTCCTAAAGATGTAAGTGGACCACTTTAGGATACAGCAGCTCCACTTGGTGGTGTATTTATTGAATGAATTTGATGAACAATTGTCATTTTAGGTTTATTTACATCACTGGGGTTCTATCTGTATTTCTTTTCCCAGAGGTTATATAAACATCACTAGTTCTAAACTTGCAACAACAAACCCAGAACTGTTGATACTTTCAAGTATCTGATCCCATTAATTCCCATATGTATAGCTCATGCAGCAGAAATATAATGCATGATTAATGTGTGCCAGGCCTTCTAGAGTCTCATCTTCATAAGCCCAGGAGAAGCATCCTCCCTAGGGGATACTGTGTTCCAAATGACCATAATATTACATCATAACATCTCAAACTTTTCCAGAGAACAGAGGGAGAAGGGATATGCCATTTTTCTATATTAAGTGTCTTCCTTTTTATAAAGATAGAAATCTATAGGAACTTGCATTTCATATGTTTTGTTTTATTTTCTAACATATACTGAATTGTCTGTTAGAAAACAGTCCAATCTTGTCTCTCTGTAACACTAAAGGAAATCACTAGAGAAATGAGTTTCAAAAAGCAATACTGAGTGGACTATGTCATCAAATAAAAAAAGGTGTGTTTTGTGTATCAAAAATACTGGCATTAGTCTTTTATTATCACTTGAAGTGGAAAAACGGTATTTTTAAAAGGATCTATAATACAGAACTTAAACAATGGTGGTTTAAGGAATTTGGAAATGAGCAGTTATAGTTCCAAGGAAAATAACTTCTCTCCAGAATAACTAGTTACACAGAGCTAATTCAGAAGTGATAAAGAATCATAATAGTCTCCTTCTCTGATACATTTGGTCAAATGACACATATCCATACGTGTGTGTGTGTATGTGTGTATATATATGTATGTATGTATGTGTGTGTGTGTGTATATATATACACATACATATATACACACATATACACACACACACCCCTATACACAGAAAATATCCTTTAGCTATTTCCAGCCCAGTTTTGCAAGGTCCTAAGCTTTAGATCTTTGTAATTCAGGAAGTATTCAAAGAAAATGATTATTTTTTCCCTCCAAAGAGCTATCTGAACTGAACCTCTAATGTTACAAATTCCTTGTGAGTTCAAAGCTCATTTTGATGTTACAGATTTAGGATAACAGTAGTAGTTCTGGATAAGTCAATGACACATTAAATTTTCCTTAGGGCACAGAAACAAACATTTAAGAGAGCTCTTAAAACGCAGTGCTTTATGGTTCACAGATTCCAGATTCTTGGAATAAGATATTGTAGTAGAGTGGCTGTAGAAATTAATTGTACAGCAAAAATTTAAAGTGTACATTTTGCATGAGATTTTCTTTTTATTATTCTTCTCCTAAGAAACTGTTGTGAAATATGAAAGATATAATCAAGATTAGCTGGAAACTAATACAGGATTCTCTAACCAATAAAATGCCATTACACAGAAAAATTAGAAGTACCTCTTCCAAGGTGGTGTCAGAAATGCCATAGCCAATCACATGTAGATGATGAAGGCTTTCATCTAAAGCCTGAAAAAGACCTTTAAAGGAAGTCTTATCTACCCTTTCTGGGATCACATAGGTCAGTTCAGTCCCATTGTTCTCTTTCAGGAAGGCTTCTGGGATGTGGGTCTGTACCAAAGACGTGACCTGAACAATATGCTTAGGATCTTGGATTTCAAAGACAGAAGGCTAAAAGAGAGGAAAAATAAGCACACAAAAAGCATTAATGTTAGCAGAAGTATGGGACCTGATAGAATTGATATCAGAAAATTTTCACTGATGAAACTGCATCTAACCTGGGACGTAGAGACTACTTCCCAGGAATAAACAACAGTAAGACTAGGCATCTTTCAGCTAAATATTAAAATTCAACATTTTCAGAGATGTTACTGGATTCTTTTAAACATTAAAAACAAAACAAAAAAAAACAAGAAAGCTTCTAAAAGAATATGTTTTGCTGGCTCTACAAAAATGTATATCACATATTAGTTCTTGGCAGGGACAAAAGGTTCCTGCAGAATATACATGGCCATTACTTGGCAGGCACTGTAAGTTCTGTATGTAACACTTGTAGCATACCTTTTTTATGAGTGTTAGACTGTGTCCCTGGCCATATGTTTCTCTCAGATAAGTGGGAGAACCACAGCACCTCAGCTGGCCATGCTGCAGGATGGCAATGCGGTCACTGAGCACCTCTGCCTCATCAAGATGGTGAGTGGTAAAGATCAGCGTGCAACCTGTATCAGAAAGATTAGTACAAGTCTATACAACTTGGTCTCCAGAGAAGCTTATTTTGCTTTCAAGGAAGACCTGACTGAACATTTTTTGGTTCCTCCAAAACATAACTGCAAGACACAGGGAAAATCTGTACTCATATTCACACCCTGTAGCTACTCCCTGAGTTAGATACAAGTCAAAGCAAGTTTAGACCTGAATTATACAAAGTAGACAGTATTAAGCCATTACAACTTCAAGCTATTTTATGAGGTTAAGGAGATTGCTGAAAATCAAATAACAGCAGTGTCCATTTCAGTGGATCATTCACTATGGTTTGTTACAGCTGATTGAGTGCGCCCTAGCTTAAGAGTTTGCTTCCCACTTTTAAGTTCATAGCACTTTAAAAAAATGAATGCGGCAGCTTGATTGATAAGTCTGTCTTCATTAGAAAAATATATGCACCTACATATAGATACATGCAAAATGGGAAATGAAAACAAGAGAAGAATTTTGAGAAGCAAACAAAAAAGAAAAAAGTAAGAAAAGAGAAACTTCAGGACAGGACTCAAAACTAAGTTGAATCTTCAGTCAGATCAGGCATCTTTCTATGAGATAGCAGGTAATTCTTGTAATCTCACTTGGCTGCTTTCAAATTTCCTGGGCTGATTAAATGTTACCTCTGAAATTAATGTATTTAATTACCAAATGGCAACACTAATATTCTGACCCTCCTGTTTAAATTTATTGAAACAAAATTCCAGAAAGGAAAAAAAACCCACAAATTATTTGTATAAGCTTTGTACCAGGTTTGTACTTCAGAAGAACGTCCCAGATGCTACGGCGAGAGCACGGATCTACTCCACTGGTGGGCTCATCTAGAACAACTGTCCTGGAGTTTCCAATAAAGGAAATGGCAATTGACAGCCTCCTTTTCATTCCCCCAGGAAGGGCTCCAACAAGTTTGTACTGATGTTCAGATAAATCCACATCTTCCAGAGCTCTGGAATAGGAATAAATATAGAAACTTGGCCACTTTTGAAAAAAATTTTCCAGCCACATCATCTCCACACAGAGCAGAATTCCTGAAAAAGCACTGTTAAAGGAAAATGAAGAAAACACTACTTCTGATGGATTATTTGGTGACAAAAACTAACAGAAAAAAAGATCGCTAATTTTCACCTACAACGTATAAACACCCATTACCATCTGAAATACAAATTTGGATAGCTACTCTGCAGGATAAGATCAGAGAATAATTCTGAAATTAAGTCCAATAAAATAAACACCAGTTTGTCCACTGATTTCAGCAAACTCTGGATTACAGCCTCTTAAAATGCAGGGAAGAAGGTTAGTTTGACAACTCAAACATTGCTTCAGTTTTTACAACTACACAAACAAATTTAAAAATCCCTGCATTTTTTGGAAGTGTGTCATCATTTGAACTAAATGATAGAGTAACTATATATATATATATATATATACATACACAGTAAGTGTATATATGTGTGTATATATGTGGGTGTGTGTATGTATAGAAAGCATATATATTATATTTTTATATATATAATATATWTWTTTTTTAAGGAATTTTAATTCATATTTCTGCAAAGTAAGCAGATGAATGATCCCTAGGCGAGGTAACAATACCTATTTTAATACTTGTAAAAATGTTATATTGAGAGTCTAGAATGTTACAGCCAACAGAAGCAGCAATATTTAAGCAGAAGATCAAGTTTCCAGCAGTGATAGTCAAAGTGCCTGGGGGTTCCTGTACTGGCAGAAAAGTTACACACATTGCCTGTTCAGCCTTTGCCCTCTGAGGATCTCACATCTAAGCAGGGTGCAGACACATGCCCAATAAAGACTGCACTGCAAGATCACCAATTTATTTTGCATCACATTGAATATCTGTTCATTGGCCAAAACTGTCAATTTCAACCCAGCAAGCAAGAGGTAAAAGGCTCAACAGTGTAAGATAATCTCCTGACTCATTTGAGTGAATATGTAGTCTGTAGACTGTGCCATTTACCCTGAGGGAATTTTTCATTTTTAAGAAAGCAAAGTTCTATGGTTACTTTACACATACATACCGGGAAAATGATTCTTAATCTCTTTAGAAGCCATCTTTCTTTGCTTAATAAAAATAAAATTTTGTTTCATTTTACTTTTCTAATTTCTATGAAGTAGTTTTAAGGTATTTGTTGCCATAAACAAAACAAAAAATTCTTCTTAGCAGCAAGGCCTTCAGAGTGCTGAGTATGCTTACATGGCATTAGTAAGACACTCTGTTGTGGAAATTACAACTGACTAGTTTAAATACAATAAAAGGCAGGATATTATTTTGCATAAATTTTAACCAAACACACCATGTTTGGTATTTCCTTGTTGTTCTAGAGATCTTTCTGTTTCTAGAGAATTTTGCAGTGTTCCATACAAGATTTTCCAGATCAAAATTTTAAAATAACTGAGACTTTTATGACAGCCGATAAAAGCGAAAGCCACTCTGCCACAAATATGTCTGTATTTGCCTAATTGCACACTTAAAGAGAAGTCCCATCAACTTGGCATTCAATTCAAATGTGGAAGAGCCCAGCTATTCACAGTCTAGCATGAATCTGAAGGTAAAAAGAAATTATTTCGATTGGGACATTATTAGAAGAGATATATCCATTATTAGAGGTATATTTTAGTTTTAAATTTCAGCAAATGCAGTTTGCTATTAGTGAACAAGATTTTACCTTGTAGAGTTTAACAGTACTTCAATATAAACAATGCAAAGATGCACCTCGTCTTACAGCAAAGAACTCATAGTGCAAAAACACTAGCAAAGTCTTAAGCTGACAAGCGGCAAATCATCTGAGGTCACATTAGAGCTTTGTCTTGTTTCTCCTCATTGGATTGTTGGTTTTTAACCCCCTTCACCTATTAAACACATTTAAAGTTAGAATTTGAGGAAGAAGGAGGGAAAGAGTTGATGGCCTATTTTAAAACGATTGTAACAATCGCTGCCTTCAGCTGTCCTTCCTGCTCTCTTCTCTTTACTGCAGATGAGGGAATATAAGATAATAAACAAAAGCAAAGTCAGTGTCAGCTTATCTGAAATTTCAGGGTGAAAAATACAGCGATTTACCTTCTGAACCATCTCTGCAGCAATGGCAGGTACCTCGAACAAGGAAGCAGAGAGAGCATGAGACAGGAACCACTACAGGCCAGTTATCTCCACTCCAGTCAAAACAACTATTTGATGGTTATGCATACCAGCTTTTAAAATGTTGACAGTTCCACCATAATTATATTCAAGTAAAGGTTAAAAACCAGGAAATCTATTTTAGGGCAGAATTTCAAAAGATGAAGTGTTATAAAGACTCATGAAAATACAGCAGTTTGCATTTACTCTTACTTGCAATTTTACTTTACCAGTTTCTTGTTGGGAGTGGCTTCCAGTAGAGACTCTACTGATTTACTGAACAGGTTTCAAGGAAAAGAAAAAACACTTACCCACTGACTTGCTGATTCAACTGTTTCGTTGTCCAGATGGGTGCCTTCACTGATCCATACAGCAGTAGATGTTCTCGCACAGTTAGCATGTCAAAGAGAACATCGAACTGGGGACAAACACCCAGCTCTGTCCTGATGGCAGCCAGATCAGTACGTATATCCTTTCCATTGATGATAATGGTACCAGAGCTGGGTGGATACAGGCCGGTCAACAGTGAACTAATATAAGAAAAGAAATTTTTTTTTTAGCAACCTCTAACGTAGGCCTTATTATATAGTTGACATTTGGATCTGAGGCATGTCCTCAACTGATTTGTATTGATATATTTTTCCTAGCATCATTAGAGCAACACCAATTCAAATGAACATAATTATAGGAAAACAAGAGTATTTAGGGCTTTTTTTTTCCCCTTCATTTAACCAAGATGTCAACAATCCCTCATCTTGTTATTTCCAGAACAAAAGCCACTTTCCCAGACAAATTTAACTATCCAGTGTTTCCTTATTAAAGTGTATATTTTAGATGAATAGTAATTCCTAGTGGAACCCCTGTCCTGCATCACTTATTTGATTAAAGTTGATCAAAATTAATATAAAGTAGAAATACATTAACCTCTTAATTAAGAAGACATTTAAAAAAATCATTTTCATTTTGTTACTTCTCTTTCTAGTCAACTGCCAAGAAGTCCCTTGCAACATCTAGGAACAAAGCATGAAAACCCTTAAGATCCCATACTCTCTACATGATAGGAGTGCACACAGGATGCCAGAAAAGAACACTTTGATGATGCATTCATTTCCACAACCAGACTGCCCCAGCTCAGCTGCTTCTGTGAACTACTGCATCATGCTATCAATGGTACAGAGGACCCAGTTCTCTATTCTGTATATGGCTTTTGTCATAGATATATAGCCTCCACTTTTCATTTACTTTGGGGATTTTAAACATGGATGGAAGGTATTTTAAAAAAAGACAAAGGAAAGAGTTCACAAATATTTTAAAGTGAGGAAAGCATAGGAAAGACCAGAACAACTGCAATACCATTAAATAGCATACATACATAACTGTTGTCTTTCCAGCTCCATTAGGCCCCAAGAGTGCTGTTATTTGACCTTGATGGAAAGTGAGGCTGAGATCTTTCACAGCAGCCTGCTGGCCATCCACATGCTCCTTGGTGAGTGACAGCAGCACAACACCAATGGTGGCTCCTTCTGTGCCAGCACCTTTCCCACCTGGAGGTCCTGGGTCTGTATGAGGAAGAGCAGCAGACCAAGAAGGTCTCAGAACCCCCAAAGATATACATATACATATATATACACACACACATATATATATACACACATATAAAGGGAATAATAGGTTAACCCAACCCTTGGTGCCATCTATCAAAAGCTGGAAGAGATGCTCAGAATGGCATAAGCTCTGCTGAAATCAGAGATATTGTGCCAGTTAATATTGGCTAAGAATTCAGCCCACTAGTTTAAATATTTAAATGAATTAAAAAGTTCCACCGCAGTTTTAAAAGGCTTTCTAAAACAGTAAGGCCAAGTGTGCCTGCGCACAGGCACATCTCCATATAGTCATAAAATGCATGTGTTATGTTTTATTTCTGGCAGAAAAAAGTGCTAATAATCACTTTGGTTAGAATATTGTTTTAAGCTCATAAACATGAGAAAATTCAAACAATGTAGAACTACTTGATGTAYGCCATCCAGTTTCAGGCACCTGACAGAGTCAGTCTTAATTCCTTCAGTCAATAAAGCAAAGTAGACCTCTTTGTGAAATAATGCAGAGCAGCAGTCTAGTTTAAACATAATCCAAAGCCTTCCATACAAGTGGATACCCAGCATTTTTCTGCTAACTGTGAGGCAAGCAACTCAGTAAACTGAGATGACTGCATGACCCACATAAAGTTGGCTTCTTTCATATGTCATGAGGAAAGATTGGCATAACTATCTCTAATTTCCAAGCACAGACACAGACAAGCGCCAGCCATGTAACATTTTACTGACTCATTACAACTGAGGACTCTGGCAGGGAGACTTTTTTTTTTTTTTTTTTAAAGTGAGTAAAACTGAAATGTTATTTCAAATAAACTGAGATTACTGTGGATGAGAATTGTAAGAAGAGAGAATTATGCATGCAATACATATAAACTGAGATTATCATTTCAAGGAGTGGTTTGGTTGGACTGTGAATTAGGAAGCTTTTTGCTCCTTCCACAGGCATTTTTAAGTTTAGCAAAAGCTGTTGCCAGAAACTTGAGGTTGGATTCCAGTGAGAGATTACAAGATTTTACAGATATTTCTGAGAGGTCCTTCTATCCATGAATTCTTCCATTTAGCTTCTTTATATTTTGGTCAGGCGACTAAAACCACAAACCATTATTCTTGCCCTTTCGGCTGCTTCCTAAATTTGCAAGCACAGCCTGGAACTTACCAGAAAAATTAAGTCCAAAGCCAGTTTAAGACAATGTAGGGTCTCCGGTGAGGTTCGGAGGAAGAGCTCTGAATTATTTCTGATCAGCAAAATGATCACTCTAGGACTTCTCCCCAAAGGTCTGTTCCAAGTGGGCACCCAGCCCAGGCTTCCTGCCATCCCTACTCTTTTGATCATACTTATAGTTTGTAGGACCCACACCCTGACCCTTTCCTAATACACCTCTGACTCCTAAGTGCTTTCTGACCCCACTGAACAGGCCCTGACTCAGACTCCATGGCAAAAACACAGGAATCACAAACAGGAGTCTTGCATGGGAGCAAGTTACTTTGCCCCAGCTGTTCCAAGCTGATTACCCATGACTACATTTATCCCACTATCAATGCAATAAAGCTCAATTCTTATGAAAGGGTAGGCTACTCTGCACGCACAGCAAGGTTAGAGTTCACACTCAGGCATTTGCTGCCAACCAGGTAACATTTATCAGTGTAAGCAGAAAACTTAGACTGACCAGATCCACAAAACTGGACTCAATCACTTGGATGACTTAAGCCAAAAGCTCACATGAGTAACTTCTCAAGCAGAGGAGGTTGGGGTTCCCCCCACCCCAGCCCTTTCCATAGAGGGTCTATGAACCCAAGGTGAAGGTCTTCATTGTTGGTAAGGATCAAAGACAGTCATTCCAATAAAATGGAACTGTCCCAACTTGCAGAAATTCAGACAAAATTCATGCTACTAGTTTTTCACAAGTGTTTAAATGAACCTCAACACTTTTTGAAATTTGCCCTACTCTAAGATGTGCCAATACAAAAGGCTGCTGAGCCATTCAGCTTCCTCATCTACGCTACAGACAACTGGATCACTTGTCAGTTACTGCAATTGCCAAAAAAAAGTTTTTCCAAGGCCCAAGAGTGAATATAGGTGACTTACTCCTCCTTTTGCAAAACTTAAATGAAAAGAAATATGAAAAGTCCTTCAAGGGGCCTGAGAGGAAAAAAAAAAACTAATTTAGTTTTAAGCAATCAAGCACAGAAATGGAAGGGCAGTGAAAGTGTCTGTAGACAGATAAAAAAAACAGTAACAAGAAGAGTAACTTTTAAAAAGAAGAACAGGTAATGAACGGTAATGATTACAGAAGAGGGAAATTAAGAATTTGCAGGGAGAGAGGAGGACAAACTTAAGTTTTCTACAGAAACAAGCAGCAGATTAAAAACAGCAGAATAGCAGGAAGAAAGAAAAGAAAGAACTTAACGTTTTAGTAAAGCACAAGACTTCTCAGATTCAATAACAGTATGAAAGGATGCAAGAAACTTCAGGAGATCCTAAAAGAGCAAAGAGGTAACACAAGGACGGGATGGACACAAGAAATATTTATATAATAGAAGGTTTTTGGTTTTGTTTTTGTTTTAAGTTTTCTAAACTATTTCTATACAATAGTTTTAATTGAATCATTCAAGCATTAGAGGTGACAGCTCAGTTAATAGTTAGTATATAATATACATAGTATATATTATATCCTGGAGGAAAGAAAAGGACAAGATCTAAAAATATATAATTTAGGAGCAAGCAATGATAATAGAATATTGATCAAAATCAGCACACCATTCAGAAAAGAACATTTATTAAAATTATTACTACTACAAACCTTTTTCTTGGAAGTTTTCATATTCTTCTTGGAAGAAAAACATATTAGAATTCAGATAATGTTTCTTTCCACACAAGTTCTTCCAGTAGGAAACAGTAAAAGGAAAGTACCATTGGTTTCTTATTCCAAATTTTCCTAGATGTTAGGTACAATAGAAACAGTTACAGAATTCAATGTCTTATGTCTCTATATAGAATACTACTATCTTATCAGTTGTGCAGAGCTGGCTACAATATTTAATCAGCTCAAATTCTGAGCTGTGTTGAACAAACCTTATTAAAGTGGAACAAAGAAGTCATTTAGCTGTAACACTGAGTCCCACAACAAAATAACAGAGCCTCAGAGGTACCATGCTTTACCCTGCCCCCAAATCAGCTTCAAAGCGCAACAGAATCAAGGGATTAGTGATATAGTCGCAGCCTAACAAGATCTTGTATACTAAAAAGAGAAAAGAAAGTGCACCAAATGGCCTGCCAAGGCAAATAAGCCTTATTTTTTTATTATAACATGTTGCACCAATCCCTAAAGATTCCTCTTTCATCACTGTATGTACAATTTAAACCAGTCAGCATTAGAAACATTCATTGTAGCGCATAAGCAAAGGGCAATAGTAAGCTCGAACATACAACCTAAACTTTGAAATTCCCTGATCCTTCCATGCTTCACTTACCAATCACACAGCACATTTTGTGCACTGGAGTTGCCGTTCATCTACAGATAATGGCAGGTGTCAATTCAAGTTAAAGCTTGACAAATTCAGTTGCACATTCCTCACACCCCTATCTTTCAGGGCAAAATTAATTTTTTCATTTTTACATTTTTTAAAGAAACTCAGAGTCACTGGAAGAAAAGACAACTTATGCAAATCTGAGGAAAGGCAAATTTCAAACAGCTATTGAGGCATTAGGATATGATTCCAAATGTCCAAATCAATGACATTCACAAAACTTGGGTATTGAAAAAATATCCCAGCACTTTCTGAAATTATGCTTGAAAAAGTTAATTACTTTTCATTATGACCTGCACTCTGGAGTGACTGGGAATGAGATATAGTAATCAGGCAGTTCAAAGGTTTTCTTCGTGATCTGAAAGTATATTGCTGTTCATGGGTATGATCCCAAGTAATGACCTGGAAGATTCCTCCACTTTCACAGGAGGTTTTGCTACTAGACTGAGCTTATTGTGGAGTCTCAACAAAATCCCAAATTATTCCTTCAAACATTTGCCATTCTTATAAACAAACAAAATGAACTTCATGCCTTGCTACAAATTCTAGTCCATTTGTTAGCACTATTTGATATCTGTGTATGTAAAACGACTTTCTTACTAAGTCTTTAATGGCAATCGGGCAGTTTTTCATGTACAAGCTTCAACTCAGATGAAATATTTGTTTTTGTTTTAATTCCATAGAATAAGGAAAGCCAACTCTATTTCATTCAATGGCTACATCTGTGGATGCTTCCAAAACATAACAGGCTCAGAATTAAAAGAGCACTCTGTTCTTACCAGGAATAATATTGCTGAAATACCAGCCGCCTATAGAATATAAAATGGAGTCAAAGAACATCATCCAGCACATCCATCCAAAGGTCATGTATCCTCCTTGTGCTATTGGCTGGTACATATTATTCCACTGAATTCCTAGTAGTAGTAGTAATAATAATGATTTTTAAAAGGTCAAAGCTAAATCAGTACAGCATTAAGTATCACAAACACATTGACAACATATACACCAAGGGTATTTAAGCAATGACAGAAAAAGACTGAAGTTAGGAACAGGATTACTGTTATTAACTGAACAGAAATGAACTGCCATGCCTTTCCAAGCCTCTGTTTAGAGCAGCAGGTGACTCAGCTGCTGAGAAAAATGCAGAGAACTTGTTACAGAAAGGGCTGTTTATGAAGTTTTAGCTGGTCCTTAATTTGGCAAAATAAAAAGAGTTATGACTCTCAAAATGCTCCATTAAACTGTTTAATAAATTGGGCTTTATGACATACTGTTGATACTCAAAGAAATTAGTTATACAAAGTTTCAAGACATTTATATAATGTTAAATCTGAAAATTCTAACTAAGGAGTAGGCTGTTGTGTGCATTGACTTTGTTTAGAGGTTAACTCGAACTACAAACACTAATTGACTGAATAAGCACTTGATAAAAGTTTTCCATTGCAGAAGACATGAAAGGAAGAAACAAACACTACCACTACAAACAGCTACAGTATTTTTGAAAAGTAAAATAAAAGTAATTAAATCATAGATTTATATAAGCATTGCATTTTTTCTAAAAAGGAGCAAAATGTTACTTTGCAGTACAGCAGGTTGTGATATTTTTTCCACAAGTCTTTTTCTACAATTGTTGAGAAAAGCAGTTTTTCCACAAAGCTTCCCCCCCAATAAAGATGAGTCATTTTGATGGGAAATGTCTGGGGAAAATTTTTAAGCCAAATTTTCTACAACTCTCTCTTCGCATTTTTCAGCTTTTGTATCATTACAGTATTTTTCCAGTGCCTAGTGGTTTGAAATATCCATTGTCATCAAAACCGATCTTGCCCTAATAGTAACAAAAGAAAGGGATTCCATCCCTTTATATATTTAGATACATAAAAAATATATGTCCTTTGCCATTTATCAAGGGCCCAAACATTCACATACTACTTTTCTTCAACTCCAACATCAATAGGGGCAGCTTCTTACCTTGGGGATAGTAGGGATCACTGGGTTAAACCAGGCAGTAAATTGCTACAACACTCAATATTTCAAAAGATATTTTTTTCCTAACACTTAAATCTGTACAATACAGATTTCTTGTGCATTTCTGCACCTTGCACAGTAGCCCTCAGTGGGAATTTCACCAGCTGTCTCCAGGCTTGCAGAGACAGGCATCTTGCGACTCAGACTGAGTACGAAAAGGGTCATATAGGAGAAAGTTACCAGATCCTTTACAAAGTAAGGCCTTTTTTTTTTCCTACTTTCCAATGCAGAACAGTTAAATATTCATTTTAGCATTACCTTGAGAGTGATTAACATATACTGTTTCATTTCATATACTATTTCACACAATATTGTTCTCATAAACCTCCACGGATATACACCAGTGCATGTGAGCCTACACAAATCTAGTACAAAACTCTCCATTGATATCCCCACCATCTAACAAGCATCAGAGCTGCCAGTGCCATCAATGACAATTCCCAAGAAACTTCTGTAGGTGCTATGCCCACAGCCTCCTCCACTGGAAAATGAGAAATAACATGTTCAAAYAGGGAAATACTATTCAGACAGATGCTGATCCTTAGGTAGCTCTACTGAATTTTGCTGAACTTAAAATTTGTTTTTGCATCTTTAACTCTTTCATCAGCCAAACACACTCACTCTGCCATCTCTCAGTAGATGTGGCAGAGACTTTCTTCCAACCTGTAATGTCAATCATAAGACAGAGCAACTCAAAGCCTGCTTTAAATTACTGCTAGAAAATAAGTGACACAAAGTTGACTTGTTTCAATGGGCATTAAAAAGGTTTTTGTCCTCCCTTATGATCTGTGCTGCTCACTCATGATTAGAGATTTTTTTCAAAACAAAGTAAATGGAAAACATTTCCAAATGTAGTTACTTGAAAGCATAATTACAAAGCTTTTCTCTAACTGGAGATCTTACCTACTTCCTGACCCTCAAAGAGTGTAACGAAAAATATTCCTTGCCCAAAGGCAGTTGTAGACAGAAGACCCTACAACACCAGAGGAGAAACAGGATGTGAACATCAAATAAAACACTTCGTTAACAAGTTCCATAAAACAAATAACTTGCAATATTAAAAAGCAAGCAGAAAATAGAGTTTACTGCTTCACATAGGCTAATGGCCATTTTTCCCTTTCAGATTTTAACAATACTCCCCCACATATTGCAGTAATATTCACTCCACTTTAAAGGGCTTCGCCAACTTAGTTATTAATATTGGAAAGCATTATTTAATTTTACCACAAGTTATAGACCAACACAAATCTACCACATATTGAAAACATGTAATGCATAACACTGTAACAAGATGTAAAGCAGGCCAGCTTTTTTCCATTATTTTATGCAGTATGAATTGTTCAGTCAGCTTAATTTGATGTTACATATGCTTTCTTTTGAAAGAGTGAAGCCATTAAGTGTGAAGTACAGGTCTGCATTACATAACAGTGATACTTGGATGACCCAGTCAGGGATACGCTATGTTAAGACAGCGCAAAGACATAAAACAGCTTATGGCATACATACAACAGGAGAGGATGTGGAAGAATTGATGCCTAAATAACAGGTACCTCAGACTGTATAAAACAGATAATGACTAGATAAATTCCTGATCTAATCCCCATTGTACTCAATGGAAAACCAAATTCCTGCAAAGATCAGAATAGTCTAAAATGGATTCAACAGCAGAAGGGCTGGATTCCTACACAAAGTTTGCAAGGTTAAAACTAGCAAATATTTACATATAGATTACTGCTCTGCTTCTACTTAACAGTAAAATCCTATGTGAGGATTTGCAGTAGACACAAGTGCACACTCCATCTACTGTTGATTGACATGAGGTAACCTAAGCCTTTATGTGTAGACATAGGTTGTATCTACAACCAGATAATTGCCCTAGTCAAACAGTCATCCCTAGTTTTCCCTGCAGTTGTGGCAGTTGCAACCTGTAGCTTCAGCATACAAGATTCGCCTGAACATTAGATCTCCTTTTCAAGAGAAAGTGCATCTAAAATATTTGGTACATGTATCATTGAACTGGGGCATAAGAGAGAGCCTGCATGAGGACTAGTTTGTACAATTCATTGTAGACCAAAAACATTAGAGGCTTTGGACAGATTACTGAGGATAATGTATACTGCCCAGATCAGCTGTTACACAACTAAAGCAAGATGCCCTCTAGAATACCACTCTGATTCAAAACATCCTGCCATACATTCTGCAAAACAGAAACCTGGGACAAAATTAGTAAATTATATTCTACTTTTTCAAAATTATGGAAATGCACAGTATGCTTGGAGAAGGAAGAGATTAGAAAAGGAAAAGAAATACTTACCGTAACAATCTGACTGGCAAAATTCAACTGGTTTTGCAGGACCAACAAAACTATGTAGGGTAAAAAACTGATCATATACACAAGGCTGGCGCACAGAGCTGCTGTATTGGCACTGCGAAAAAATGCTCCCAACAGATAGCTAAACATAATAACTGCCACTCCAAAATCCAGGAGGAAAAGGAAGATGAGGAAGCTGTTGCTGTAAGCAAAGATTCCACTCGCTTTTAAGATGATGACTAGAGCACAGCTGCTTATTGTGAGCACAATGACATTCTCCAGAAACCAAGCCAAGAAATGAATGGCTGGATGTACACCCATTGTTTTCATATACTGCAAGACAATATAGCAAAGACACATCTTAAAGTTAGGATGCTTTTTTTTTTTTCTCTCCTCTCTCTTTTTAAGCAAAACATGTCACCACCAAGACACTACTAGTTCCCCAAAGGATAATGCTATCTTCATCTTGAATTACTTGTCTCCTTTTTCTTTTCCTGGGCTCGCTTCTGTTGCTCTCTTCCAGATCTAAAATTCAGTTCTGAACAACAGCTGCCTCTGAGCTTATCACATATAAGCATGAGGAATCCCAGTGCTCAGGCACAACACTCTTCTTGCATGGGGTTGCAGGATGAGATGGGAGATTACAGGGTCCTCCAGTAGGGAGATTGCCTTCAAATACTCTAAAAAAGTACTGAACATATCTACTGTATAAACAAGTGTTCTTCTCAGCCTGTTGCTGAACTGAAAGTAGTATTTTTTAAAAATGGCAATCTACTCACCACATCCATTCCAAAGAGGAACAAATTTACAATCACTTTTCTTTTTTTTTTTTTTTTAAGTGTGTGTAGAAAAACTTCTGCTAAATCTTGAATACGTTTATAAACCTGTATGCATTATCATGGAAATGATAATTTAGCCAGGTTTGAGGTATCACCCCTCTATTTTTAAAAAACAGCATTTGGAAACAAGGTAATACTACTTCTGAAGAATTCTTCATAAAATGATCAAAATATACTTTTCAGACAATATTGAATTAATATTTTAAAACATTCCCAAAAAAGAGGCCTATCTTACAAGGCAAAGTTTAGAGAAATTAGATAACTTCCCAGATTCAGAAAGAGATTCCAGTAGCATAAAGAGCAGCATAATTTTTCTTCAGAAAAGTTATATTTATCCATAAAGAAAATATATCATAAAAAAACAATCCTATATGCTTAGCACCTGCTGAAACTTGCCACTGACATAAGTAAATAGTTTTGTCTCCTTTTTCCTGTGTCACTATCCCTTGTATTTCTGGTAATTCCATGA
Source organism: Apteryx rowi (assembly GCF_003343035.1). NCBI lineage: Eukaryota > Metazoa > Chordata > Aves > Apterygiformes > Apterygidae > Apteryx > Apteryx rowi. Next base: position 119,177 of record NW_020451039.1, on the reverse strand, counting down.
AGTACATGGCAAATTTTTTATTTGGTTCAGGACAGATTATCAGATTAGGCCACATATAATTGCCCTTTAAGGGAGCAAAATATGAATAAGAGTCCAAAAAATATGATTCTAATCACAATTCTGTTGGGTATTCTTAGCTATGGATGGACACAGCAGCAATTAAATGCATTCAGTATCTATGAAGAACAGACTCTCAAACCACCAGGACTCATTCCAAAAAAATTCCAGATGCAAATTTTATGAATCTTTTGCTTGTTGCTTTGTTTTATCTCAGGGAAAATATTTGTTTACTAAGAGGACTGATGCTTAAACTCAAAGCAATAATCTTATGGATCTCAGCTGGCAGCTAGAACTTGAACTTAGTACCCAGAGGAAACAAGTGAAAACAAAAATAGTTGGTCTGTGAGTACTCAAAAGTACCTCAAAGTTTAAGTTGAGTATTTCAGTACACTCTATGAAAGCAATTTTAATTTCTGAGGCTTAGCTTTCTCCTACCTCTTCTAGGTGAATCTCTCTTTCATAAACCAACTTGCGAACCATGCCAGCAACAGAAACCATCCATGTTAACATCATCATAAGTGGGAAAAAAAAACCTATATTGTTCAAGAATCTATAAAAAAATATGCATAGTTGTCAGCCCCAAAGGTAAAACATTTTAAAGCAGAAAGTTAACATGTTAATACTAGGACTATTTTCAAAGTACTCATAGAATAGTAAGATTTGAGATGAACAATAAAGACTTATTTTTGTTCAGATTAAGTAATTTGCTTATTTATTTTTCATGCAACTAGCTAAGTATATGTAATAGTACTATAATTTTACGTTAACATACGTCAATAGTAAAATTCATGCAATCCCTCTCTGGGGTGATGAGCCTCCGTTCATATTAAAACAAAATTCAGATTTGTGTCAATTGCAAATAAACACATTTGGAGTGCAAGGGCTATCATGACCCAGTCAACTTTTGCTTCACTGGAACAGATTTCTCACCAGTCAATAAATTTACATAATGATGCTCAGGGTGTTATGATGGTTTTACACAGAACCACCCCATACTTTTTCTTTTGGTCACATCACCTTTGCACCATATTTCATCACATACCAGGAACTAAATTCTCAGTTTGTGCAAAGGATATCTAAGGATGGAAAATGAGTTTCTTATCATGCTTTAAGCTATCTTCACAAAATGTTGACACTGTCTCTATCCAGCAGGCGACTCCACAGCATAGCTGTAAACAGCTTGTAAGGGGTCACTTGCTGGGTAGAGGTTACACAGTGTGCTGTGGACACATCTCCTCAATAACATTCCTTACGGTGTGACATTCAGGTACCAGACATACTGGTTCAATCCTATGCCAGGATAAGCATTCACCCATTGCAAAAATCCAGTGGCTTTCCAAGTCCTCCAGCCAACTCTGGCCTAAACTAGTAACATTTTGGATTAAAAAAAAAGCAGAAAATTTACTTACAGATCACTGGTATGACAAGGGTAAGGCATGGCTTGCACCTGAATTGCTGGCTCTGAAGTATCTGTCCCAGTGTGTACTGAAATAATTGCCCTTTCAATCATGTCTTGTAGAGGAATAAAGATATGGTTGTATTTAAACCCATCAGCTGGCAAGTTCTGGGGATGAGATTTCCACATTGGGTTTTTTATCAAATCTGTTCTCATGCTATAGAGAACACTGGTCCTAATTGTATACGAAATGTGTTGCGGAAGATTTCTAGACTCTTGTGTCTCGTTTCTTGGCACGTTGAAGATGATACCTGACACAGAAGGAAAAGCACTTAATTCTCAGGCTTATATAATTTATTTCTTTTTTTTTTTACATAGCTAACTCATGGCCAACTATTAAATTACAGTAGGATACACTCATCTGTCAGAACAGACCTTTTTAAAGTACACTGCTTTCTTGGCTTACACACAAAAATGGTAGGTTTCATACAGAGACAATTTCTTTTACATTCCCATTTAATCATATGATAAATGGGTTTGCAATGACCCTTTGTATCTGAGAAAATCCCTTCTGTGATTTGTCCTTTGGAATTGCAGCTTATTCTCTTTTTATCCAGATTTAATCCATTTTGGGGGACCGATCTCAATTCCACAGTCAAACCAGCTACCAGAAAATTTGTCCAAAGCATAACCACCCCTGGAAGTGGCTGAAAAAGAAAAAAGTACTAACCCACTAAAATTAACACCAATTTTTAATTTCAGAGTTAATTAAATAACTGCTGGCTTAACACAGCATAATTTGCATGTTTATTTTCTCTAGCTCTGTAAAAAGAAATGTGGATGAAAGTTTTATCTGTAGCTGCAAAGATGAAGTCAAATATAGTAAATTGACTGTACTTCCCTATTGGATGACCGAGACATTTTAGGACTTCTTGATGAATATGAAAAGTTGATCTTTTTTTTCCTTAGAAAAGGAGGAAGATTTCTCACCTACCACCTGGCTCTCAAAAAGATAAAARTCATAGAATACTTTAGTCTTTGCTGTACAGCTTATTTTTTCAACTAGCCGAATATATTTCCCCATTTGTGCAAACAATTAATTTTCTAAGTTCATAAGGCTATGAAGGTTGCAAACAAAGAAAACAAGGAAAAATTTAGCTACAGTTTCATGTCTTACTCTGAAAAGGAATATATGCCTACATCTAAACATGCAGTATTGAGATATTGAACACATTAGGACCCTTTCACAGTCTTGAAAGTAAGCAAGATGTATGTTGGCATATGATCCTCCCCTATGCAAGTGGGCACAAAATGGATCTACAGCACGACAATTCACTTTCCTGAAGGCCAGGATCTGTCCATCAGTTTCTTCCTTTCAAGGGTCAAGCAACTTCATTCCCTATAAAGATACTCTTGAGCAGCTCTCCTTCTCCCATGGCCTGGTCTGTTGGCTTTATACTGATGCAGGCTGGCCATTTCCACCCTCTGCAAGGGCATGGGCTGCATGAGTGACAGAAAAGGCACAGGAGTCCAGACCATCTGAGTGTTATTCTTATATATTGCTTTTGCACAGTTTTAATGTTTCATTCTCTCAAACTGCTTTGATATGATTTCTGTTGTGAAGGAGTCCACGGAGACAATCAAAAAAACCAAAACAATTCGGAGGGGGAAAAAATTATGGCACATGTTATACTGACTTAAACGGGGACAGTATTGCTTGCTTTCTTTAGGAAAGGCTACATGCAACTTTAAAAGCATTTCAGGCAAGAAGAGAATGCGTATAATAATAGAAACATTTTTGTCTTTTAAACTCTTTTCAGTGCAATTAATTGATTCTCAGCAATAAGGATGTTATGCAAGAAAAGGATAAAGTGTATAATCCCAGGGAGGAAAAGAAATAACATCAGTTGCTTAAGAATTAATTTACTCTAAATAAACAAGTTAATTTCTGAGGTGTTTGTTTAAGAATGAAACTTAGAAAAAAAATCCTCTTTCCTCCTTTTTGTAAAGTCAAAAAATATGAAAATTAAAATGCAAAAGGAGAAAAATGAAGTGGTTTTGTCAAAATGAGTAGTCCAATTTCCTCAGTAGTGTGTATTTTTCAGTTCTTTTTATTCAGTTTTAAATGTTTATGATTCTTCTTTTCCATATCATATTTCATTAGAAATAACAGACTCCAAGGATTCATTTCAGAACTCCACAATCAAAACAACAATATAGTTGGTCTTAACTGCATATTTTACAGCACTCGGATGTTGGGAAATATCTGTATAAGGTAAATGGGCACTATTTATCCTATATGTGTTTCAATATATACTTTGAAATTGTGTAAGCTTAACCAAACTTAACAAGAAACACGGACAATGACATTTCTACAAAGTCTGATATTTTCCTGTCAATATACATTTTAAATAAGATACTTACTAGCCAAAAAATTATTTTGCTGCATGAGCTCATGAGCCTTCTCCTCCAATTTCTCAATAGATTCAAAAGGCTGGAAACGATCCAGTAATATACAGGAAGATGTATTTACTAAGAGCTGTGATAACAGGTCAATCTGTTTAGTTGCTGAGCTGTTGAGCATCTTGTCCATCATAGTTTCTAAGAGGAAACAAATTGAACTGCCTTAGTTTTAATGAATTAAACAGAACAGAAAGGTATGTTCTCTCCTGCATATCCTGTAGGAATAAATACCCTTTGTAAAAAAGACATTTAGGGAACAGTTTTCAAACACATCAGAATATCAGTGTGATCTTATGGAAGCATAGTTCTTCGTGATTCAGGGGCTTTTACATGTCCTCAGCTACCTTTCCTTTCAATTTCAGAACAAAAGAACAAGAAGTTGTTCTAGGAAAAAAGACTGCGTCCACGAACTTATAGGATGTGTAACGTTTCCTTACCCTGCCATAACTACTCTCCCAAATGTGAGAGAATTATTCTATTTGGAACATCCCAGAACAGACATCTGCCTTTTTCTTTTAGCAATACATGACCAGTTCTTACCTCCTTAGCATGGCTAAAGTTTCAAGCAGATTGTCACATAGGGCATAAGCATGTAGACTGAAGCCCTACATTTAAAATAAATAAAATAAATTTCCATAAAAATAAAACTAGAACCTCTCCATTTTGATTTGGATCTAATTTATGGATCTAACGTGAAGATACACACTGAACCAAGGCCTGGGTTCCAAAAACACTGAACCTTTGGAGGAGTTCAGACCTCCATCCATTCTTAGAGGTTTGTCCTTAACATTTGAGGAAATAATCAGGATAGCATGAGCTAGAAACAATCTTAATTCATCTGAATGTCATAGAAACATCCAAATTTCTCAGGTAATAAACAACAAGCTATAGAATATCCAACACAGGTTTCCTTCTTTAGTTTTTCAAGACTCACTTGAACACATAGGCTTTAAAAAGGATAGGTGATGATCCCCCTCCTGCCCCGATATCAGTGGTGATAGATCCTGGATCACAGATGTTAGTCAGGTATGCAGCATAGCAAATATTAGAGCAGGAAGGCAAATAAATGGAAACATGTATGGAGTAGTCTGGACAGAAGGCAGCATTACCAGCAAGAGATAAAGAAAGATCATGAGGAGAGGCAGTAGAGGAACTGATAATCTAAACCTCAGAAGACAAGCAAGTAATGACAGGGTTAATTCATGGGTTGAGAGAAAACAGCACCAAGTATAGATAATATATATGTCTATCTACTGCTATCCTTCAGGAAGATAAAGGAAATACACATGCTGGCACTTATATTACAGCATCAGAGAATAGAATATTTCTAATATTAACCCTAAGTAATAGAGTTAAGTTTTCATATATATCACATAAAATTATAACCCTATATATGCATGAATATACATATACACACACACACAAAAAAGAAAGAAATCACCAGACTTCTTCACCAGCTGATCTTCATAAGACCTTCAGTTGAAATAAATCAAAAGTTAACTTAAAATAATCCTCTCTTGTGACTTAAAATTTACATTTTTAGCATATTTGCTGCTTGCTTGGAGCATGGCACAATTAAATGTTTCTGAAAGTGACGTACTGTATGTTAAAATCCGCATGAACCTCTATACACTGGTATAGAAATAACATCTTAATATATGAACACATATAACCACGGGAAAGTTTTAGAATATATAGAAATATTTAGAAATTTAGAATATACATATCTAAGATTGTCCATCTTGTATTTTCCTCATTTATAAATGTAGCAATCAAAATAACAAACTTGGCAGAGCTGCTTTTATTAATATCTTTGTATTTCATAAAAAACAAACTCAGCCTTCACCTCCCACTTAGCTTGTTTAACCTATAAATTAAGTAATTGGGAGGGAATATAATTGTTTTCTATAAAACTACTAGGTAGAAATGCTTTTTAAGCAAAAGGTTGCAAGAAGAATAAATTGGAATAAACTGATCATGAATGAATTTAGGTTGGAAGTTAGGAGGAAGTTTCTAGTTATCAGGCGATTTCAGCTGAGGCATAGCTTTCAGTGACATTGTTAAAGCTATTTGCTTCCAGCTTTCTATATATACAATACCATTTCATTAAAATGAGGGCAGCAGAGGAGTAACATGAAGGAAAGCTGCTCGTTTTTATCCTGACAGCTACCTCCAAGGTCACATGCAGCCCTTTGTAAGGGAAGATTCCTTGGGAGTAAAAACAGTGCATATCTGGGTGACATCACTAAAGAACAAAATCGAGACTCAGGAAACAGGAGCCAAAAAGAAGAGTCTGCAGCATACCTGTCTCCCATTGCTTCCTGAGAGGTTCATAAGGACTGCTCTCAGCAAGGAGCTCACAAGCCCTAGCAGGACAGGGATTATGTAAAATTGGTTAAACCCAGGAAGGTACTGAAAGTTGCTGAGTTGGAAAGCAAGACTAGAGAAACGAAGTTCAGTTGGAGGCTAGTTTAAAAAAAGGGAAGATGAGTTTTCAAAAATAAATACCCTCCCTACCAAAAAAAAAAAAAAAACAACACAAACCACCCACTGAGCAAAACTGACACACTAACTCTGTAAAACACAGTTTTAGAAATTGATAAATTTGACAGGTCATTTTATAATGATATCATATGATCATTTTACAAAATGGACAGAACAGTTCTACATAACGCAGTGTCCCATGACACTTTCCAATAGGAGTAGCAGGGCAAATAAAATGTCACTAAAACTGTTAACCACGTTTATAGCATTGTGGTGAAGTAAGAAAAGATACATACACAAACACCTAGCATTTGAGCATAATTAAAGCCAGCTTAATGCAAGTGAAGATGCAATAAACCAAGGGAATATTTGCTTTAGTGGCAAGACAAATACATAATCACACAGATTAGGTGATTTTAGAAAACTTGAGCTTTGGATGGAAATAAACAGACTATGAGTGGTAAAACCAATAACATATGTGGATACCTTTAAGACTTTAATTGGATCCAAGCAAGATAATTACAAAACTAAAACACTGATGCAGTTTAAATATAATGAAATTTAAAAAACCATAAGAACAGAGGTTTACAGTAACAGCTGCACATGATTATAGACTAATAAAATGATCAATAAGCATACAAATGAACAAAAGCAACAAAAATGAGAAGGCATAGTCATTTTTCAAAAAGAAAAGTGACAAAATTAATTTGTAAAAAGAAGTGCAAAGTATTAGTGCAGAACAGACCCTTGGCACAGAATAAAGTCTGATGTCTCATTTGTACGAGATGGACCAAGATCAGTTTCACAAAGGCATGTATGCCATTGTGATCTATAGCCTGTATTGATTTTTATTTTTTATATGATGTTAATTTTATTGACTGTATAACAATAAAATTAAGAATTTTTAGTTAAGTAAGCTATTCTACTTAAATGATTTCCTGTATTCACTATCCAGCATTATTAACCACTTATTCCATATTGGCAAGTGTCCTTAAATTCAATTCAAAAGCCACAGCTTAACAAACATATGCACAGATTTCTGAGACAACATCGTCTCCAACGGTGAAGACAGACCTGACACCTCAAGAGATCCTGTTGAGTTATCTACTTAATGAAATATTATTTGCTCATAACCTATCACACAGTTCCCTATGTTAAACCCATACAAAAGAAATCCATCTATTACTCAACTAATATATGGAGACAGACATGTTTCTAGTAGGCCTTATGGGTTAAAAGACTTGTTTTTTCTCCCTCTTGCTATCTTTCCAATTGTACAATTTTGTTTTTATTTTAACTCTATTGCAGTCCAGCTTTAACACGAGCGGTGAACAGTGCCTGACCCAGACKAGCTTACAGCTCAATGGTTAAGCAAATTTTCCTAAGAGATGGTCAAAATAAGTTTGAACCCCTCAGCCTAAGAATACCGAGTCCAGATCTCTTAATTTCTGGATTAAATTCTGCACACCACTTTCCATGTTTCTTAGTGAAAGTGTGTGCACCTAGTGGAAAGCCTTCAACCATAGCCTTCAAATCAAGGCCATCAGTTTCAGTGAAATCTCATATTCTATAGGCGCAAAAGGAAAAATCAAGAACTTCACGTCATGCCAACTATGATGGTGCCAGCTCAGGGCCATAGCAGAATTTAAGATTGAGAGTAAAAATCAGCATTTACAAGCACTCAGGAGTTTCTGTGGATTTGGGGCATCTCCTGCTTAGAGACAGGTACCTAAATCCAACATAAATTGCACTTCAGGTATGTAACTTTTATTATTATTTCTGCTCTACAGATAAAGAATTAAGTCTAGGCATAATCTGCATTGCTGTAAAGATCATTTTTTCCTAGCAATAAGGACCACACAGCCCCTTCATGGAGGCATGTGCGAGCTCATCACAGCCTGTCTTCATCAGGTTACCGGAACAGATTTGTGCTTGGTTCATAACTATCCTAATACTCACTGATAACAAACTATATAGATCTCTCATTTCTACCATTATCCTCTTCTGAGAATCACCCAGCTTTCTTGTGTATGACTTCATACTTTCTATTATTACGTTTCATCTCACTTCTCTCTTTCTCTCCAGACTCAAAATTCATAAGTTGTTCTTAAAAGATGTTAGAATATGCCTTTGCATGGACAGTTCCTTCCAACACTATCAGCAACAAGTTTAATTAGCATTCTACTTAATGATAAAGGAACTTTTTTTTTTTTAATCAAATTCTTTAAAAATCTTTAACTTTCCAGCATAACCCTTGGTCTCTTTTTTTTTTTTTTTTTTTGTTTAGTCCCTGCATACCCAAAATCACTCATAACAACCCCCCTCATCTCCTCCAATATAAACTGCTTCCCCTGTGATATCTGTCAGGCCCCAAGCATGTCCTCCCCACTCCCGGGGCTCAAGGCCAACGCAGAGAGGGCGCAGCTGCGGACAGCCCTGCCAGGGGACACTGTCAGCCAGCCTCAAGGGGGGATCTCAGGGGGCCACCCCCTTCCCGTGGGAGCTGTGCTGAGCTACGCCCAGACCTGATAGTATCATATCTCATGCCTTCCTGAGGTTCAGGGAGATCATGCACAACTAATTCCTGGTAAAAGAAGAAAGATACAGACAGCTTTTGCTTGTCTTGATTAAAAACACACTGCATCCATTCTGATTTTTTTTATTTATTTCCATTTAAAGTATATATTTCCTTAAAAATTTACTACCAGAATTTACTGCTACATAATAGAACTGTAGCTACCAAGATCACTTCTCCCTTCCCTCCTCTTAAATATAGCTCCTATATTAATAGTTCCTCCATGACAGTTCACCACTTCTAATTTGTTACCAAATCTGTAATTCAATAATTCAGGTCTTCTAATATTCTAAAATGGAAATGATCCAGTCCCTCAGAAAAAATAATAAAAAAACAGTTAGAAATATTTGAGACTAATTCAGCAAGAGAATTTAAAGACAAGTATTTTAGTATCATCTAAGTAAGGACAACATTCAATTTCAACTAAACAGTTCTAAGTTTAAGATAAGCAGACTTATAATGTCTAATGAGGTAACTGGTGTATGCACTTTCACATACGTACCATACACTTGCATCTTTTCAATAAGCTTTCCCACGTCAATATTCAAGTGACTTTCTACAAAGTGTTTTATGAAATTATTTTGCAGTGCTTCCTAAAATAAAAAGTGTTAGAAGATGTTATATATGTTAATCCTTGCTAAAGAAATATAAAATATACCTATTGATTCACATTCAGTTCCCTTACAAAGACTTCCAGCATGACACTGGAAAAGTCACTGAGCCTCTCCATGTCTTCAGTCTTCACCCATTAATGAGGTTAACTCCAGCCACCTAAAATAAACAACATTGTATATACTCCCCAGGGCTGTACACCCACTGTCTTTCTTTGCTCCAGATATTGTAACTGTGAGTCAGTTCTAATGTTCTTGTAAGTCTGCTGGGATCAAAATCCATTTTCTTTTTCTGTAAGACTACTGGGGCATTGTTCTATTAGCAGTGGCAGTGGTAAAATAAACATCTTTAAAAACTGGCATCTGGGAATTCTCTTCGTATTGTTTTCACTTCTTTATCTCATTTGCTAAGTTCTAAGGGGGGAGAAAAATTGTTAGCTCTACAAGAGCATCCTGGGATCTGAAAGGGTGATGAATGATTACTAGTAATATTCCTTAACTGAACTTAAAGTAACAGTTCTACTCATGATGTATGAGCCACGACCAGATTTGCTTATTTTGCCCACAGTGTAACAGCTATGCATGTTTTTAGAATAAAAACATAGCAAAAATACATTCTATTGAGGAAAGCAATGTAAAAGGACACAGAAATATATAGAATGGGGGTAGGGGATTAGTAACAAGGTGGGGGTTGTTTGTTTTTTTTAAAAAACAGTCACTACTTTCCACAGCAATTTTATATCAGCTGTACACACTGTTGAAAAAAGCAAATGATAAAATATTTTATGCAGCTTGCTTATTTCCTACAAACTTAAACTGCATAAAGCTTGCAGGGGTACCTACTTGTTTTATTTCCCTTACTGCTTCGTAATATTGGATGTAGTGAGTATAACATTGCTTTTAAATATTTTCAACTCAGAAGGTTTCTCACTGTAGGCTCATAATCTAAAGCAAATCTACCTCTTTTTCACCTCTTTTCAAACCTATAGCCAGATAGGTGGTGAATTTTATATGTATGGAAATTTTGCATAGATCATGTAGCAAGCAATTGGAAAGCAGGAAGCCATCCCACAATTCACGAACCTGCAGCCGAGACACCACGAGGCCTTTTCCGTTGTTTTTAAAAGCCTCAGACATCCTAAGCCACATGTGAGAATAAGTCTTCAAGTTTTCCACAAAAGCAAAAGTGAAATTGGCCTGGGAGAAGAAAAAAAAAAAGAGAGAGAGAAAGAAAAGATAGAGACAAGTGAAATAAAAACTGCACATAGCAAACCCTGTAGAAACAGGAAAAACTTGCATGTTTCAGATCTTCTACAACTCCTTTCCATTGCATTTTGATAGTCAGCCATAAGGACATCCATGTTTTCTTTTTTCTCCTTAGAAATGAAAGGTATTTGTTGCAGTCTCTGAATACCAAACAAATCAAAGAAAAAGCTTCCTGCAGCATTTATGTTTCCTACCTGAAGGACCATAAAGATCTATAACGTCTCTTTCACACAGAGTATCATAAAGATGCTTTAGAAAGATAGCTAGGAGCATATTTAAAAGAAAGTCTCTACAGACCTGTTGGGCCTTCTATTAGTTGTTGTATATACAATATCTGAAGTTGCCTGTACATACAATAAGGGTTGGAAACATGGTCTGGACCATAAAGACAACTGACCAGAAGTACTGCATTTTCAAAACACTCTTGCAGAGCAAGACTTGACTATAGCAAAATATCCTCTGTTTAGTCAAATATAAGCTACACCTTCTCTCTCAATCACTGGTAAACAACCATCAATTTTATTCCAGCCTGTTTTAGCAAATCACAGTGTTCTCAGGATTAGAAAATATTGCAGTATCTTTTTGTTTAAATTGGTATTATCAGTCACATAAGTGTATTTAAGAACTAGATCTCTCCATTACAATCTCGTGTTGTTATTACAGTAGAGATCATGTCATTTCCCAGCAAAGAGTTTCTGCACTGAGTTGTAAACTGCAATTTGGAACCACACTTTTTGTGATAATTCCTACTGAAAGTACATAATTTTTTCCCTAGTACATGAAGTGACTTTTGCAGAAATCCACACCTAGCACTCAGCTCTCCTTCTCTCCAAAAGAGGCACACTTAAGCATCAGGCAATATGGGAGAACACTAGTGGTTGTCCTTTCTTCCCAGCCATAGCACTGTAGGTCCTAAAAAAAACTTTGCAGCTAGTTGCATTTTCCTGAAGGAATTTATTTATTCAGTCTAAATGAGATTCCCTAGTTCACCTTCCAAAGGGATGCAAAATGTTAAATTAAAGTTTTATGTCAAGTCAGCTAAACAAGTTCTCTGGTTAGCAAGTAACACAGAAAGCCCCTGGACTGAAATCCTAGGCCTGAACACTTGGATTATATAACTCACTGACCAGGCAGGATGGTGACAAGTTGAGCGTAGCAAACTGTAGAAATGGGAGATTTCAGTTCCCCCAGTGCAGAGCGAGCATGGGTCACACTGGAACATGATAAGATCAAATTTGCGGACGTCATTAAAAACTGTTAGATGGAGGAGCTCATCTGGCAGCTCAGAAGAGCTCAGATCTCAGTGCTTCTTGACTGTGAGCAGCACAAAGAACTTTTTTCCTGAAGTCACTTTTAAAGAGCCACAGTAACCATAATATGTTTGTATATTATGCAAACAAAAGCCAAAAAACCTACTATAGCATCATGGATTGTTGAAAAAAGGTGAACTTCATACACTACAGAAGCTTATTAGAAAGAAATTAAAAGCAGCAGCCCAAGGGGTCAAATGTTTGCAGGTGTAAAGAGACTAATTAAGGGCAGCATATTGGAAAGTGAACAAATACATATTGCCTATCTAAAAAAGGCTTGAGAAAGACCATATGCATGCACACATATACACACAAACACACTACACAGCAGGGAAGCTATTAGAAAACATCCTTTAAAAAGCTGAAGCTGAATCCGTGTGAGGTGAGAAAACAAAAAAGGAACAACAAACCAACACATGAGAACTGTTGTTTTGTTGTTTTTGTTTTTGTTTTTTTGTTTCCTCATTCACCACAGTAACCTTAGGGAAATTCCCATGTCAGAAGCCTTCTACATGGAAGACACTTAAGAGAATCTGTCTCAAATTGAAGTGGCAGTAAAAAAGGTCATATAATTTAACAAAATGAACAATTACTAATTTCCAGGACTAGATAATATCCAGCCAAGAATTCTGAAAGAACTCAAGGATGAAATAGTTGAAGTACTCACTGCAGTGTAACCCTCTTGATTAAAATTGCCTTGGTATCTGGGAACTGAAGGATAACAAATACAATGCTATTCACAGAAGAAGATGCAGGGGGAACCAGGGGACTACAGACTGATAAGTCTGAAGTCTTTACTAAGCAAATTTTAATTCTGCTATAATAAATAATAATGAATTACAATGAAGAATAATAGTGGAAAATAGAAATGTAGTCGGGAGTTACAATGTGGGATTTTTAAAGAGAAGGTGTGGCTCAATTTTCTGGAGAAGTTAAAGAACATGCAAAAGAGAAAGAGGTTGTTGATACAGAACACCTCACCATAGGTGCCATGGATGCAAAGAGCTTCCATAAACTCAAAAAGCAAGTGAACAAATTAAGGCAGTAAAGTCCTGGCAAGCCTCTGAGCCACAAGACATTGGAAGCTGGCACAGTATTTGGGGGAAGCATCACTGTACCATCATGTTCATCAGCTCTTCCCTGTGCACCCTTTGCTGGCTAAATTCAGAGACCAGACCTGGGACAGGATGAATCCTTAATCTAACCCGGTAAAATGACTCCTGTGAGCTTATGTTCTAATGATTAGTTGGACTTTGATGTTTAATAAGAATTCCCTTGAAGTTCTCCTTTCTGATAAATGAAGATGTATTAAGGTAAATATTCTTTGCAACATCCAGGCTGGACACCGTCTGATTAAAATTAGAGTCTTGAGTATCAAGTGTAGTCCTGTCTGGACTGAGTATGTGTCAACTTCTTCCTGACGTATGCACATATAAAAATGTTATTTTGAGCTTATTTAACTGCCTTTATAATGACATCTTAACAGGCTGACAAGCATGCTCATGCAAACCAGGCAGGCAATGCAAGTTTAGAATAAGAACTTTCTCAACTCATCATCAATTTTCTAATTATACTGGACAAAAAGGCAGGAAACTGAAAGTAATTAATTCAGTAGACTAGCTTTTTAAGTTGTTTTGCTATATTTATATATACACGTTCTGACTGTTCCAATTAGAAAGAAATAGCAAGAAATCTTCCTGATGTGATTTCTTGTACATAAGATCAATTCTGAGAATCTTTCAAAACACGAAACAGTTTCAGCTCACCACTGGCAAAAGTTCTGCTGTGAAAACAGGGATCAAAGACTGCACACTTGGTCTTCGAACTCCTGGGTGCCATTTGTCACTAAACATGGTTGCTATCAGTCAAGCATTCTGACATGCAACTGTGATGGTTGGGGTTATCCTACACATCAAAATGGTTGGCTTCTAGGGAGGTAAAACCAGGGACCTCACAACTCCAGAGGATAGTTAATTACACAATCTTGAAATGAAATACTCCATGTGAAGAATTCATGGAAAATATCTTAATATGCAAATATCAATGGCCTTTTCAGCTTTAATCCTCTACTTCCTTCTTCTAGTAGATAGCTACCATGTGGTCATATAGTCCAAAGGAAACTAAAACCTCTATTCCAATTTCAGTAGGAGACTTGACTGTATAAGGGCGACAGGGGGCCAATATTTTGGGCCAATATTTTGGATTTAAACTCTGTTTCTCTTCAGGCAAAAATTGATAAGCTTGTGTAGTATAACAAATCTAAAAAACTGCTGCAGAAGCTTTCCTATTAGTTTCATATTTATATACAGATATATATCCATAATTGCTTGTTAGTTCTAAGGGTTTGGGGTTCTTTTGGTGGGTGGTGAAGAGGGTTACACAGAACCCTACATAAGCAGATGGAACATTTGGGGGTCTAAGAATATTAACAGACATTGTACTAGAAGCATCTACCAGAACCTTCATTTTGTTCCAGAGCATAAAAAAGAACATAAGTAAATTTTCTTGTAAAGTAAATTGGTATTCTGAACTTCATTACTCAGTCTTGATTTCATTAAAAGATCCATAGAGGAACACAGTGTATGTTAGGAGATTTATCTGTCTTATAGATTCTTTTAAGAAAGTGGTTTTGTCTTGTTAATTGGAAAAAATAATGTAGAAATGTCTTAAATGCATTATTCTCCATGTCATTATAATATAGAATGCAATTAAGCATTCAGAAGGATTTGGAATTTTTATCATTTATCACAACTCATTCTTTATAGAATTTGCATCTATAAAAGTCAAAGAGCTTCATTTTTAGCTGACTAAATTTTTAAAATGAATTATATTCAACTCCACAGAGAAATGGTTTCTTGCCCAAATTAAGTTATTTAACTGCAAAATATGAAATCACTGAAACCTTATTTCTAATTCACAGCAGAAACTATAAAACTACCAAGTATCTAGTATGTGCTACCTAGTATGTGCCATTTCACTTAGTTTTCTACTATCTTACATTTTCAAGTATAAGTCAGGATACCACAATGTATTCCTTTTACATGGAAAATAGTTAGCATCTCATTTAAAGTTATAACAGTCTTTTGTGTACCATCTACAAGCAGTAATGCTATTTCTAGATTTTAAATGAACCTAAATTACCATTCTTCAATAAATATTCCACAACAAGAATCATGTATTTGTAAGATAAATGCAAAATTTGCAGAGAACTCCATGCCGCACTTAAAATAAGTTATCATTCCTTCTATTACATAAGTGCCTCAAAGTCAGTCACAAACCAAAATGTCATTGTACCAGTCATTGTAGACAATTGGACATTGTAGACATTGTAGACATGTCCAATGTCCAATACAGAATACCTACCAAATCAAAACTAGAGACAGGAAAATTGAGTAATATCAAGTCATCGGTATCTGCTTCAGACCACACATACATGGCAGCTCAGACAAAAATATTCATACTCAGGAAGGAAACCAAGATGTACCATAGTTTGTTTTTTAAATGCAATCCAGCGACTCTCTCTGAATGCATTTTCCTTCCTGGGGCTTCCCTTCTCCACAGACCTATGTTGCCCCATAGAGTTCTTATCTTAAGAAAAAGTTGTTGGCAAAAGCTCACTAGCAATATACATATGATTCACTACACTACCGCTAATGTGTTCTTCCTAGTCTTTTTATACATGGTTTAAGGGACTTTGAACAAGATTTTCCTTTTCACAGTGAAGAGAAACTACTGTAACAAGTAGGATAAAAGTTAACATAAATATTAAGCTTAAAGTTGGAACAAGGTAAGAACTCAGGGGTCAGGGTGAATCCAGTTTTCTTAAAGGTAATTATCACACTGTTTCTACCTACCCCAAAAGTAGACCTTTAAAAACAAAGTACAAAAATAAGATCAGTAAACAGAGATGGTGTTACAAATGAGACTTAYTGTTTCTTTTGATACTCACCTTCTCTATCACCAGGTCAATCATGTTGATGTTTGAATAGTACAGTATCTTCCCATGTAATAATGGTTTCAGGAAAGTCCATACCAAAGGCCCATTAGAAGACTGTAGAATCTCCTGATAAAGCTTCAAGCAAAACGGAGCTGAAGGAAAAAAGACTCACATTTAAGAAAAAACACAAGCAATTTAAAGTAAAAAAGAAAAAAAAAAAAAGATGACTTAATAGCAGGGCGCCAAATACCATCAACTGTCACTGAGCAATCACTACATGTCCCTGAACAGAAATAGTTCATTCAATCTTTGATGCTGTTGATGATGCAAAACTCTAAACATAAGAAAAGAGAAATTGGAGTTCAAAGAGCTTCTCACATTTGTCAAAATCAATTTGTGAACTGAATCTATACTAAAGGCTGCATTAGTGTATTTTAGAGTGGAAGGACATATGCAAAATTTCTGTGCTCAAAATGACTGCTGAGGAAAGAGTCATCTTATAAAGGCTCATAGAACTAGAGTCACCTAAGAAAACAGACTCACTCCAGACCCTCACTTGATCTATAACTTTGTTCCCCTATTTAAGAAATAGGGATAGTTCTTCATAAATACAGACTTTATCTGTATAATTTCATAAAAATCAATGAAAAATACAGGAAAAAACGTGGCTTAAAACTCTGACATTTAACGTCTTGATTTGAAAAGTCCATTAAATTCACCTTTCCATTCCTTAACTAAAAATCATGTTTCTACATCACCCTAATGCACTCATAACCTCATCTAGTCCAAGCGACAGCCTCCAGGACATCCTGCTACACTTACATGACACTCAAGTAAAGGCAATGGGTTCCCTGCAGGAAACATTTAGATTTTTATGCTCAGGTCAGGTGCATTTTTATTATGAGTGGATTTAGAAATATTCCATTTCCAGTGCCACACAGAAGTATTAAAATAATGTCATTAACAGCTTATCAAGGAAGACAAATATTGTTTATAATGAAAAACTAAGCCAAAAACATTTTAAATCCTGCCAAAGGTTAAAGAAACAAGTATCAGAAACATATCATTTAGAACACCCAGGTCTTTGTCCAAAATTTACTTTCTTCAAGGAAGCAATCACTGCTGAACACAATCATTGCTAAGAAAGAACAAGAAATTAACAAAGGCTCCACGGTGGCCAGGCAAAAACAGCAATATGCTAAGGACAGAGAAGACTCTTGTTTATCTTAAGTACCAACCACTTTTCAATAGTTTTATGAAAATTAACTTCTAGCAAACTCAGATTCACACGTGCTAATCACTGAACTGGAAATCAAGTTTTTGTAGCCTTGTATAAGTTTTTATTTTCATTTTCCCTTGCTTCATTTACCTATCTGTAAAATGTGAAAAATGATATTAATTTCCTCACAGTAACACTGGAACTAACTGATGCTTTAAAGATATTTCAAAGTCCTAAGGTAAAAGGTCTTACAACGTTTCAGAGTTGTGATGATACATCATCAAGAAACAAATAGCATTTCCAGCAAAAGCACCTTTCAGAGAGGCTAAGGCCCAAACAATCTCTCTGTTCAGCCATCCTGCTACTCCATTCTGCAAACAGGAATGAAAAGCAGAGCCAAGGAGCAAGGCTAGGACTGAGCTCTGCCTCCCTCCCTCAAGGTGCCTGCTGGTACAGCCAAGACCAAAACCCTTACTTTTGTCTGCTAACCACTGAGACAGAACCAGTTTCCCCGAAGAGTCATACGCCCTGAGTCACCAGTCCTTCACAGAGAGCCTATTGACATCGTAGTACTCTTCTCTTGCACAAGGCAATCAAGTACTGATGCACTAACAAGATTAACAATATTAAAATTAATCAAGGCGAGTCAAACATATGTAGAGGAAAGGGAGCAAAGGTGAAATGTAAAAGAGCTAAGAGACTTTCTCAGCACTGATAGGGAGAGTAGACATTTCAATTATTAAAAAACAGAAATATGCTTTTGTTTTATCCAGAGTTTGCAAATTTTACTGCACAGTCGTACCACAGCATTACGCTTGCAAAAGCATGTAGCAATGAATTGACAATCTTGTAGCCAAAAAAAATATTTTTCATACTAAATGCTTTATAAATTCTAATCAGTATAGGCTCTAAGACAGGAGTATTCTTATTTATTATTTGCGAAGATAAAGAGTAACCAGAATAACTTGCATCTTATTCACAAACACCTCTGCCATATATATACATATTTCCATTTAAGAGGGAGAGTTCCACAGATTATGAATGTATACATGTAACTTGTGATTGATAGTTTTTCTTACTTGAGTCTTCAGGAATGCCATATTTTGCCATATTGTCCTCCAAGAGCTCTGTGATTCTGGGCATGTCAATGAACATGTTTGTGTTGCTGAAAAATGAAGATTCTTCTTTACACACTGCCTTGATTACAGACTCCAGGGATCCAACAGCTGAACGCCTCAACTGCCCACCTTGTAAGAACTAAAACAAATGGAAATACAGATGAACCAAAGCTGCTTTCAGTAGCTTCAGGGAATAGCCCTGGTGTTCTCTCAACATGGCATCCAAGGAGAGCAACAAAATTACACTGTTGAAACTGCCTATGAGAACGAGCACCTGCTGTGCTCTTCTCTGTTCTCCTGATTACCTTTGTCATGGCCAGGATATTCCATGAAAAGGATAGTTTATTACTTTAAACTTTGAAAAATACTGTGTATTGATGGCTTGGTGAGGCACAAAAGGAATGGAAATATCAAGACAACTGCACCTCAGTAAAGATTCCTAGATTACCATGTCAGTTTCCAAAGTTTACTCTTCTGGTGGATTACTCCTGTGGTCACAAAGACAGCAGAAACAAACAAAATCATTTTGCGTGATATAAATGCTTCCAGTGAAAACAGCTGCTGAAAAGAAAAGAATTCAAGTGCACTTGCACCCTGAAAACCAAGTTTTCAAGTATAGCTTTTAACTTGTTAGACGTGCTTCTAGTTTTTTGTGGGTTTTTTTCCCCCCCATCTTGTGTCATATTTACTTTTGCCATTTGCTCACGATTGACAGACCTCTAAGCAGGAGCACGATCTGACTCCCGTTCTGGTTTAAGCACCATCATTAACTATGTTCCAAAAACAGCCTCCTCCATTCAACTTCAGTTTTCAAATAATGTGCTCAGTTGCAACTGGAATTTCATGGAAGGCTGTGCACTTGCACAGCTCTAACAGAAGATATGACTGGAAAAGAAAATGTGCTGCAAAAGTATAACTGAAGGATGCAACTCACTTGCCTGATGTTTATTACTGTTGCTGACGCATGGGAAGAAAAACATAGCTAGGCTTCCAGATTTCAATTTAAGACTGCAAGACTGGCAAGTGGAAGAAAGATTTTGATAGGTCAAACACATTTGATACAGAAATAAATTACAATACAGAAATAAATTATGAGCATCAATTTTCAAAATAGTGCAGCACTTCACAAATAGAATAAAACATGATCGGTTTAGAGGTCATGTTATTAGAAACAGTTTATCCTGATCAATGCCTTTACTACAGTGTCAAGTGCCACTTTAGTAATCCTGGAGGAATATTAGAGAGCGTTATCAAAACTTAGTGTTTGCTGCCCCCAGAATCTAACTTTTGACATTCAGTGTGCAGCACAGTAAATAACACCCAGACTTCATAACACTACTATCTACAGTTCTTGGGGGGGGAATCTGTTGGCATGGACTTCACTGGAGGAATAAACTTTATTTATGCACAGTGCTGAATAAAAGTGGCTTTGAATCCCTATTCATGACTACTTGCACTAGAAGGGTAAGCGAGGCTTATTTCAGTCAAAGAACGCAAGCTGACTAATTCTGGTTCCAATCAAAATAACTTGAAATTCAAATGATGAATATTTATGCAGTGAGCTGCCAAACTGAATCCACTTACTGTCTTTCAGTAAAATATCCTCTGACTCAAAACCATGAGATGTTACCTACAATTTGGCTTTGATAAAGTGGGAGAACAATATAGGACGGATGTTCACAAAAAGTTATCTTTGATCCAGGTGTTCCAGTTTAAACTAAATGACATAGGTCTGTAATCAAAGCTTTCGATTCCAAACAAATAACTCATTACAAACAAGGCTCTGAAGGTAGGCTCCAAATATTAAAAAACAATCTGGGACTGGATTCTCAAAAGGGGACCAAAATCTCCTAACATACGGGCTTTGGACCTAACTGGACAACCATCCTCCTAAAAAGAGTATTATGGAAAAAAAACTATATAGATTGGAAAAATCAGCTGTTCAGCAAAGAGTCTAGTAGTCAAGTCAAGTTACAGCTTGCAAAGAAAATTWAAAAAAATTAAGAAATATTACATAAATAAAGAGATGAAAAAATGCCATTTTACTGGTAAACTAGAGGGAGATTAAAGATAATCCAAAAACCTGGTGAGACCGCATCACTAAAGGAAACAAGTGTGGGGAAACGGATATTCCTACTTCTGGGCAGAGACAAACAAATCAAAATCTTTATTGTACTGAAATTGGCAGAATAAGAAAAGATTTACCAAATCTGAAGTCTTTTGCCAAACTATTTCTCAGAAGTCTATGAAATTTGGATTGCAACATATGAATGAAAAGTAGACGACATCTATACTCGAGGGTGAGTGAGATAATGTCCCAGGGCATAATGGGTATCTCATTGTGATGTTTAATATGGCAAGATACTGCAATAAATTTTAAAGAGAACAGTTAGAGACAGAAAGTATGTAAAGAGTGGAATTTAACACATTATGGATTTATCATTACAGACCAATGCAATATATTTGTTTGGGAGGGTGGGTGTTTTTTCTGAAAAAGAGATACACCATCTCTAAAATCAGTGGACTCTAATGACTAGATAATGTTATTGTACTGGAAAATATTAATCAGCATTACTGTATGGTGGGTGAAGAATGGTCTTAAGAAGAGATGTCACGGTTTCTGTTGAAAGAAAACATTGAATCACAGAGAAATCACTAGCAGTATTCCTCAGAGACTGATCTTGGGACCAGTGTTGTGCAACTGTCAGCCTCAAAAGGGGAAGTGAATTACTAAAATTTGATTATAACCTAAAACTAGAAGGCACTGTAGAACAAATGAAGATCAGTGTTATACAGGAAGAAACCAATTACCTGATTGAGAGTAAACTAAATGATACCCAGTATAAATCATTATTTAGCAACCAAAATCATGACATGCTACTCCAGAAATGGAGTTTATCTAGGTATATTACTGCTCTTTGATGAAGTAAGGGACACAGATGTATGCAATTTATGAAAAAGGCAAATGCAAGATTAAGCAAGTTGTTTCAGTCAGTATAGACTACAAGAGCCACCAGTCACACTTCCCCTCAAAGACTGTACATGGTTTTTGTCCCCAGCATTCAAGATTAGGTCTTAATACAGCACGTGAAGATGACACTAAGGATGTCTGAGACAAGTGAGAGCCTGTTACAGCAGAAAAAAATAACCAAAAATCCCTCAGAACAACAACAAAAAAAATTGAAACTTATTTAACCTAGCAAAACAAAGAGGGACTATGACTGGCCTTCTTTACGTATACGGGGGAATCAAGAGTTTAAAAAGCTATGGGACATTTTTAATACAAGAATAAATGTACTAGTCATGGGTAAATTTAAATTGGAATTTTATACATTTATAACTCCAAGAAGCTTTCCAATAATGGTAGCCTAAGTAGTTTTAGCACAGAACTTGATAAATTCAGCAAAGGGATTACATAACAAGGCTGCTTTTTACAAGAGTGACAGCGTTCAGTACTCAACAATCCCTTCCGGCCCTGTGCTTATCTACTCATGAATGACAAACAGACCAAAAATTAGTAATGGAAATATAAGCAGATAATTTCTAACAGCAAACAGACAAGCAAAAATCAGCCATGTTTTTTCTCAAGGGAGTTATCTGTTCACTCAGTGCTGTTAACCATAGAAAGTAGCTCTGTGTTCCAGTTAAAACTCAACATCTGCCAGTCAGTGTAAAATGCTTTTTTACTACACACTATGTAGCATACCAGTTCAATGTCACATTTCACAGATATGTGAATTGCTTTCCATTTGGTCTTTCAGGCAAAAACTCACATGCATAACTGATAAAATTACTTCATTACTCCTACAAGGAGATTAGCAAAAACTTTTGTAAATTTCATACTTCAAAAGAACTTCTTTAGTAAGAATTTAATGAAAGAGAAAATCTGTCTTATCTAGGCTGAAGGTCCACATTGTTTTATATCTTAAAAATATATATATTTTATTCTGTTGTCTTCCTAGGTCTCTAAACTACTTTGTGGCTGGTTATCATGAAAATAAATATCCAGAAGGAAGGACTTATTTGGAAAGTGAGGGAAATATTTTAGGAGAAAAGTGTGTAAACAATATCTGCACCACCCTCATTAAGAAGAACAAGGACAGCGTCTATAGAAAGGTCAAGAAGCAAACAAAATCATCAAGAACTAAAAGATATGTATTGGAAAGCAGCAAAATGCAGCAGAACCTGAGAAAGGAAGGAAAGGAAATTTAAAAATAAACAATTTTTGCTAGTCCATAAAAGAAAAAAAAAAAGTTCAGTTGTAGAGATAGAAGGATCCTTGAAAACAGCACACAGCTACTTTATGAACAAAAGAAATAGACACTGATCTACTAAAATAAATGTGCATGCTTTTTTTAATCCTCCACAGAACACTAGGTGACAAAAACGGGCATCAATTTCTCAACAAAGAAGGAAACATCAAAACAAAAACTAAGGAAACATAGATTGTGTTGCAAGATGTAAAAAGCAAAGAATTCCAGGGTTAAATCTGTGTTACATTACAGGACAATACGGGATGCCACGGAGCCAAGACTGAAACTGCGACCAGATGGCCCTCTGCTGTTGGATTCTGTCCTTTGCAAACTTTCTGAACAGGACCTTGTGAGAGGCTCTTTTGTTGGATAAGCAACTAGCATTTCACTCTGAAAAGAGTATTTAAGTTGCTGGAAGGAAACTCTTGAGTCTGCCATAAACAGAACTAGTTTAAGCAAAACAGAAGAGATGCAAGTCTTCCCTGATGAAAACCACCTTTCATTATGGCAGCCAAAGCACGATCCCAAAGAACAGCAGCTCACAAGCAAAACACAGGCACAAACCAGCATTTTACAACACGCCCCTTAGTCATACAGATTAGAAGTTCGTGATAAAGATTCATATCACTGGGGAAAACAGTATCTAAGGCAGTGTTTAGTGTGTACGGCAGTCACGAACCAGTTTGTGCTGTTTAACACTGAGGCATCTTTAGAGGCCTGCAATTTTAGAATCAGATTCAGTCCTGCACTTCCCACACGGAGCAAGTTTGCTCCAGAAGGTAGTGCCACAGGGGTCAGCAAGTCCACTGATGGAACTGGAGCATGCTCAAAAGGAGAAATTTTTATGCTGATTGATTTAATAGTAGATCCACACCGCTGTGCTAGCTGTGGAGATGCACACGTAGCAACTGTCCTTAAGCAGGACAGGAGAGATACCCTCCCTCTCCCCTCCCACCCCCCCCCCCTCCTTTTTTTTTTTAAATAGCAAGCAGAACTGGGACACAAAAACATTAAGTGACACAAACAGAAACAATCTATAGCAGATCCAAGAACTGATCGTGGTATCTTGAAGTCAGTATCTTATCTGTGAGACTAAGAATCTTACCGTAAAGGCAATCACCTTAGCAGCATGGAAAGAGTCAGGGAAGCAGAGCTATGGATTCTTTAAATCACCCGCATAGAATCTCTAGAGAAACGTACTATCCCTTATAAACCAAAGTTATTTCTCATGAAACAAAGCAGCTGCTAGATAAAGAAATAATTTGTCAAAAAAAAAAAAAAGCATTATCAGAAAAGGTATAGCTCTCAAAATCGTAGATAATAGCTGCTATTATTAACCAGTAGCCTAGTACCATACTAATTTAGGCTGTGTTCTCATAACCTGATGAAAAAAGATGATGGAAACAACCCATCAATACAGTCCCAAAATTACCAGAGTGCTCAAAAGAGATCAAATGCAACTTCCTAAGGACAACGGACCATTATCTCATATAAGTGCCTAGCTTCTAGTATACAATTTCTGCTAGTGTTCCTCCTCATTATTTTAGCACATATCCCTAACAAGACGCCTTACAATGGGCATTAGGCTTACATTTTGAAAATCATACACATACCTGCTGCAATACAGAGATGTCGAGCACACCAATATTTTTAACAGCTTGGAGAAACACCGGAAGGTCTTCCATGACACGCTGGTCTTTATTGAGAAGGGAGCTGATACTAGAAACCACATCCAATAATGTGTTCAGTAAGCTGCGTATCTCAGATGGTATCTTAATCTTGGAAAAGAAAAGGAGGAAAAAAAATCATGACATTAAATTTCAATTAGAAAAACAAATTTTAACCTTTCAGTGAAAGGCTCAAAATTATTCAGTCTCTTTGTAAAACTGATTACAGAATGCTCCTGCAAACTGTGTTTAAAACTCCTTTTAGTATAACTCTCTAAATCTCAAATTCACATAAACAAAAATTCTCTGGAATTGTTAGAACTAGCCTACAACATACAAGGAATTAAAATACAGAGAACACATTTACACCTGCTGAGCTGAAGGCAGCTCTCATCCAACTTAATGCGGATGGCATCTGTGAAAATCTGCCCCCTTGGAATTGAGCATAAATGAGAACTTTCCCTTCAGTAGGCTCAAGATGCTCAGTACAATAGCTTAATATTTTTAACGTAACTCAAACTAAATTGAATCAAGTAATCCCTTTAGCTGTTTTAGGAAGCATATTAGACAGGATACTTTCCTGTGATACTGTTCCTCCCTTTGCATTTTTCATACTTACTGCCTTCTACCTAAAATAATTACGTGCATCCTTACTTGACCAAAGTTCAATCATCCTTTTGCCACCAAGCACCTTTTGGCATTTAGAATTCTCTCATCTCTTTTGCAATTATTGGCCATTTAGATGTCATATAAATGACAACTGATTAAGTTACCTGCCTATGCATGGTAACTAAAACAATACAATCTCATTATATGCTTCCAGCTGCTTCCTCTGATTATCTTTACTTTATCCACCTGTATTTGACTAAGACACTTCCTACTATAATGTCTGTGCTTAATTTTCCTTTCAAACTTCACCTGCTTTCACACATTCAAAAATAAATACTCTGCAATAACCTTTTATTCAATTTAAAAATTAGCAAAACTTCCATAACAATTTAGGATAAGCTGACAACACTTGTTATTTTGTGCTAGGAATTCATTATACCTCAATAGGGTTCAAGAGAAAAGCTGTCAGAACAAGCACTCTTTTTCTTTCTTCTCTTACTTTCCTTCCAGGTTGCCAGACACTTCAGAAAGTGGAAATCTCTTCTCTTTCCTCCGATATCTTACCTATTCTAGGCATTTTTCTCTTTTTTAAAAATGTGTGGCCACTCAGTTTAACTGCACATGCAGCCTCCAGAATATAATCCAGAAACTAGAGTTTTAGAACAAAATTTTCTTCCTTCCTGTTCTATAAATATCTTTCAGTTATTTGTACTTGCAATGTTTTAAGTTCTGTTAATCATTCACCACAGAAGAACTGGAATAAACACCTGTTAACTATCGCAAGTTTTATCCAATTATTTTGTTCTTACAACTGAAAATACCATCTCACTGAAAACCCAGACTAGATCCCAAATTATATAGAGTTGCATAGATAATCCAGTTTTGCTGCAGACTTCTGCATTGCCTTTATTACAGTTTTGTGACTGTATTATTCTCATTATTTTCCAAAAGAATATAAACACTAAAATTCTCCATCATCATCAGTCCTCTAGGATCCTCCTATCTGGATAAATAACTGCAATGTGTTTTTTTAGTTGGATTAAATAGAGTGGATGCCAGACACTGTTTAAATCATAATCATTCAGATGTGTTAAACTCTTAAGTATCAAGGAGAGGTTATGAATCAGGTCAAACCAAGCTGTATGATTTGGGCCATATGAAATACAGATTTTTTTGTCTGTATAGAGAAACTAATCCTGAGATTTGGAAAGGCACATTTACATCCTTCCTGAAGGAGCCACCTGAATTTCCAGTAYGATTTCTACAGCAAGTAAAATGCATTCCAGTATGCTATGAATTTTTGCTAGAAAATAACTTCATATTTCTTATAATGTGGGCTTTTATGCTTGTTTTATCTCAAATGATGCCATATCAGTCTTCCACACTTACAAATTAAGTGGCTAACTGCACAATCTGCAAACTCTGCTGAAGATTAATAAAGCTATGACTTCATGTGTTTTCTCTAGAGCTTTCATAATTAACTTTTCAGGGATAATTTTCCCAAGGAAGAAATAGATGGAATACAGTAGCACCCACCAAGCCTATTCTTCAACTGGTCTGTGGAGCTAAAAGACGACAAAGAAAATGCCACGTGGCTGGTGTTTGCTTTCACAGAGAAAGAACATCTAAAGCAACAAAATACTATATTCGTGAATTGAATTACTCMTCCGACTTGCATGTTTTAGACTACCTTCAAAAGAAATCACAGGAAATGAACACTTTCCCTCACCCCATCTTACCTTGTAAATGATATGACGCAAGTTCAAATTCTGTATAATCAGTAAAAACATGGTATACAGGTCCAGTGCTGGTAAAGAACATAATTCCTCCACCACCAGGGAAGTCTTGCTGTTTTCAGGTAATGTCAGCAACAGGCTAAGTACTTCTTCATCACATCTTCCAGCTAAAGCTACTGCAAAGGCACTGTAAAAAAGCTATCATAAAGTATGTGTATTAATTTTCTTTCTTCCTGAAAGAAACTTCTTTACATGCAATAAAGTGAGAATTT
Source organism: Apteryx rowi (assembly GCF_003343035.1). Classification (NCBI taxonomy): domain Eukaryota; kingdom Metazoa; phylum Chordata; class Aves; order Apterygiformes; family Apterygidae; genus Apteryx; species Apteryx rowi. Next base: position 92,201 of record NW_020451039.1, on the reverse strand, counting down.
GTGTCACAGTAACATGACAACGTATAGTAGTCATCAACAGAACTGAAAGACCGACCTATACAGCTCTATCAGACAGACTATAAAGTGCAAACAAACATACCAACGTGCCTATAAAGAGATGAAGTATATTTCTTATAATAATTTATTTTCACTTGGAAACAGGTCATTTGTTCATTCTGTAGGCATTCATACTATGAGCAGTCATATTAACAATGTTGAACACATTGTAGAGAATATACACCTTTGTTGCAGAAACGCATAAAGATCAAAATGTAGATGTGTGAATCATTGTAAAAATCAAACAACATGGACTTCCTTCTTTCAGAGGTCACACAAACTTAACACTTAGGGTATGCCTACATGATATAACGTTCACTCTGAGCCAGCKGACACTTCAGTTCAACACTTCTTTGAAATATTACTATTAAAAGCGGAAAAAGGGACAAATGCCTAAGCAGATCTTGGGCAAGATTACTCACTTTCATGTATATGTTTGTGTACCTACACATATGTAATACACACAGAAAGAGAACAGAATGAGTATAAACATTATTTTGCTATCAATGTAAAAGGACTTTGTATGGGAGGGAGTTTTGACTCTGCGATACAATTTGAAATTCCTGATGAATGTTCCAGTTTCAATCCAGCTTTAATCCATTCAACATTTTACCAACTAGATCAAGCCCCTCCGAACTTTCCTTACAGCTTTTGCATCAAAGCTATGTCATACTCCTGAGTAATGAATGCTTATAATCTACACAGATTATATCTTTTGAGCAGTTAAAACAAATAATAAATAAAACACACAAACATAATCCCATAGCAATGAGTGTGGCCAGAGCATAATCTTGAGGTAGAAATCAAGGGTAAGTAACAGGCACCTTCAACTCACAGACTTATTCTTACGATTCCAGAGGCAAGCACCAATGTAGCATACAATCACAGGAATACAGGGCTGCAAGGTGCCTGCAGGTATCATCAGGGTTATCAGACAGTGGTTATACAAACCATAAACATAGTGGGCCATGCCTGAATTATACCTTAAAAGAAAGTATTCTCACATATTGCATAATCAGTAAGAGACATAGATTTTAATACTCTAGTTGGACTGGGAGAGAATTTAAGCACTTATGCACACCCAAAATTCTGCATAAATACGTGAGATATGCACATATATCCAAGCTGTACACAGGACTTCTGCAAAAATGAGGATAGAGGCTAATTTGAAAAGTCAGTCAATTAGCATTATTATTCCAAGAGATCAAAGGTGCAAGATTCCCACTGAATTACTTCTAGATGACTTCTCTCATTACTATTTACTGGTATCAAAATAACAAGCAAACAACAATGGCAGTCACACTGCCAAAGCAGAAGCAGAACTAACAAATCATCTGTAAGTAATTATGATTGTCTGAACTGAAACAGCCATACTTTTTGTGAACAAAACTTGCAACTGCTTCTGCAAGTGGAGCATCAGTGACACCCAGTGGCTGCTTGATTGACCTGATTAGTTTATATCAAAAGTATCTCCAACTCTTTTCCATCACACACCTGAGAGAGAACCCAGAGTTAAGCTGGCACTTTTCATGATTTCTACTTTCCGATTATTGGGATCACAGGAAACAGCAACAGTGATAACACACACAGTCTTTGACTCAGAAAACCTACACAATCAATCCTTTATATAATACTCAATAGACAAGTAAACAGATAAATAAAGTGAAGCAAAGGCAAGATAGAGGTGAAAATGTAAGAACAGTGAGGAGCACACCAAGGAATAAAAGAAATCAGATAACTCTGTACTGTAAGGCTCAGAGTGGGGGGGGAGATACAAAATGATTTCTCCAGGAAGCCTCACCTTCTCTACAGTTCCAAGGCAATAGAGTTCAAATTTAGTCAGCACGACTGAGTAAAACTGCTGAAAGTAATGAAGCAGTGCCATTTAGATCAGGAGAAAACTAGTGCTACTACAAATTGACCTCTTAATGCCTCACATAATTTTTTCCAAAGTCCCAAATCTCAAAAAATCTTCCAGATAGAAGCAACAAGTGAAAATATAAGATTCCACACAAACAAGTTTGCTTTGTTTTGTTTCAGTTGGCAGATCAGGCCATAGGTTAACCTGTTAATTCAACACCTCTTTTTGATCTTTTACCTTTGAATGAGAGATATTAGCTTCCAGAACAGTCCTGATAGTTTCTTCAGAAATGTTGATAGAAGAACGAATGTCCAGCTCCAGCTCAGTAGTATTCCACACACAGTCTTTGACTTTCACATCTGGAAGAGAAGGAAAATGGTACCAACAGTAACAATCTGCAAAATCCTACTGAGTTGCTTAATCAAGTTGCCCACAGACTGCAGTGTCTCCTCTAGATTTATACTGAGGGGTTACAAAATCTTCATATTATGCAATTCACTTCTACATCAAATCTAAAGGTCACTTTATTGGCAGACTGAAGGGCTTGTACGTCTGTGTGCATTATCCTATCAGAGCACACGTCATCCCACACCCCTGTATTAAGGGAACATCTGAAACTACTGAAGTAGCCTTTAATCACTTAAGTTATTTTCTACTTCCACTAATTAGATTCCCCTCTTCTTTCCAATGAATGCCTACATATTCCTAGGACAGGCCCTGACAAGATGAACTATGCTGTCCTGGGACAAGAACAGTAAGTGCAGGTGTGTGTACATGTGTATACACCGAGAATATATTGCATTAGGTCAGTACTTTCCACAAGCAACATCCCTTTAACCTCAGGAGAACAACAAAAGAAAAAGTTACTGTTTTGGAAAAAAACAACAACAACAACAACAACAACAAAAACAGAAAATTGCAAAAGTGCTGAAGAAAACAGGAACTCACCATTCAAAAGATTAAAATTGCTGAGAACAGCTACCACTGGATTTTCTGACAACAGTGGCTCCAAATTTTCAGCCAACCTGAAATGATAGCCTTAATTTCACAAATTACCAAAACTAAGTAACTGACATTACCATGTGTAGAGAGAATAATGAATAGTGAAACAGCCATTAAACTAGGCTAAAGGGTTACATTATAGTCTCTGTACACACGCTGCACATGCAGTAAGCACCTCTGAAGAGCTTGCCGTGTTGCATGTATGCATTGCGTTTGAGCATGGATCGTCACATTTCTTGCCTGAATAAGAAAGCCTTCATGGAAAGATCTCTACATTTGTAAAGTGTTCTAACAAACAAGAGCTTATGGAGAAGCACAGGTCTAGTAAAGTCTCATTTTGTGTTTTCAGTTAAAAAACAAACAAACAAACAAAAAAAACCACAGAACACTCACAAACCTAGCAGCACCATGCTTCAGGATAATGAAGTTATCTGATTCCAATTTGAGTAATAAAAAGTTTACACAATTTGAGTATTATTTACTATTAAAACACCGGATATGAGGTAATGGTCCATAAGAGCACTTAAGCTCAAATTCTTCCATACAACTATAATTCACACAGGCCATTCAAGCCCATTATGAAAACAATGCAACAGACAAGTCAGTAAAGCAGAAAGAAAGTCCACTTCCAAATGACAGTTAAGTCTGAAATAGTCTGTGGTAATAACTTTATTTGTTCATCAAAAACTTGTTATTTTTTCCTTCAAGGGAATAGCAAACATCTGAAATTATTTGGAACTCAATTCTGTCAGGTTACAAGCACCATCCAGTGTTTCTGACTCTTTGAACCGCTGAACTGACCTGTATTTAGCATTCTGCAAAGATACGCAGCTGCTGAAAGGACCGGGCCATAGCAAACAGCTTTAGATTAAAAATAAATAAAAATTAAAAAAAAAAAATCAAGATACCAAAAATTTGACTTAACTCAGTTCATGGAAAACCAAGTATTTTCACGGTTGTGATTCAAATCATTCTCCTTGTACAGCAGCAAGATCTGCTGCAAGTGCTCAGCAAAAGTATAAGGATATTGGAAATATCCAGAATTTTGCTAAATAAGAATCTAAATAATTACAGGGTATTTTTTTCTGCTGAATTTTCAGGTAAATGAACAAAGCTTGAAGAGACTTTGATACAAAGCATTTCTCCTGTAATTACATAAATTAGAACCCACACATATGCATGATGAAGTAACATCAGTAGCCCTAACAAAAACTATGTTGGGTATCAAAAATACAGGCTTTACATTTGCAAGTGTCTTTGGATGTTCTCTAACAGTAGGTGACATTCACAACTGTCATCAGCGGTATTTTGTAAGGTTCTCAGGAAGCTCTCCAGAGTATTGGAAAATTTCTGGCTTATATATGCCATATTCTCACAATCCCCCTTGTTGAAAGCAGACCACATTCTTGTAATATCCTGCAAAAGACAGTGATCATACAGTTAAATTCACACCAGATGCTTGTAATGATTGAAGTGGAGGTCTTGGCAATTACATGATACATATTTTCAAAACGCAATGTGGTTAAGGCAATACTTACTTACTAAATATATTTGTTACTGGAAACGAGGTGAAAGGTTTTCAACACAACGAAAACGGAATTATCAGAGATTTGAGTTTTGGAAATGACCAAGAATATATGCAAATTTGACCTAGCCTTGCAAGGAGATTCAGCAAAGAACAGACATGTCAAAAATCTCACTTGAAAATTCACTTCAAAATGAAACAAGCCTTTTAAGTTGACCTTTTTTTATCTTTTCCCCCAAAACTGATCTAAACAACAGTTTCTGTTTATCTCAAATCCATATACTCTCAGTTCTTTGGCTCAGCCAAAGACAAAAATGTTAATTCCTCAGTTCTACCCATACCCAAGGGTCTACTTGCCTGTGCCTTGTGCAGTTTTTAACTCTCATCTTTTCTCTTGAATATTCACATTTCGGCTTTTATAATTTTTTACTTGCAGAAGTATGTCACAGAATGGTAGAAAGTACAGAAATGCATCTGTTTGACAAAAGTCTACTTTGAGATGTGAATGATGCCTTTGAATTCTGTTTGCCACAACACTGAATTCTCATTTATGTCAGCAAAACCTCCAGGTACAGTGCATACACAATAGCAGAGCTATTTTATAAAGAGGAGGCAAATTCTGTACTAAAAACTTGAAGTTAATACTCTGTGCATGTGTGTGATCTCCAAGGAAGTGCTTCCAGCTCTGTACAAGTCTAAAAGCCAAGTGTTAGGCTCTCCAGATCAGGACTGTTGGTAATTTCCTGCACTGTTAAAGAAACACAGACTGACCTCAACTGGTAACCACAATTGCTCTTTTAGCCTGAATGACTCAGGCCAATAAATTTATTTGTATTTAGTTTGATTTCACTACTGTTCCTATGAATACTTAAAAGCATAAATGTACTCTGACTCATGAGCTTGGCAGTATCAGAAGATCTAAAGGAAGAAAACATGAGCTATTTGGCATTGAATGTCTAGTTACTCTATTTACAGCTTTCAAAGCTTACCAATGTTTATTTAGGGGATTCCTTCTGGGTATCATTATAAAATGTGTCAGAACTATAACCATACAAAACTCCATTTTATATAACCACTGTGGGGACTGATCATTCAGATAATAGGAAAAAAAAACAAAACAAAAAATTCTCCTAGCGTTAGTTGCAACGTGATGTTTAACACATAATACAAAGAACACTTGTAGGTGTGGAAGCCACCCAAACCTGATAATGATCTCGAACCAGAATGATTCCTTCAATGACAGAGAGGAGGAAGCGACTCATTAAGCCATCTTTACACTTTGTAACAACACAGAAAAAGTTGCTGATGAGAGCTGGTTCTTCTGTAAGAGAAAATGTCCAGGCTTAATCAGTTGACATTTTTTTTTTTTAAATCAGATGAAAAGTTGACCAAATAAGAAGAGAAGGAAAAGTTTTAAGAGAAGCACAAAGTCTGATGTATTAAGACACTGGAAAATGTTTCTGGCCATTATTTCCCATTACAGAGGGCAAGAAGGACTAGTTTGATTCAATTTCCATTATTCTTCTTCACTACACTTTTCTGACCAATAATGAGAACAGCAATAGCTGCTACAGAACCAGAGCAGAACGCTTCATTCTGGTGAGCAAGAAACACAGCTCTGAGGAGCTGTATATATTAAACACATCTACCTTTTCCTCAAATGGGTTCCCCAATACTCTTTCCCTGTTGAGACATCAGGATGTTACTAATCCTCCAGCAAGTAGCAGCTTTCAAACCCTAGCTGCAGGGGGGAAGGAAAGGGCATTACATAGACATAGACAATCAGCAGTGAGGAGATAATCCTAGCGACAGAGAACCCATACAGGGGATGTTTGTCACCTGATCTTCCACTGAGAAAGTTTTTACCCAAGCTTGCAACCCTCACGTCCCTGGAAAACAGCTCCATTCCCCTACCTGTAGCAGGTTTGCACATGGGAGACCAGGGAAAGTTTGGCTTGGTGGTTGAACTCTAGTTTATGCAAGAACAAATTTCATGCTTCCCTCATCCCCTCCCCACGTACATTTCCCTGTTTGGTGCATAAGCCAATAAGCAAGAACAGTAAACATTTATCACCGCATCAAAAAGAAGCAGACCTTGAAGATCCAAGATCATCTTCTGTGATCTTGTTCACAGAAGTAATACAATACAACTCAGCAAAGCAAACTAGGTTGAACGATCTTTTTCTTTTCTCATTAGGTTTCATAATGCTTTCTGTAACACAGAAGGGTTGAGACTGGAAGGATCTCTGGAGATCATCTAGTCCATCTCCCCTGCTCAAGCAGGGTCACCTAGAGCATGTTGCACAGGATCGTATCCAGACAGCTTTTGAATATCTCCAAGGATGGAGATTCCACAACCGCCCTGTGCAACCTGTTCCAGTGCTCTGTCACCCTCACAGTAAAGAAGTTTTTCCTCATGCTCAGATGGGACTGTCTGTGTTTCAGTTTGTGCCTGTTGCCTCTTGTCCTGTCACTGGGCATCCCTGAAAAGAGTCTGGCCCCATCCTCTTGACACCCTCCCTTCAGATACTTGTACACATTGATAAGATCCCTCTGTCCTCACCTCAGTCTTCTCTTCTCCAAGCTGAACAGGCCTGGCTCTCTCAGCCTTTCCTCATAAGAGAGATGTTCCAGTCCCCTAACCATCTTTGTAGCCCTTTGTTGGACTCACTCCAGTAGCTCCATGTCTCTCTTGTACTGGGAAGTCCAGAACTGGACCCAGTACTCCAGATGTGGCCTTACCAGGGCTGAGTAGAGGGGGAGGATCACCTCGCTTGACCTGCTGGCAATGCTCTGCCTAATGCACCCCAGGATACCATCGGCCTTCTTGGCCACGAGGGCACATTGCTGGCTCATGGTCAACTTGGTGTCCACCAGAACTTCCAGATCCTTCTCCACAAAGCTGCTTTCCAGCAGGTCAGCCTCCAGCCTGTCCTGGTGCATGGGGTTATTCCTCCCTAGGTGCAGGACTCTGCACTTGTCTTTGTTGAACTTCAGGAGGTTCCTCTCCGCCCACCTCTCCAGCCTGTCAAGGTCCCTCTGAATGGCGCACAGCCCTCTRGTGTATCAGCCACTCCTCCCAGTTTTGGATCATCAGCAGACTTGCTGAGGGTGCACTCTGTGCCTTCATCCAGGTCATTGATAAAGAAGTTGAACAAGACTGGACCCAGTATTGACCCCGGGGTACACCACTATAGCTACAGGCCTCCAGCTAGACTTTGTGCCACTGATCACAACTCTCCGAGCTCTGCCATTCAGCCAGTTCTCAATCCACCTCACTGTCCATTCATCTAGCCCACACTTCCTGAGCTTGCCTATGAGGATGTTATGGGAGATAGTGTCAAAAGCCTTACTGAAGTCAAGGGAGACAACATCCACTGCTCTCCCCTCATCTATCTAGCCAGTCGTTCCACCGTAAAAGGTTAAATCAAACAAAGCATTATGAAACATCCTTTTGACCAGAGTACTGAAATGAATATGACAAAAATTTAGTTCCTCAGTCTCAGTTCTCCCAATATATAGATGATTTTTCTGAGTTTAATAACAGATCCCAGTTATTAGGTACACATTTTCAATATCTTTTATTCTGAGCTCAACATTGTTACTATTTTACTCCGTGGGAACTAGAGTCACAGGAGAGGTGGAACTGGGCTGTAATGACATCTTCTGTTTTCTTTGGCAATTGGAAGAAATTATCAATCTCATCCCTTGCTCTAGAACAACAGGTTAATACCTCCCAATTGTTCTTTGGAAATGATTCCCTGCAGAATTGGGTTAAAATATGAAGTGAATCATTGAAATTCAAGTTTAAAAGGCAGATGCCAAAACAAACATAATATGAAATCACTCCTTTAGGTCAGTACAGAGCTCTTCTCAAAGTGCTCATCTTGGGAGCCTATACACAGTCAAGAAGACAAGCTTAAGTCATCCAAATTTACATCATTTGTTGCAGGTGAAATTACTCTGCTACAGCAAGCCAATCCACTGGCTCAACATGGCCAGAAGTGGCAGGTGTCAATTCGGTTATACACTTACCCCATTTTTCCCTACTGTCAGCTATATGCTACCTTGTATCAACTCTGGTTCATTAAAAAACCTCTGTGACTTGACCCAGTTCACTAACCTGGCAGAAAAATATTCAGTAAAAAAAGATAAGGCAAAAATCAAATGCCTAGACTGTCTTCCACTGGGTTAGTGAGCTGAGTGAGGGAAGGAAGAAGCCACAGTGTGTCATAGCAAGCACAAGAGGAAGGAAAAGAGCACATGGCTAAAAATGAGAGAAGGGGAGTTGCAAAGCCACTTCCTTTCACTGTGATTTTGGATCAATTTGCCTCTCCAGAAATCAGCCCTTTACATGATCTGAGTCAAAATGTTTTTCTGTGCCTTTGTTGGTTTCACTTCCAGGCATCAGCATGCTTGCCTTGCTTCCCATCACCCAACTGAATTTGTTTAACAATGGAATGTTCCAAGTAAATCCTTAACATTATAGTACTAACATATATGGCGACCTAAATGGTCGCTACAATGGCAACCAACCTGAAAAGATTTTAAGAACATTCAGAGTGGTAAGCTGAAGCTTCTGCAATAAGACGACAACAGCAGGGGGTAAGTGCTTCTGAAGAATCTGGCACATGTTAGATGCTCTATGGAAAAATAAATAAGATATCATTATTTTCCTAACAAGAGTATTGAAGAAAATTTTCAACAACTGCACTATGCACAACTGCAAACTCAAAATTATATTAAAATTTCAATATTAACAGTTATATGACCAGCCAATAGCCCTACATCCAATTTCATTTGTGTGAACTATTTCTGAATCAGGACATGATACTTCTATATGATACATTAAAAAAAAAGTAATAATAGTTTTCATAAAGGTAACAAGTCATCAGCTTTCTTAAGAAAACAGTTAGGAGTGTCTTGGCAAAGAAGGTACATACCTTGGTAAAATAAGCAAAATCATAACCACTGTTAACCTGGCTTCAGAAGTACTGAGAGCTCACAGTACCTCCTGACTTGACAGAAAAGAACAGAACACTCAAAATCTGGCCCCTGACCATTTGTCTAACATATGCGCATAAAATGAATCATAAAGGTCTACACTCCACATCAAAGTCATGAATCAGCTTAGTACGCTCTTTCTCAATGGGGGTATGTCAGCAGGAACTGCAGTTCCACTAGCAAGAAACTCCAAAGCTGTTTGGAGCAACTGTCTCATGGGATTCACTCACTGTATACTACTTAAACACACTGACTCCAATGTGGCAGTTCTGTTATTTAATGAGCCCTCAGAAAAGGTTTCCCAAAAGGGAAGTTTCTTCTGCTGCCAGATTACATTTGATCTGAGGAATCTGGCAAAAGTGACCTTCAGAAAACTACATTTGTTAAACCGAACAACTTTATATAATACCCAAAGCTCCTAGAAGGTCACCTTGTTTGCCTAAGTCATGAGTGATTTAAGTCATTTTCATTTAGTATTGATTCAGAAGGTTTTCAAAAGACGACTCACCTACAGCAGCAATAGAAACTTTCCTTTTTTCCCCCCATCTCGTTTTTCTTGCAAAATTCAAAATAACAAAATCTCGTTTTTCCTGAAATCTCTCCAACTGACCTCCCTGTCCAAGACTGCCAGCAYGACTTCAGTGAGAAGTTAAATCTATTTTGCTAGCAATATCATTATGGCCTCAAAGCAAATAAAAAACCCTTCAGAAAGTTAAATGAAATTTTTCAAATTGAAATGGCTTCATCTATGGCTTCCTCTTTAATGGGATCACACTGATTTTCTTTTAAACTCAAAAAAATCATTTAATTTTTCTACCAATTTATTATAAATTRACCATCTGATGCAGGTTTAGAAGAGTTAAACTTTCCATAGGAAATATATAAAAATAGAAATACCATTCCTAAATTAAGGGAGCAATATAATTCTGCATTTATATAAATATACAGTGATACTGTATAGAAAAAATAAAGCTCTATGCTTTGAATCTGTCTGGCACCTTTGAACCTCTGAATGGGTATTCTAATTAGTCACTCAGGTTTTTCTGGACATTACAACAGCACACAAAATGCCTTGCAAAAATGGGGGATAGAAATACTAAACCTAGTAAGTGAAAGGAGTACAGATCCTTATACCTGATAAGATTACAAAAAGAAAACTTTAAAATAGTAACAAACTTGGCAATAGTCACTTGAGACAAAATCAATCTATTGTGGAAAAGGAAAAGGTTCAATAAGCAAAGAAGCAAATGTTTAATGTTGAAAATAGTATATATGCATGTTATTTTCCAATTACTTGTTTGATGAAAAAAAGCACACAAAAGCCATTTCAAGATCTGTATATCAAGTATAACTAAGTAGGATAGGGTTAACTCATTTCTAGTTTTTTTTTGTTTTGATAAATTCACACAGTAGTAGCAATTTTTTAATCTTTTTTTTTAATATAATGGAATGCAAAGGACAAACATGGATATGAAATGAAGTTAATAAAAGTTACTACTGGAGTACTGTCTTTTTTGTACCTAGTATGCTCTATTTTCTGGTTTCAAGAGCTCAAAAGAAAGTTCTGAGACATTACTCTACAAATTTGAATTAATCTGCATTAAATTTAAGGGAACTCTTAATTCAAACTCCTAAGTCTAGTCATAGGAAAATGAAAAGGGCTTTGTATGAATTATATTAAGTTTGAATGATAACTGAAGACATTCCAAGTACAATATAACTACATTTGGATGTAGGAAAAAAAAATAGTCTCAAGGATTCCTTAATGTCTAACTCAAGAACACAAATGACTGTTGTCCACCCATTAACTGTGGGCTCAGTTTTCAGAGCTGCAAGGTTTTTAAAACACAAGTATCTTCATATATTTGGTCCATAATAATTCCAAAGGAAGCACCTTGATTATGAACACAGAAAACTAAATACGTGAATAACCTGGTCCACACAATGTAATTTGATACCAAATATGGTTTTGCTCCACAGTAAACATCTGAAATAAAACAGTAATTAGCTGCCTAATAAAAGGTGTGATTGAGCTGTTCACAAACATAGAGCAGCTGTCACTGCTGTCCCTCAACACAGGATTAGAACAGGCACATAGAAAAWGCTCACCTCATTTCTGCCGTTATATCTTCATGCAAATACTTTAGCAAGAAGGCTATTCTGTTCCTGTCATGTTCTGTAGAAGATGGAAAGATCATTTGCAAGACCTCTTGCATGATCTCAAGAGTTCTGTTTTGGAACAGATTAGTAGATTTTCCGTAGCTTCCATGTTGTGCATCATGAAAAAATAAATCAATGAAGTCAACTATGTGAAGCTCTGTATTGTTTGAGTGCAGAGCTTCTTCTATAATAGCAAGGTCAGCAATCATATGAAGGAGACCATTCTGCAAAACTGAGTCAGCAATATGAGTATTATTCAGGTTTTCTCTGTTAAGATCATCATCATAAAACATATCTATGTAATCTTCTTTAGACTCATTTTGGAAGAGTTCCAGAAAGTCAATAATATCTTTGACAACCAGCAGAAGGTCATCTGATGACTTTTCATTAGCCATAAGGAAGATCAGAATATGCATTATTTTGGAGTAATCTTTAGTGTTACACTCACATAGAAAGCTATTCACAATCTCTTGTATGTCTTCAAAGTTTCTTAACATAGCATCAACAGATGATGTATTAAACTGCTGTATTGGAACATCAAGATCCACTGAAGAGGAGTGTCCAGTAGCTACCCTTAATAACTGAAACCCTTGCTCCACCCCCATAAGTAAATGTCTGACATTAAAATTCACCAACAAGTTTTCTATACTAGATTCTACACGAAGCCAGAAATTCTCAAAATTATCAGATGCACTCCCATTTTTATTTAAAGCTGCTAATGCCATAAGCACTGAGTAAGTCTGGTTTCCAACAGATGATATCGTTATTAAAGGTTGAGCTACAGAGAAAAAAGAAAGGATAGGTTCTGTATCTAGCAATCCAGACACTTCATGGGTCATGTTCTTAAAATTAGAAAGAACAGTCTTTATAAGTGACATTTTTGTGTCTCCATTCAAATTTAGGGCACCATAAAGATCATTCAGCTGTTCAAGAATAGCTTTGGCTGCCTCCATTTCTGCCACCGTCATACCATCCAGCGTTTCTATGAGCTGTAAAGCTGCCTGCATCTTCAGTGTGGACGAGCATGTGACCGAGTCTGTAATACTGGCCTGCAAAGGTACAGCATAGATAGATAGCTCATTCCAAAAATCTAGCAGCTCTTTGAGAACTGAGTCATTTAAATGATGGAGCTCAGAAAACTTCAGAAGAAGAGAGTTCCATTCTCTGATCTGATGAAAAAAGCAAGTCAGATTGCGAATGATATCTGTCTGAAAATCTTTGATACATGAGGAACTGTCCTCCAGAGGGATCAGTTTCAGCTGCTTAATTATGTTAACGACTCCACTGTAAGCGAGAGAAAAATTGCTGTGCACATCAAAGTCACAAGGTTTAAAAGCAGGATCACTCTGAGGTGTTGCTGTTGTGAGAGACCAGCAGAACACTGCAGAAATACAAATCAAGGCCTCTGCAGGTTCATCAGGCATATCACTCAGTGCCTCCAGTAACATTAGAACACTTTCCACTTGATTAGATAATTCTTCCTTGGTAAACATTGGTATTTTTGCTTCTTGAGTCAATATGAAAGTGTATACATCAGTTAGTGCCTCCGTGATGTTTCTATGAGCTAATCCTTCTGTAAGGCTGACGACATCAAGGAGAAGATGGAACATCTCTACCACATCAGAGAGCTCATYCTGTTGCAACAGCTGTGCCAGCTGCCTGAAACCAGTCAGATTCCAATTACACAAATTGTTCTCAAATGTGTCCCACCAGTCTGGTAACGTTCCTAACTCAGAATTCTCAATATACAAAGATTCAATACTTTTAAATAAATGATCCAGGCTCTGCTGGACTTGTTTGAATTGACCTATCAAGAACTCTACATCTGTATTCTCCAGATTTTGTACCAAAGCTACTACATGCTTTGGGAACTCTTTATCACCTCTTATTGGAAAACCAATAAGGGTAGAAGACTTGAAAGTTTTGAGTGCCTTCCTTACCAGTTCAACATTCAGAGCTGCTGTTTTTATAAGTGCCTGAAGTGTGTTGTATTCACCTTGCAATTTATGAGGCAACTTTGAGTCAAGGTAATTAATCATATGTTGAAAGAACTGCATGAACAAATTGATATTTTTCTCATGCAAGAAAGCTTTAAACTCAGTATTCAAAGGAGAGGAGCTGTTTTGCTGGATACCAGAAGTTTTATTTTTCAGGAGAGTTTGAATTTCTGCCAAGAATTCTGTTAAGAAAAGCTGGTGATGATGAAAGGGATTAAGGAGTATACTGGAATTCCTGTTAGATCCATGGATTGACTGAGTAAAATAGGTCTCATTTGATGTATACTGCAAGTGTCCCATTAAATTGTTGACAAGCATTGGTATTTGCCCCCCTGAGCTATTTACAAGTGTAAAAATAAAGTCAAGCACCCTAACATCATCTTTTCCATAAAATTCAGGCAGAATGAATTTTAAAGTTTTTGTTATAATATTGAAATAGACATTTATACAAAGAACATGAGAAGCAGATAGGGAACATTCAGGGAATACCAAATTAAAAACCAAATTAATAAAATCCATCATGTTTCTTTGCTTAACATCTGTCTCAATGCTTCCCAGAGATTTCAGCAGAAATAGAGTATGTTTTACACTTTCAAGGTGGGAAGGTGTCTTGTATTTTTCACTAAGGTTACTAAGGATATGCATCCATCTGTTACAATCTTCTGCTTCACCCACTGTACTAAAGTTCAGAAAGGAATTAAGATGAGGAGAAAGATTAATTTGTGAATGACTTTTGTCTTGCAGAATATTGTCCAAAATTAATTTAGTAATATTCTGGAAAAAGCTGATACAAACCAAATATTTGTCTTGAGATATACTTTTTAAGAAAGCAGTTGTGTCTTTTATTTCCGTGAGAATAATTCCAAGTTCTTTTTTGGAGAGCTTGAGAATAGTAGAAAGCGAATTTCCAATGGAATATATATTTGCATCCCTACCCTCTCCCTCAGATCCTCCTGAGATGAAAGTATCAAGCCAAGAATTCAAAAAATCTCCATTAACAGCGTTCAGTACAGACTTCTGCAATTCAGTTATCCCAGTTCCCATAATTTCCAGAACATCCTCTAAACTGTTACCTGTAAGCAAGCTTGTGACATCAATTGCATTATTAAGTACACTTTGAAGATTACTAAGGAGAGCTTCTAAATCTTTCCAACCATTTATATCACCACCTTCAACTATGCTTTTTAATAGATTCATTGCTGTTGTAGCTTCAACAATAAGCATAGTTGTCTTATTGCACAGTTCAGCATGAGCTGTATTTAAAAAACTTTCAGAGACATTTGCCAAACCGTATCTTAGACTGACAAAAAAGGTTGAATTCAAACTTAAAATTTTGGACACTTCTTCAAAAACCTCTGTCCAGGTTTGAAGCCATATAAAAGTGCAATGCAAAGCAGAAGGCACATTTATCTCATCTCCCAGCTTTGTTATGTTAGATAAAATACTGTTCAATGGAAGTAGAAGGAAGTCATAAACCTCTATTGAATTCTCTGCAGACGTAGCATTTGATAGATAAAAATCAATGCATCCATTATTTACCATGCATTCTGCTGAGACACCAAAGAATTCTTCTAAATAACAAAAGGCAGCTGTTTGGAGTTCTTCATCCATAAATAAAGTTTTAAGGCTGCTCAGAGTGTTATAGACAACTTGCATCTCTTTTTCGTCTTTCTGTGCTAGAGACTGGGCCTGAAACTCTGTGTAGTTATAAATGGTTAATAACTTTTCACAGAGAGGTTTCCCAGAGAAGTTCCAAAGAAGATTAAAAGTTTCAGACAGAAGATCAAAAACTTTGTCCCTATCTTGGAAATCATGCCATACTTGAAGAGATGAAATATCTTTTGAGGTCTCATAAAGATATGTTAACAGAGCACTATTGTTCTCAATATTTAAGAGCAGATCCATGTTCTGATAAACAGAGAAAAGTATTTGAACAAGTGAGGCCGCACTACCATTGTTTAATTTCTGGATGTCTTTGAAGAAATCAAATACAATATCTCCTAACTCTCGTACTTTATATAAGAGAGTTGCATTTAAGATTAAGAAGGAGGAGGCATTACTCGCTCCATGAATTGTATTGAAAGTTGTATTAACATGATCTTCAGTCAATGATCCAACCTCATAGAGATCTCTTATGAAGTCTTCACTTAAGTGAAGATAGCTCATATCAACAATATTTAAATCTGGCAAACCAGTCAGGATATTTTGGAGCAAAAGCATGCTTCTATTAAGGATTTTTTCATTTTCTGGTATGGAAAATATAATTCTAGATAGGGTATCCAATACCTCTACTTCTTCCACTTGACTCAACTGAGACAGCCTAGAAACAAGTTCATAGCACATCATTTTCACTGTTTGCCAGAAAAATTCCGTCTTCTCTTTCTGCCGGAATCTCTGAAGAGGCTGGAAGTTTTTTAGTAGCTCATTATGGAGTTCAGAAACTGCAGGTGAGAAATCTGTGGCAAATTCCCCCCCTTCAGCAAAATTGTTTATCCATGCAATTGTATTATTCAAGACAGTTTCCATAAGAGACTGGAGATTTGATGGGACTGAGAAATTGGGCATTGCGATTTCTTCTATGAATTCTGTAAGCTGTAAGAGATAAGAGATTTCCTTTTCACCAGAAATCCGTAAGTTTTCTTCTCTCTCCAAAAGTTCTTTGACAGATGTCAAGATCCTGAAATATTAAGCAAGATTTTTGTTAGTTATGTAGTAAGCAGACAAAAAATGGTTAAGTATATATTTTACAATTTTAGAATACATAAAGTCAAAGAAAGTTCAAATGTCATTTAAATAGCAAAGTAATCACCACCAGATCTGCAATAGTTCAAGTAACAGTCACTTCGGTTTTCGAAGGCATAACAAAAACCATTCAAAAGTCACAGCCACGTTCAAATCAAAAGCTGAGTGTAGGCAAATAACTTAAAGGTGTTTGACTGTGGCTTGCAAGCTTGATTATAATTACAGAAAAATGTGCACTCCCCCCCCCTTTTTTTTTAAAGTACCTTACATGTTCTGCTGCTGAAAAGAGCAAAGCTTTCATGCTCCAGACTAATAGTTTTATAGAAAGGAATTTACCCATAAAATTGATCAAAGAGCTCTACGCTTCTGTGAATTCTGAAAAGTTATTTTTGTCATAGCTATTGAAAGTTAGAACGTTCCAGTTCACCAACTGATAGCTAAACAGTGTTAATATCTAGAAAAACACTATGAAATTGCAGTCAAAATTAGAATTCTCCAAATAATGTTTTTGTTGTGTCAATAGCATTTCTCAGAAGAAATTGTTTTTCTTTTTCTTACACAACTTTACCAGCTGGTCAAAATTGAGGTGCATGAAACAAGAAACATTGCATTCCAAAGGCCTTAATTTGAAAAGTTGCTCCTCAAATGTTTTATTTCAATAATCAAAAAGCAGAAAACCAGACAACATTAAAAACTTTTGTGAGTGAATTTCCATGTCCATTACTGGGGTTATTTAAGCAGTATAGAAAGAAAGATGTCAAACATTAAAAAAAAAGTATTCATCATCTAGAATTTGTTTCCTAAGACCTCTACAAACCAAAGAAACACCTTGCACCATGCAAGGATAACCCAAACAGGTCAGGTGATTTCGCTAGTACTACCACATAGAGAAAACAGTGCATGCTCTTGAAACAGTATTTAACACCAAATCCCTGACATAGCAAACACGTGTGTGTATTGATCTTTATAGTAAAGTTGGGAAAGAGCACAAAAGAAAATGTGTCTGAACATTCAAAGTATCAGTTTACATTTTTTCCTTAATCCCCATTTTTTTGTACTCTAAATATCAAACACATTTAATATTTTTGAAAACCAAAGCCAGAGTCCATTTTAATCAAGCTACCTAAATCGCAGTCAAGTTCCGCTTGAATGAAAAGCACAACATGGCTTGTAGGACAACACTGTYAAGCAGTGGAGGCAATGTTCAAATTCTGCCATTTATAAACTTTTGGTTCTTCATCTTTCATTGCACTGATGATGGTTATTTCCCTTCTATAGGTTAAATAAGTGATTGATAGCAGAGTTATAGCAGCATAACGAAAAATAAAATTCAGAGTCCAGAAGTATAATTGGAAAACATTTTTATATATTAATAACTGATTGCCAAGCACAGCATGGTAAATTGCTGAAAGAACTAAACAGCTAAAAGGAGATGGAGCACTCATCAGCTTGTCTGTTCCATAACGGATTTTTTCTTTTTCTTTTTTAAACAGAGTAATGATTAAATGGCTTCTGTTGTACTGTTCATCCAGACATTAGCAGGGCTTTAATGCAAGTAACTTAGTGATAACAAGCCACTCTAACAATATATTGGAATTGTCCAGATTCCATCACTTTGGTTACTACTGGTAATATACCAGATGTGGAGTTATCTTTTAAAGAGCTTTTGAATGACAGCCACAAAGATATACCTTTCTGACTTTGCAGGATTATATTTCTTCCCAATAACCCTGAAAAACACTAGTCACTTGATAAAAATAAAGCTGGCTAATTATGTTCAACTATTACAAAAGTCCAGAGTGGAGGTGGGGTAAAAGATTTGTGGAAAACAGTTAAAAAGGGAAGTTTCATTGATTAGTTCAATCTTACCATGCCCAGGAAGTAAACGGGGAATAATCTGATAARTTTTGCAGAAATGCTGAATAATGACCTAAGGAGATGGTCTTCAGACTGAGCTTTTGCCTGGAACATAGAGATACTTCAAGTCCATCTGCAGAGAAAATATACATTTCACTATAAAGAGACAGATCAAGAAAAGTCTTGATGAACACATCTGTGAACAACATCATCAATTCCCACTGAAACAATTTGATCTTACAGACTTTAGGACTTAAATGCGAGCAGAGAAGATTTACAACCACATTCTGCAGTTCAAAGAGAAATCCATAAAGTACATTTTAAAAGTAGTAAACGCGCAATTTTTAGTAAAGGGTTTGATCTTAGTACTAGTGAATGATTTAAAGGAATGAGATACAGAATCAATAAATATCGGGTCTACATAAGGCACATCTGTATCAGCAAAATCCTTAGAGGAAAAAGGAAAAATAGAAGATATCTTCTGAATTATACATGAACTGCAGAACTATTGCAGAAAGAACATTAGTTTTATTATACAAGAGTGCACCTAGTGCTGCTCTCAATCCAGAAATTATAATTAATTTCTTCTTTGGAATTTCAGTAAAGGGAAAACACCCTTGTGAAATTCACTATTATTACCCAGCAAACTAAAGACATCTGAGACTGTAATGGATTAGAAAACCTGTACAATCAGTTCACATTAGAACAGTTTACTTCACTAACGTAGTTTGCCAGTTAAAAAAAAGTAAAGCTTATTTTTGCATTAAATTCAATAGAAACCTTCTTCCTGATGAAGTATTCAGCACATATATGATTAGCTCTATGGACAGAAGAAAAAAGAAAAAAAATCTACATATATTTAGAAAAAAGAAAAAAAGCAGTTCTTTAACAAGATCTTAAGAACTGCTGGGGGGGGGGGAGAGAAGGGGGAAAAGCTACTTAAAGGAAGCAAATGGGTGATGTTGGAGGAGGCCATTTTTTAGAGCTGCTTGGATAAGACATATTGTGCCCTGTTTCAGAGCTCATTTACACCACATAAAATGTCAAATAGAGTACCACAAACATCTAATCAGAAAGAACACTGAGATTTCAAAAGCTCTCACATTCCTCAGGACAAACCTGATTTTGCAAAATGTTCCACCAGTAAATGAAAAAGCAATTTATTCCAGGAAAGTTAACAGCAGATGGGTCAGGACATCTGGGATATCACAGGACAACTGGGATGAAGGAAACCAAGCATGAAGTCCTTGCACTAAAGTGAAACTAGTCTAGAAACATCTCTACCAGGTGACCAGATAGTTTGGGCTCCCCTCTATTTATAATCTGAACTTAAGAAGCCTTCCTGTCAGCACACGCAACCAATTGAAAATTTTCTGACAGAAATGAATCATCAAAAAAAAATTTTCCACCTTGCACTAAAAATCACAACTACGTACCTAATAAAAGGAAAACCAGAGTCAGACTCTGCATGTTATGAGTTTTCCTTGCTTATGATTCAGTCAGAGGGGAAATCCTAAAACTGATGACAACACAAACAGGCTCACAATGTTAAATCACCACTTTTTCCCTTTCTGAGGAATACGATCCCTCTAAAACATACAGGAAACCATCATAACAACCCTGCTGTGGAGTAGTTTCTTCATCTGACAGACCTGTGGAGCCTGCTTCCTCATTCACATACTGAGCTACTTCACACATCCACCCAACAAAAGTTGTTAAATCCTTCCAGTATGGGTTTCCCTCAAAGGCAAACCAAATTTCTTCAAGTCTGTTATTAATTCTGAAATGACACAGAAAACAAAGTTACCATGATTAAGCCAATGATTCTTTTAAATTCCCTTGTGAACACCTACAATTTCTTTGCAAGTCTCTAACTAAATTCTATTATTTTATGTATACAGACAGTCCTATTGACATCAAACACTGTGCTGTATTAGGCCTCCATGTACAGTATTATCTTTCAGGTTTATCCTCAGAAGCTGGTCTGTAAAGCATGGATTACACCTTCTACAACAAAGGAYGGTTTTTAGATGTGAGCAAGCAGGGCTATTATGAGCTATATCAAATAGAGCCCACCATCATAACTCTTGCAAGTGATGCAAGTCATCCAAACCACAGTTAGGAAGAGAAGGGTTCAGGCCTGTGCTCTGCCCAGGACCTTTTTGAGGCTAATAACAGCTCTTATGAACATTTATTACTTCTCTGTATCTACAAACTTAAGTCACATTCAGTATCCTTCCAGAAATGGGGTCCTAGCTACTTTATTTTGCACAAATAACTCATAATAATTGTCTTCATTTTATTTTAAAACGTGCCATGAATTAAGATGGGAACCGAAGGGGTCTCCAAAGTTGTAACAAAATAGACTTCTACTAGGTTAGTAAGCAACTGCTAAAAGGATAGTTCTACTGCACCAAAAAGATTTAGACAGATTTAATAAAAGATTAAATCATTCTGCCTAAATGCAGAATTTATAGCCATGTCTTCATACAAACTGCTAACATTTGCAGTGATAAACTAAACAGGTAACTTCAACTCCAAGAAAAGTTCAAAAGCATTATAAATAAAAAGCACACAAAAAGCCCCTCTTAACCTCATTGTGCCCCAAACATGATTAGAAACTACTATATATAAATATGTAGGATTAAACTGTAATTCTGATCTCCATAGTAGGTTGCTGCTCAAGATCTGCCCAAATTAACATGTATATGACTCAGAACAAAAATCCTACACATTTTAGATGCACTAGACTAGCTGTGCAGAAGTAGATTGATTCTATAGCACACACGCATGAGAAGCATTACTGATTCACAGCAGCTACTTGTAGGAATTAGACTTTGCAGGACAAGATAGAAAATTCAGGCCCCAGTTCATCAAAACACAATTATACATAACTACTGATTCCTATGAGTCCTATTGATGTGCTCAGATTCTCTGCTGAACTGCTAACTAGGTACATCTACTCTGAAACATATATTTAACATCTTTTTCAGAATGTGCATGCATTAAGACAGTTATTTGACAGAATATAACGTTTTGAATTACAGAATAAAAAATATAAAACTCAACCTCCTCCATACTTCAGAAACAGCCAGTAATAAAAAATAAATAAATGAAAAGTGAAAATAAATATTCAAGTTGAGATTAACTTCATAATATAAGTTGCAGAAAGAAGATAAGTATAACTTACAGATCATGAGATGCAGTATGCCCTTCTGAAAAATAGGCTTCTGATTTCTCATTCCATTGCAAGATCAAGGTACTTATCCCTGAAACAATTTTCCTGGCTTCAATGTCATCTAGAAACTGAGACATTAAGTCAGCTATCATTCCTTCAAGTTCAGAAAGAAGTTTCTGAGACTGGTTACTGCTGAACCATTGATGATATACCTAGCAGATTGAAAGCAAAACAGAACATACCTTGTGTAGAGAAACAAAGCTTTCTTATCTAGCCAATACATGGAAATACACAGACTTTGCACATTTGGGGGATGGGGGTTGTGGTTTGCTCTTGTTTTAAAAAAAAAAAAAAAATTAACAATGATAGTAAGAGTTCACCCCAGCAATTTGTCTAGACTCTGAAATGACCGGCCCTCTAGAGGTTAATTTGCAATAGCTTAGACTGACCTGCAAGCCAGCAATATAATGTTACATCACACAGAGGACTTAACATCCCCTGCTGTGCTGTCTCTGTCCAAAGACCCAGGGATGGTAAAAAGTTGACCTAAGATTGCAGTCAACCAAAGGCAGGCCTCCTCAGGCAATTACTCAGTCTTGCTTTCCCCCTTCCAGGACTTCTGCCTCCACTACCAACACCATAATGGAAGGCAGCAGTCTCAACATATTTGGGCCCCATGACACACAGCAAGACATGAAGGAGGAGGCTGCGTGCTCCCATCAAGTACCCTACAATAAGGCATGCCAAGGTCTGGCCAAACCTGCTGACTGCCCTCTTTTCCTCCACCATTATGCTTTCTAAGTGCCAAGTAGTCATAAGAGATTTTCACTATAAGAGATGTCCTGTTCACCAAGGGAATTCCCAGGGGCCAGCAGCTTACAGCACTTGAAGCTGCCATTGTAAGGATGTCAGCACTTGCCATACCCGAGATTATTACTGAATTTTTCTATAAAAATAATAGGAACTAATTTTGGCAACCACATTAAACAATGACTTCTCAAGTCATCGTATATCTATAATAAAACTTTTATCAAGACAGAAACTAAGGTCTACATCTCTGAGGAAATATACGATCAGCTCAACTGTACTTACTTTGGATTGCATTTCAAACATCCCCTGAGCAGGTTTATACACCGCTAGTATTTTTTTGTGCAAAGAAAACACACTTCAGTGGAAAAACACCAGCATTAAGACAGCTAGATAGGTGTGTTCTCTAAGAAACACCTGAATTGGCTTATCTTCTTCTCCATACAACTTCACATGCGTCATCTTACTACAGGCCAATACATTCCAAGCTATTTGCCAGACCAGAATTTTAAGATGCTACACTGGAGATTTACTATCATCCACCTCAATATACTTTAGCCACTATTGCAAGAGATAGCAGAGGGGGAATTAAAAAAAATAAATGAATTATATATCAGTGCAGGCCTGTAAACTGCTTTCAGTTTTGCCCAAAATTCTGGCTCAAGTGGGACAATAAATGGGTCTCCTTCTGTCAGGCCTCTGCAGTGCAAAAGATTTCACTCTATAGTCCCTATTAGATTTCAAGTCTGTATTTGAGTTAATGAGAAAATCTGATTAAGCAGACACATGGTGATAGATTATTCTCCCATTGTAATGATTCCTTATTAGAAAGGATTAGTTTGCCATATTAGCAAGATGGAAAAAATGATGACAGTAATATTTAGCAGCTAACTCGGACCTTTTCATTGAGTCACTGTTGACAGCCTACCTGCAAAAAATACGGATTTGATCTTTTGACTTATTAAAGTGTACCTGTGAATAGAGTCTCAGCTTGCTGACAGCGTGGACAAGATAGAGTTTGGTCTCATGCCATGCAGAAACACAGCCTTCATCATTATTCTCTCCATTTGCTTCATTACCTGGCACACTGGACAGGGCAGAGCACACAAACTGCTCCAGTGTCTCTTCTGTGGGAATCTGGCAGGGACACAAGAAACAGATGAGTATGTCAGAGAGCTACCAAGTATTCTCTCTCCTATCAACTTACTTATCTGGTGAAAAAGAAACATCACATAGCCTCCTTCAGTGAGAACAAAGTCCGCTTATTGCAACATAGTGTTCTGGGGTACATATTTCAAAGCATTCTGCATGCAGAGTGTGGTAGAAAATACCAGTAGCCCCATTAGGACATTAATCCATCAGGGCAAATAATGAGGCTCGTCTATGCAAGGAATTTTTGCTCTGTAGCTATACTAGCATTGCTGCTTTTACATTAATTTCTGGTTTGATGATGAACTAATTTGACAATGATCCAGTACACCTACACCAGAATTTTGCACTAGAATAATTATACAGAAACAGCTTCACAAGTATAAAAACCATTGATGCAAAATTCCTTCAGTACAATGCTACAAATCAAACAATGATTACATACAGCAGACTAGTTTTCAATTAAGAGTTCATGGGTTTTGGAAATATGCCAAAAGGCAAGAATTTTTCTAACAATCTGACCACCAAATTCAAAGTTGAAAGATTTATTTTTCCCCATGATATAAGTTTAATTAAAGCATACAAAAAAAAAATCATTTAGTACATCTTAGTTCTCCCTAACAACGACTTTATGAGGTACTTGACATTTAACTCCTTTGAACTGTGACAGAAAATTTGTTCAAAGTTTTACAAATGTTTTGACACCAAACCAGCTGCGAAATTAGACATAAAATTCAAGTATCTATCCATCAGTGCTCAGGGCAGACACTGCCTAGGTTTCCCTATTCCTTTTCACATTCTTTGAGGGTCTTCAGTGCTCTAAGACAAGCAGACAACATGGAGTTATTAACTTAATCTATAAACAGCTAACAAGTGACTTGCCTGGCATTACACAGTCAACCACAGCTACCAGGCTACAGGCGAGTATCAATTCAGTCAGTCACACTGGCCAGAGACCATTTCATTACGACTATGAAAAAAACTTCCATTTTTGAATAATACACCCACTTGCGTATATCAAAGCTATTTTTATAACGACAGCTTCTGAAATATGTCTCCAGACTATACCTGGCAAAGAGCAAACAAATTTCTGATAAATATCAGCATGGTCTACTCAAAACAAACTGTGGACTTCAGTAGTAATTCAGGAGACGTTTCAAGTGTTCTGCAGGTCAAACCAGACAATTACAAGTCCATTTTGGTCTAGAGGAAGGGGAAAGAAACTCTCTGAAAAGAGATTCTCTTCAAAATTTAAGACACTGCTGGCTTATTTTAATAGTCCCATTGAGGCAACTCATATCACTCAAGTATATTAATATTAGGACTGCACACTAAGAAGAAAGGACTCTTGATGTAAGAGCCAAGTTAGTTAAAATGCCAAAACATGAAGCATAGCTAGACCTTGCCTTCACTTTTTCACATTTCAACATGTTAAAAAGGTCATCTGCATGGTAAGGACAAACAGTGAGGAAAACATCTCAGTCTTTCAGCACCTAGGATAGTATTTGATACCCAAGAAGCTCCCTGTTTTGGTGGTGGTGGTTTGGGGGGTGGGGGGGGGCGGGGGACAGAATAAATTATGCTTTATAACTAATGACAGAAGTAAAGCGATTCAGATCTCATTACCGCAATATATAGGTAACAGCTCAGCAAAATGCCTAAGCATTTGGCTATTTTCATATATAAACATGAATCCCACTGAATTTTATCTACCCAATGAAACAAAGTGCTTCACAGAACTACAGTGCTACCAATTACCAGTTTACAGCCATGGCAGAGGACAGAAAACCTACTCAAGTTCATTTCACAAGGTTTAATTTAGAGAAATGAATTTCCTCCACTTGAAGACAAGCAGCAACTATATTTGAAGTGTTTGCCAAGCAGAATATGATATCTGAAACACACGATGTTGACAGCACTGTCTAACAAATATAAGCTGGCTGAAGGTCTTCCTTGGATTTATTTAAAATAGTAGTTCTTCACTAAAGATTCTTTTGGTGTCCAGAGAAAGTAATATATATATATTTTTTTTTTTTTTGCTGAGAAACTGTATTATTTCAGGAAATAAATATTTTGAGAGTCAAATAAAAAGTGATTTTGTTAACTGAACTGGGTTACACTGGTTTTTGCCCGATTTTTACACACAGAAGGGATTTCCTGGGCAAAGAGTGCCTAAGACATGAAAAAGTGCTAAATGAATTCAAGTAGCTTCAAATCCAGGATTTAATTTAAAACCTTAGGGGACCAAAAACCAGAACCCCTCTACAGGATCATGTAACAAACTCAGCACTTTGCCATGCTCAGCCCCATACTGCAGCAATGTTTACATTTCACTACTGTCTCCAGAGAGAGGCATAAATTCATTAATGTATGCAACTAGGTCTATAAGCATCTTCATGTGCAGAATTTCCAGCTGAAGCTAAAAATATTTGTTTTGATGGGAACAAAACCAGCATATTTAACAGTCTTGTAGTTGCTTCACGAATTTTCATCCTATCATTTACTCCCCCCCGCTCCCCCTCCTTCCCAGAAAAAAAACTTAATTGTTCTTTACACCTACACTTTTATTTTTTGCAACCTATTTAATTCAAAATGGGTGACTTGTCAAGAGGCGACTATTTCCTGTAAGGCCCAAGTAACAAAGGCAGTCATTTTAATTCTATCCGCAACTTCTGCATAGGAACATAATTTAGAGGGGCAACTCAAAATCTACTAACATGAATATTATTTAACAGCGTGGTTTGTTTCCCAATATGAAAAAAACTGTTGCTTATTTATAGATGGCTTCAAGTCTTTAATCTCCAATTAGCTAATCATGAATCACGGTGCAATGCTTGCTGAACAAAGCTTACAAAGTTTTGATTTAATTTTCAAGGCAAGGCTGGCAACATTTACTCACGTTCCTTATGTTACAGCAAATGCAATGCTGCTTTTGTCTGACATAAGATATTGCTATAGTTTCTGTAAGGCATGAAAAATATAAATGAAAACAAGGTGAGAAAGACACTGCAATTTAAGTGGCTTACCTCAGGTAGCTGTGATGCGTAACTTAGAAGCTTCTTAATGCAAAGATCATCTAAACCAAACCTGGATTTAAGTTCCACTCTGACAGCATGTGGATCCCACAACACATCCCACAGAGAAAGATTATATTGAAAGCCTAGAAGAAAAYAAAAAACAAAAACCAAAACAACAAAGCTTTATTTTATCCTTTCTGCTTTTTGTTCATGTTGTTCTTGATTTGTATTTCATGGGATCCAAGCACCATGTTTCCAGCTTAGAGTGTGTGCACCCAAACACCAGTTTCACTACAATAAAACCCATGATCTCATTAGTAGTGTGGTGAGGTGAGCTAATCTGATGGTATTCAGCCAGATGTCAATATGATGACATGCCCCTGTGCAGTGATCACCAGCAGACTCAGCAGCATGCCGTTCTGAATTGTGTGTCTAGTTCAACATGTAGATATGCAAATGTGTGCATCTGGGCTGGAAATGAATTATTACTGAGGGGGAAAGAACTAGGAGAATACCAACTGCACTGTGTAAAGAGGTTTGCACACAGGTGCTACTTTTGTACTTGGTGTTTCAGACCACAAAAAAAACTTCTTGGGGAGGGTATGCCATACCTTTACTGCAGTCAGAGGTACACAGCAAAGCAAGTCATTTGGTGTTACTTTTATTCTAACTAGCTTGTGAAGCAATATCAGTGACAACACAGAGCTAATGATCTAGGACGTATCCAGCTCCCTCACAGGTTTCTCTAACTTACAAAGAAATCCATATCACTGCAGAATACCGCTGTGATAAGAACTAGACAGACAACACCTCAGGTCTGCCTACTTCACTGTCATTGCACCTGTTAATTGCACTACAAATCAACTTCCTCGCATAAAGCTTTGTGCATTCTCTATTTTTTAAGTCTAAATTGTCACAAATATCTGAACATTTGGTTATACAATTATATCACACAATACAGTTATTTTGGCCGTTAAGTCTATAACATACAAGGCAGCACAAATGCAACTTTGCACAAAAAAAATATATCTGAACATGCTGCAGCTTTCCCTTCTTTCTAATCCTTATCTGGAGTTTCTGTTGTACCTTTTCTTTCACACAGCCAGTGTTTCCTCATACTGAGAAAGCTTCAAAATATCCTCCCCCCTTTGGGTTTACTTCTCAAAGAACTACCTAGACTTAGTTCTACACAGATCAGTCTGCACATTCGCCAAAGCTTTGAGGGCATCCAGCAAATTCAAAATGCCAGCCAGCCACATAGGAACTCTGCTGTAAAGCCACCTGTCATTCATTCCTGTTTTGATTAGCCAACTTAAATTTAAGGCACATGAAAGACAAATAGTAATGACTTGAGGCCAGATCCAGGGAATTAGAGCTCACCCTCCATGCAAGGGCTCCAGCATATCACCTTTGTATCATTTCAGTTCCATTTTTGATCGCTGAAGTGGGACTTAGACCATATACAACTCTTGGGCTGACTTTCCAAGAAGAGCAAACAGTTGCACCTAGAATCTAATTGCCCGTCTACAGTTTGCAAATAAAATTTGTTCCTGATCTTATCTTGAGGAGTTGTCTTGGGCCCAACCTATGTTCTCCAGTTAAACTCATCTCCCATACTCAAGCAGTAGATGGGGGTAAATGTACTCCTCAAGCTGAGGCTAGAATTTGCGGCAACAGAAGAATGAAGGTCAAAGCACGACAGCCACAACACGTCACCATGCATGTCAAAACAAGAGACTATTCTTTCAAACAGAAGGGCTAGCCTAAATCACTACAAAAGGAAACTCTCCATAATTCACCACTGAAAGAACATTCTAAATGTGATATTTTAAACCATTACAATACTACTTTATTAAACCATTGCCATAGTCCGATGAAACTTAGTTATTCAAACTTAAAAACAGATCAGTAAAGAAATAGGTAAACACTACAGCAATATATTCCAGTTCTTAGACCTTTTAGACTATGAATTTAGCAGGAGCTCGGACAGTTATTGCTATCACATATTCCTATCATGCTTACAAGGTCTTTAAAAGAAAATTAGAAGCAAATTCCTTACCTTCCAAGCTCCTGTCTTGCAAAAAGTGCACTGAGGCAGCAGTTAAATTCAGTGCTCTTTTAACTACTTCATAGAAACTCTGGCCCAAAGGCATCACAGCTAAATCTTCCAAGGAAGCGAAGGTACTGAAAGTGGGAGGAAAAAAAATAAAAAATATCAAACTCTGCATGTACTCAGAAGAACTGAAAGGGATTTGAGAAAGATGAAGCTCAAGTGACTAAATATTAAAATACATATCTAGTGTTGAAAAAGTAGAGTTTTGCCAAATTAGATTTTTCATGGAAAAACGCAAGTCGAGATTTTACATTTATAGAGTTTCATCAAATTTTCATTAAAGAAATATACCAACATTCACAAAAGAAGAGAAAAAAAATGAGTTAAAAATAAGAAAAAGAGAGAGCAAAAACATCAGCATTCTCCCAGTCACTCCTGCAGCAAGACAAGATGGATACAGAATGCTTATTTTACCCTCCACTCAATCTGCAGAGAAAATAAGAACCTTTAGAGCAACAGAACACTTACTCTCACAAAAAAAAAAAAAAGGACCACACACATTATAGAAAACACTGATAAAAATATATCTGAATTTCTTGTAAGTCTCAGTTTCACTCACCTTAGCTGGGGAGCAAGCTTCCTTGTTAATGAAGCTGTAGCTTATTTAAAAGTTTACTACAAATTTATCAGTTATTTCCTATAGGGTATTCCTTTGCTGTTATGCAAATAGAACTCTAATTTGGTTAGACAGGATTGGTAATTGCATTAACACTTATTTCCAACAATTGTGGGGGGAAGGGGGAAGTTGAAGCAGCTTACCCAAACAGGTGTGGTACCCCATAAAGGGAGGGGGGCATTAAAAACACACACAAAGCAAGGGGACATTTTTTGTAAAATTCTTAGGTTTGGTTTGCTTTTTGTAACCTTCCCCTCCCCCCCCCCCAGTGGAGTAAGGTCTACTATGTACCTTTGAGAGCCATAGCAAAGATGGTACAGCCAAGGAAGTAGGAGAAATTGTACATTTAGGATCCTTTCTGCTGACTAAATTTTACCTAACTAGGACCTCTAGAGATATGTTGAAAATATGAAGCCAGTCAAGAGGTAAAAATTGGTTTCTGGTTTGTTTTCCAAATTGGATTACTTATGGCAAAGTCTGTCATTGAAGGGCAAAGTATTAAAAACAGATTTACATATTAGCCATTTTTGTTCATTTGTCTTATATTTCTTAGGGAATGCCCTCGTGCAAACCATGCAACCAGTCACAAGAAGGAGGAGAACTGCAGGCAGCCACTGTGACTCCACAAACATATGCTGTGCTCCCCRTGCACAAATGCACTCGCCTGTCTCCAGGTGCCACTGCTGCACTGTGCTTCCACGAAGCTGCTGCTGCTCTTCCCAGCCAGGAGCAGCAATGGCAGCAGCAGCTGAAAAAGGCCRGGCGCATTTGTCCCCTTCTCACTTGGTCCTTGCTATAGCTCAGGAAATAAATGATTGCTAAGATTATATTAACAGATTAATGGCTTGATCAAGCAGAACAGCCGGTGATTGCTGTTGTCTTTGTTCATTGCTGCTGAAGGAAAAAAAAAAAAAAACACACAAACAAAAAAACACTATGATCAAGTTCCTGTCTTACCTCAGGAACCCTAGGCCTCTGTGGGAGTCCTCAAAGCTTTCAAAAGTATTTTGATTTTGAGGTTTAAGCACTGCAGGCACAGCTAATACAGCTTTGCACATTACCAGTTCATAGAATAGGCTGGAATAAGGTTACAAGCTACTTCAGCACGAAGGAAATAATCAAGGCCTGGCACAGTTGCAGTTCACATAGTGTAATCAAAAGAGACTTATTCCTCCATTTCAAAAAAATACATCCTTCATAACATTTTTATTACAAAAAAGAAGTGAGCTGCTAAGGAGCAACATAATCAGCACAGACATTTCAATATCTGGGACCCTGCCGTCCCATGGGATTAACACAGGGTGAGCTGGTGACGTTCATGGCCAGTCTTACATAAGCAGCAAGCTTAGCTGGCCTCCTCTAGCCCTACCTGTTAATTTACTACAGCATCAATTACCTATCAATTCTGGCAAAAATATTTCTGACTTTTACCTAAAGATTCCCTTATTTTACTAAAAGTCCCTGTTGCTATTTTTCCTCATTTTGTGTTTTTGATATCCTATGTCTTCCTCTGAATCCAGCTGTCCTTTACCTGAGGCAGAAGACTGCCTTCACACTCAGAATACAATTCCCTTGGGTTTTTTCTTACTACTTACTCTTTCTAGACAATAGCCAAAGCTATTCTGATAACAAGAGGCTTGAGAAATAAAATGACTTCATTTTCTTCATATCAAGCAAGAACTAAATGCATTAAACTATGCAAAATCCAAATCATTTTCTTAAATGCCTATGTAAATATTCTGTCTTCTGAGGAATCCCAAAGCACACGACAAAGTTTAAAGCTATTTTATATGATAGGATCATCTGAGCCATTGCTAATATGAAGTGTTTCTCTGAGACTCCAGGGGAATCTCTACTAAGCTGGAGAGAGATAGGAGATACAGAGGAGTCAGAACTGTGAAAACTCCTACCACATCTCTATGAAAGCAGAATCCAGTCAACAGAAGAAAATCTCACCATCCCTATACCAATAAGAAGGCTTCTTTTATTAAGTAGGCTGTGAGGATAACATGGACTTCAATTAAAATATTAAAACAGAGCACCTTAAATTAAGCATGTACTAGCACTTACTTTTTAATAGCCTTGAGAAACTGTGCTATTGCACCTAACCCATCTTCTGTGTAGAAGCTGTTCAATTTAAGCCGAGGGAGTGAATGCAGAAGTTCCCAAAAATGCGGTTGCTTGTACAGATTTTCTATTCTAGAAATCATTTCCTCTGCTTCATTCAAATTCACCTTTATGTGAAGAAAAAATTAAAATGCAACACTTCCTTTAAAGGAAAAAAAAAACACACACACACACACACTAGCAGCTGCCTGTTACTTCCCCTACTCCAGTTCTCTTGAACTTTTAGTTATTTAAGATACTTTCATACCTCTAGCTTTGATAATTCACCTTATCAATTTAGTGGTACTTTGAACTTACGGCAGTTTTGTTTCAGCTATACATCTCTGCTCTGATGGAAAATGGAGCTGGGAGAAACACTAAGATATCTCTTTCTGATCAGAAGTGTAACAAGACATGCTATACTCTCCCAAAGAGAAGGGTTGTCTTTAAGATCCAACACAGAAGGAGCTCTTTAGCCCTGCAATTAGTTTTTAAGCATAGCTAATAAAGACTAGGATTCTGACAGGGGCATCCCACCTTCCTTACAGTACCTGCCTGGGGAAAGAAAAAATAATAATAAATAAGAATCAAAGAATAATTGATGAGAATTCTTTAAAGAGGAACTGACCAAGGTAAAAAGATGAATTTTATAGGACTACACCATCAGATGTTTATGCAAAATACAGGATTTAGCATAACTTTATTATGCAACCCTTATTTCTCTAATTGAATGTTTCACTAGGGCTCTTCTGGATAATATTCAGCAACATGAGCATGGTTTATACAATACAAGAGGCTTGTGTATACAAGCTCTGTAACCAATACCAATAGGCTACTTTCAACAACATTTTTTTAATGTTGAAGAACACAATTGTTTCTATTTTATATTCCATTCCAGAAAGGAAATTTCATATTGGTACAGCTCTTTTCAATCAAGTATCACATCAGCAATTTAAAAATTTGATGCTATTAAAATGCCATCCAATTCCAAATTATAAATCGGAAATCTGGGTTTCATGAAGTATCAGTTGCAATCACTCAACTATGTAGAAAATTCATTTTTAAATATTTTTCAAGTGAAGCCAGCTATCTGTGAAAGGTACAGAAGTGACAGCAATGGAGATCAATTAATGTGCCCATTCAGTCGCCTTCTTTCTGTAGGGATTGCCAACAAATTGTGAAAGTGAAGGACTGATGTATCAGGGACTTCACAAAGAGCGAACTCTTTTCACATATACTGCCAAAGAGGTTCTGGAAAGAATCATGTGGCATTTTGTGAACCCGTCTTCCTTCACCCCCAATTGAGTTTGCTTGTCATATTTAATGAATCACAAAACTGAATTCAAAGTAATCTCCTCCAAACAACATCCTCATCTTTTCAATCTGTTCCCCTCCCCCCCTTTTTTTTAATAATAAGCACACATTAAGATAAGAATGCCTTGTAAGACATTTTGTAATATGATTTCATACAACTACTCAAGGTCTGGCAGATGCATTTTATAATTCTCCTAATAAATAAATAGCCTTCAAGCAGGAATGGTTTTTAGCTACTAACAGCCTAGACTAGTTTAAGTCAGTAATCTAGCAAACAGCAGTTCTTTATCAGATTTCCAAAATATTTTTTCCTTCAAAAACATACCAATTTTTTTTTAAAGATAATTTACTAAAACTTGACAGGATACGAATTTCTAACCATTATAATAAAGCTGCTTCAAAATCCAGAGGTGCAATTTAGAAATAAATTGTAAAAATACTTACAGTGAGAAAAGTGGTGCTGTTATGGAGCCCTGTAAAATCAAATATTTTTCCTTTACAGAGAGGCATTATTAACTTCAGAAGAATCCATTTTATAAGCAACAGCAAGTACTACATAAAGGGCATTTCAACTGGAGAAAAGGGGCTTGTAAGACCCCTAAAAAGCTAGCAATCCACTAATTTTCTGTGCTTTCCAATGTTTTTACTATTATCACAAACTATTTTAAAGAAATTGTTTATCACTCACTCATCAATAAGAGAAAGTCATCACATCAACTGCCAGATGAACGTACTAGCCCCAGAGAGCAAAGCATGAAACTGCCTGACTTACCAAAACCTTTCTGCTTAAATCCCCAGCCAGAAAGACAAAGCAAGAGAAGGTCCTGAGGGCCTGGCTACCTGCTACGAGGCTGCTCAGCATGCATGGGAACAGAGTGGAAACATCAGACCTCAGTATTTCTAGTCTCACTCTTCTAGTGCAAGACTGATTTGTTTGCCTCAGGTCACCGGGTGTTATTAGCTGGTGTGGTTATCTACCATCCCTATACTCTCTAATATAGCATAGACTCCAACAAGGGAGAAAGCTAGGTCATTCCCCAGACCAACAGACTCTTCTTCCTAAATCTTGATGGTTACTTTTGAATGAATGTTAGACTAAGCAATTGTGTAGAAAGCAAGGAAACAATTTTARAAAGCTAACTTCCATTGGGATTTTTATGATGGCCACAGTAATAGTAAATATAACATTTACTTTTTTCCTAGATCAGCTAAAATTGAGGGGGCAGGGGGGAACATTACTTATTTATTTTTAAGATAAAATTATTCCTTTGTTAAGTGGTTTTCACTATCTGATAAACAAAGCAATTCATTATTAGAAAGATCATAGTTTACCTGAAAACTTTGAGTCTTCTTCCCATAGTTTTTCTAAAGCCATGGCTTTCTCCGTGGTCTCAATAAATCCCTTTGCAAGATCTTGTATCTCTTTCATGAAAGCTAGATCAGGTCCTATAAAGTTCTCCGGACCACCTTGGAGGCCAGAAGTACTTTTCACAGAAAGAAAGACAAGAAAAAAAATTACAACTTGGAAGCAAATAGCTGAAAGATGTGTATATGACCTCACAGCAGTATTCCGAATCTTCCCCCCCCCCAAAAAAAAAACTATTATGCATTTATCCAATTCTTATTTTGTTCAGTTCATTAGCATGTGAATTGCTCTACTGAGTCTCAAAATCTTAGGAAGGAGGACAGTGAGAACTGCTGTGCTGGAGCAGCTCACCTATGCTAATAACCCTATTCTGGCAGCAGCCAAAGATGGACATGTCCAAAGTCGTCTTTGACATGTCTGAATGCACTTAAGTCTTTCCCTGGTCTATCGTGAGTCCAGGGGATGGATCTTTCATGCCCTGTACACCATGAAGTTTCAGCTTTCTTATTGCATCTAAGGCAATGTAACACAACCGCTATGCAGAACGTGAGAGATATTCAGTGTTAGCACAGGGAATATGGATAAGTCCTTCTTTCTGGACCCCGAAGAAATCTGGTGCTTCCTCTTCAGTTAGTTTACTAAGCAGCAAACAACAACTACAATAGTAACTCTGCCATCTTAACAAAAAAGCAGCAGCATTAACACTAAGGGTATGCCAATTCCAAATGACATGCCCCTTAAAGTACAGTTTTATTTGAAACATGAGGAGAATGACAACTGTGGTTAAATACTTTTGCTTTATGCCAACTCCCACATTAAAATAGTAACACAGCATAAGTAAACATGCAACTTGTCCTAGGTCTATAGACACTTTCATGTTCCTTTGGAAACAGATATGAAGACACATAGTAAATCTCTGTTGTTGGAAAAATCTATACAGTTTGTATATGGGATATGACAGGTTTTTTAAGTACATTCAACAACTTACTTATAAAGGTAGTACTATATTATCACTGCTGGCTTCCTCCTGATTTTTAACTCAAAGTTTCAACTAAATTCATGACGTATGCTGTCTGTAATACTACCAGCTGGTGGCTACTCAGTAACAACAATTTTCTAATTCAATGCTTATTTCAAGGTGAAATCAGAAGTCAAAGAATCTCTTACGCTTCTCTACAAAACAAAATTACTCAGGCTATCCCAAGGCACAGTAAACAATGGAATAATGATCTTTAACATGTTACTAGGCAGCTGAATTATACTTCATCTTACAGAAAGTTCAGATGATCTTATGATGAAACCCTGTGCAGCAACAACATTGCTATTTTTCATTAGATGCACAATTAGCTGTTGTACGATCCCCATTTAAAAATAAAGAGTTCCATTCATTTCTTGTCAGACCTATATGTGAATATTGGTTTTGGTACAGTTCTCATGAATCTGATGAGACTGAGATTCACAAACTGTGTACCTAAGCAAAAAAAAAACAAAAAAAACCCACAGCCACTGTCCTCCAGCCTCACTCCCTAATTACAGTTGATTCAATTTATCCCATTTGATTTCTTCCAGCTAATTCCCGCCAACATTACCATGACCTTAATTAACTAGACCTCAACACAGTAAGTCCCGTGAACAGCACCTCAAAAGCAATGCAGTTCAGTGAGATGAACTGTGCTTCTTCACAGTTATCATCAGTGCTCCAAGTGCAAAGTTTTAAACCACAGACTTTTTGACATAGATCATACAAACTTCAGCAGCAGTGGTAACTCAGCCCATATAAAGTCACACACACCTTAGGGCCACTTCAGTGAACAGTGACAGGAAAACACAGAAAGCAGAGATCAAGGCAGAGTCCTAAAAGTTGTATACAAAGAGTGGGAGAAGGAGAGAATTCAGTGTTGAGACTCTAGGGACAACAGATGAAGCAAAATACAGGTGATTTCAAGAAAAAGTGCATTACTGTTAGAAGACTGTACATAGTTAGGTTCATGGTTCTACCATAAATGGGAAATTACTAAGGCCACAAAGAATTATTGGACTGAGACAAACAGTTTGAGACTATCTACCAATTACTTGGCCATTACGTCTTTTTTAAAACTTGAAAATAATTTGATTCTGTAACAGGCTATAATTAAGAGTAAAAAACATTGTAAGAACTGTTTAACTTGAATAACTTATTTGATCTATGCTTCTTTGCTGAGACCATATTACTGAAACGTTTTCCTCCTAACAATGACTTAAATCAGAGGATAAAGTCAAAGTTGTAAGTGATGTACAGTTTTGCTTTTTAATTGGATCAGATAGGTCTAATGCTCTCTTAAACAGCCACAAAATTATAGACAGATGAAGAAGCATGTTCCTCCTCCTCTCCCTCCCTGATTCTCATTCATACGCCCCCACAGTTGTCCACAACTTTCGAGTAAAGGATGAGGAGAAAATTTAATCTTAAAACACCCAGCAAGTTCTTGACTGTTTCAGTGCAGTTATTTGGATCCCAGCTTGGCTGACAGGCAGCAAGATTTGTAGAAAACTCTTTCACCAGCCTCACACTTCAGTGGATTAAGGACAGAAAAATTCCCCCACCACATTTTTTCTTTTAAATAGAGTTTTAAAAGGCAGACTTCTGTTGTTCAGAGGGAGGCTTTTAGAGTGATTAATAGCTGCACTTTAGCTATTGCTTTCTAAAATACCACAGGAATTCCAGTACTACTAACACACCTACACACCTTGAAAATTCTGAGCTATAAACATTGACATTTGAAAAAGAAGAACAGGAACACTGACAACTTTCTGGCACTGTGCTTTTTAAGGGTGAACAAGTGGCCAGTGCTCTACCCAAGATAACAACAGCCACATCAATTAGAACACAAATCCACTCAGAACTAAATAAGTACTCTAGTTCAGTTTTCACAGGATTTTCCACAAAAAAACCTTTTGCCCAGTACTGGTCGAACTTTAAATTGGCAGCTAAGCACGCAACATACAGTCACTTAACACAGTCACCAGCGTTTTGAGATGTGCAGCGTGAAAGCAATATCACAAACAGCCCGTGCTGTTTTCCCTCCAAACTAGAGGCAAGCCTTGCATTCCCAGGTAAAAGTCTCCCTGTTTTAGAGGCATTGCAAACAATATTCTTAGGGGAAAAGGCCGCCTTTACACACACAGGAGGGTTGCGGGTGCTGCGCAGCCTCCAGCTTTGCACAGATGCCAGCGAGGGAGTGCAGCTAACAACTGCCTCCCCTCCTGCCCCCACCACTGACTCCAGGCCCACAATGCTTGCGCCGATAAAGAGCAGGGCAGCAGAAAACCTTGGCATCTCATTTTATGCGCTGCAGCCACCTTTCTAATACATAGCAGAAGCACATCCAATTAAAAAAAAAAAAAAAAGCTGAATTGTGTGAGCATTGATCACTTGYGTTACCCACTCCTCTCGTGAGCAATCTGGGCTTGGAAGCCATCTGGCCTCACGACGTATGAGCGGATCAGCAAGGGGGTTTGGGGGCAGGAGCAGAGTAGGTAGCAGTCGGTGAGTAACAGATAAAGAATCCGTTCAGCACCAGCTTTTCAAATGGGAGGATAACTTAAACCCACCCTCCCACTCCCCGGGGGAGGGAAAACGCTGCCTGCTATTCATCGCTTACTTTCAAAATGTTCCCTCACTACCTGTGCAGCTTCCTCTGAACTAGGAGAACAAGCAAAGGCTTCAGTTCACGCTGCCCAGCGCTCCGTGCGTGCCCGTGGCAGCGGCCCGCTGGCCGGGCCGGGGCTGCCAGCTCACCCAGCCCCCTCTGCCTCCAGGCTCGGGGGCCGGGGAGACAAGCTGCTCCCCTGAGAGGGGTCCCGGGGGAGGGCACACAGCTTGGGGAAGCACGCAGACTAGAAACATTAAAGAAAATACCTGGTAGCTCTTGGAGTGCAGCAGCTTTGAGGAGCTCTAGCGAGAAGCACAGGGAAGCAAGTTGATAGTGAAACTGCAGGGGTAGCTGGGAGGTAGTAGAGGGGGACGTAGGTATTCAGGGCGTGGAAGGGTCAAAAAAAACAAACAACCAAACAAATCTCCCCCCCCCCCCCAACAACCGGGAAAATGCCTAACCATTACAGAAAAGCAGGCAAGTGCAGTCTAAGAAACTCACAGAACCACTGTACTTCCAAACACAACCCTCCTGGTAGGGGGAGAGAAGCCACTTGGGATCTACTGTTCCTGAGCTGCTAGATTTAGGGGGGTTTTCACAGGAGAAACAGTGTCAGCCAGCTCCCTCTCATGCCCCCCTTCCGTGTCTTCACTGCTGCAGTTCTTCTGCTGGTTACTCTGGGGACTGAGCAGAACCTCGTTTAGAAGAGGAAATAGTAACGGTCATAATATTATCATGCTCAGTTTTATAGAACAGTTTAAAATATTACAGAAGTTGTATTTACTGCATGTCTGTGCTAAGTTTTAAAGGCTTTTATTTAACTGGGGACCATATTTATTTCCTAGTTAGAATGCCAAGAGATATTCCTAGTTTCATGATTCAGCATAAGTTAGACAAAGTTGCACTGAAAGATATCACTGTCTTGCAAGAAAAGATTTGAAACTAGACTTCAAAACCAGCTGTAAGAACAGTCCAAATGAGCAGTTTTCAGACAGTTTGCCAGCCAAAATAATGAAGCGTTGTACAGCAGTGCTATTCTCCCAAAGAGCCTGCCTTCAGGGGCAGAAGAGGGACACTAACATACTTGTCTAAAGGAAGTCGACAGCAGCAGTTGCTAGGATCAATAAAGAGGGAAACCAAGGGATGACAAAAATTAAGATCCCAGTAACTTGTAGGAGAGGACATACATGATTAGAACTAGGGTTTTAAGGGAAGGTATCTATATCATTTCAACACCTATGGTAACTCTTCCCTCAGTTGTGCCTTTCCAGAAATAGTTGTATGAAGACAGAAATCTATTCAGACTATTGAAAAACATCCATACTGGTTTTGACCATGACAAAACACCGCAGAAGAACAAGAAGTCTCTGTATCACTTGAGCATATAAAAGCTATTGGCGTTTCCTAAAGCCACAACTCAGAAACACAAATTCTGGCCAAATTAGCCAGTTACGCAAAATGAGAATAGGAATGTTTCAGAGCTCATCTGAGATCTGAGCTATGATGTGTGATGCCATTTAGACTGGGGATTTTCATAAGCCTCTCAGCAAACTCTTGTCTCAACCTGATCCCTGCTGCTGCATTAAAAAATTCTCTCTAAAATAGCAAAGCCCCAGCTGTGCTGGCTCTCATTTGGCCTGATCTCGGAACAGTTTGGAGGCATGACATTCCCATCAGCCCCAACACACACACTGGACAACAGCTTACTGTGTGTCTGTTGCAGAAAGGTAGCATCTTTCCCACCATGCTGCACATTGTATTATAACCCTTCCAAACTACAGAGAAGGAAAAAAAACAGACTGCAGTGTCCCAGGTTTTCTTCTAGATGTTGTCAATAGGGACCTAAAGTGAGATGGCACAAGCAAAATGTAGCCTCAGCACATGACGCTGTACAGGAGTGGCCCAGCCTCCAACGTCAGTATCAAGACTGAGTTCACTCCCAGGTCATAGCAGATTTGTAAGCAGGGCTCACAGATTTTCTCCAAGTTTAATGAATGCTTATTTTGAAGATTATTGGCTTTTTGTATTCACTCTGTTAACCCCAGCTATTTGAAAGCTACTTGGCACTAAACATAAATAAAGAGGAAATAAAGCAAGGTGCTTAGAAATAATGTTTTAGGTTCTTGCTTGCATCATCTTTATACTTCTAAATCTGAGAAAAATCTAAGCTTAGTTTTCTTTCAGAAGTTGAAAAGCATCACACATACATCTAGGAGTCTGGGATGCAAGAGCAAATCCCACCACATCCTGCAAGATTTTCAGTGAAGTTACAAGCATTAGCAATACTTTATGTTTAGATGTGTGTGCATACTCATCTGTGGCTATGGGCATAGGGCCATAGAAGGACACTGTGCTGCATGGTTTTTAATCTTCTTTGCATGCTCTCAGTTTTATTCTATGCTCCAAGATTGGGAGAGGTGGAAACTTCTGGAAAAAGCAGGGAAACTATGTCTTACCCCATGGAACCCCCAAATATGCTCAGAGCAGAAGAGGTTTGAGATATCGCTGGGCGTATTGGGCCAAAGAATTGCAGAGAGCTGTAAGCCAGCAGCTTTTGCAGAGGCTGAAGAGAGGAGCAGGGAACAAAGCCTCAGGGCTATTGGGAAATGGATCCTTTCCAAAGGATCAGAGGAAGGGACAGATTTTACTGCAGATCAGAATTATTGAGTTAACTGAAGCCAGCTTTGGAAGTAGAGATCCACCTGTGAGGACTCAGTGGCTTGAGGAAGAGAGTGCAGAAAGGATTTCAGTCTTTTGTTTTCAAACTTGGTTGGTTTGAACTTTCTCTGCTCAGGAAGAGATGTTTCTAATTTTTATTCTAATAAAATCTGAGGGTTTTGAGCTTAAAAGCATTTTGAGTTCTCCAGGGAGCTCACAATAGAAAAAGGGCAAAAAAGATCCACCTCAACAACCCAGGCAATTCAGCTCCCCCTCTCAGGCACCTAGGGCAGGAAGGAGGTTCATTTCATCCTTTCCCCTTTCTTTCCTTCCCTCCCATCCCCAGAAATAAGCTTACCTTAGAGAAGGATACAGGATGCTGTTCTGTAAGAAGCCACATGGGTCAAGCGTAAAGGATTACCCTCTGGCAATGGATGTTTAAAACCGTTGTTTCTACCATTCGCTCCCATTGACGCCCTTCCTGAGGTTTTTGCTGCACTTAACAGTTCAGTACCTCAATGCAGCCACACTTATACACAACGTTAACTCGAAAAGCTCATGGCATTTCTTTGTGAAAGATGTGCTGTCTACGATGGTGTTTTTCCTAACAGCTTTGTGCACAGAAAACTTGCTTCTTGATATGATGTACAAAATCAATTTCCAAAACACTGTATTCTGCTATAATTGTACAGATTTGGCTATTTGAATGGTTTATTATTTTTATAGTGGAGGATCTACAGAAGTCATAGAATTGCTTTTTCCAAGAGAAGATAACCGTATATTTCAAACTGCTAGTAGTACATACTGTGAAAACAAATGTTTAAGTGTCCATGCAAGCTATGCATAATCCTTAATTTATCCTTAATAAACACAACATTGTTAAAGCAAAGTGACCCCAAAGTGATATAAATAACTGGCTATGGTCCAAAGTATATCCACAAAGGAAAGATAATTGATATTACAGTTCCTATGCCAACCCTTTTCTCCAGCCAACACAGTAGCATTGCTAGGATTCAGTTATGTTTGGTTGATCTCAAGCTGACAATTTGGATCCCTAAGGCTGTTGGCAGCCAGTGTAAGTCAGAACATCCCTTAGGTTGATCTAATATTTACTGATAGACCTGCTGGAATAGACTGACCTCAGGATGAACTTCATGCTACCTTTTTTCCCTTCTCCTGACCTAGGCTATATGCTACTCACTTTATGTGGCCTATTTTGAGTTTATAAATATGCATATATACATGCATTTCATTTACAACTGGAAAAAGAAAATGAAATATATTGAGTAATTCCCCTGATTCTTAAATAGGTCTAAGACTGCCTCCAGAAAATTCTTTCCTGCTTTTCTTTTGAGCTGAGATATAATTTGAGCAGTTCATTCAAAGCAGGGTAAATAATCATGCAGAATAATCAATATAGTTTATGCTTTATAAAGGTAATACACTTAAGTAGCATCTAGAGAAACAGTATAAACAAGAACTATCCTTTTAGGAAACAATTAAAAAAAATAAAAAGGCCAATAGCTATTGTAACTTTATAGCCCAGTCATAAAGTATCACCAGTGCTAGTAACAGGCCACAGGCTTTGTACTGAGTTTGCAAGCCCACTGGATGGAGGCTTGTCAGGCTTGCTCTGCCTGAACTTGTCTTGACCTGCCTGCAATTTTGTTTCCAATTTGCTTTAGTTGTAATAATTTTTTTTCTGGTTATGGAACTTTTTTTCCCCCCCTCTCATTTAAAACATTTAGTTTGTCCTTGTCTGGTACCACCATAGTTTTATACACACAGAGATAGTGTTAACAAGTGATTACTCAGCACAGAATGAGATAATTATGACTAACACAGCAAAGCAGCATGGAGGAATACAGGCCAGTGTGACAGCAGAGGCCTTCAGAACTGGAGACACAGGACACAGTGTAGAGAAGTACAGGCATAAGATAAGAGACAGGGCACAGGCCAGCACTGGGGACCCCGCAGCTATAAACAACTCAGCAGTGGTCAGTTAAAGAAATGCAGAGCAGGAGCCAGACAAAACTAGTTCCATGGGTACCAAAGAGAACAAAGATCAAGTAAAATGCACACATGTAAAACATGCCATATTTAGTAAATTCAGATGTAATATGGAATCGCAGACCAATAAAGAAAGAGCAAGGTGTAAAGGCATGTTAGCAAACAAAAATGACCCCAAGCAGATCCTACAGTGAGGAACAAAGCACCAACACTATATTCCTCCAGGCAAAGGACTCCAGAAGCTGGTGATTTTTCTCAAGATTTAAATCACCACCAGACTAAAACCACTGACCTTAGGAGCCAGAGGAGCAGTGGAAGGCTGAGGATAACACCAGGGAAAGGGGTAGAAATTAAGCATCTGTATAATAATAATTAAAAAAAACCTCAACAATTTACACTATATTAAAAGAAGTATTCTTTTTCTGCAGTAATTATATCTGAACTAATAATGAGTCTTGGCTTGGACTGTTAAGATTTCAGTTATACTAACAATAAATTACTTAATACACAAGGTGTTTCCTCTCCAAGCATAAAACTATGCAAGATAAATAATTAACRGCTGTCTACAAATACAGCTAGAACACAGAGTAATCAAAACATAGGTATTAGAACCAATTGCTGTGATACTGAAGCTTTATGCTTACTGCATGCTGAATTTATTGCTATCTATAAAACTAAGTTATCTATAAAATTCTATACTAATAAATCATAAAAGGTGATGCTGTCAGGCAATTAGCTGATTCAAATCTAAAAGATTCTTGTAGGTATTCTCAGTTTTCTAGGAACAGAATATATATGCACACACATTTTTATTAGCTCACCTTAATTTGCCTTTACTGTTATATATTTAAAAGGTTGCTTATGACTGCGTCCATCAGCCAGAGAGCATGTCATTAATATGCCTCCATATGTTTTTGCATCTCAGTGTTTTTCAACATTTGGAAGCAGATGAAAGTAATAGATTTCTTTAAGGAAAAGACCAAATTCAAGTTCTTTCTTTTTCTTTCTGCATTCTGTGCATCCTGTGGCAAGGACCTCTCTCTCAGACTATTTTTTAAAGAGTTTTTTTTTGGTTTGGCTGTGGGTTTTTTTGTGTTTTTTTTTTCCCTCCTCCTCCTCCATTTTGTTACAGAGATTCTGCTATTTCTCTTTGGTTCTTTGTGGGTCTCACTAAAGAGCTATCCTTGCTTTTGCTTTTCTGTGTCTATGTGTCTCACCATGTATGCTCCCAAATTACTCAAAGCATAAATCCATATATGATACACTTTGTCGGTCAATCTCATGTAATAACAAAGTTCCAGTGAAGGCTAAATTATGAAGCATGCCCTCATGTGGCAGCAGTGAAGGGCAAATATATCACAGTGGCCCTCCCTCCATTTTTTCCCCAAAACAAATTTTAAGCCTATTAAAATAGTAGCCCCTTGGAAAAGCAACTGCAAGATCTTGTTGTGTCCGTTAACAGCATGAAACACAAGACAAAGATTAGGAAGAGGCATGATTATGACTTCCACATTCTTAAGGACACTGAGGGAAACTTTTAGTCTGCAGTAACAAAGCTCCTGTTCTTCCTAGACGATAACAAGACATTAACAACTTTGCTGTAGGAAAAGATGCACAGTGGATTTCTGAGCTGTGTCAAGTTTATACATCTTACCGTAAACGGCTGTTTTTCTGTGTTGTGTAACTGGTATTCCTGCATCTTGAACCAACATTACAAAAAAGAGCCCGCACAAAAGGATAAAGGCCCCGACTTGGCAAATCCCGAGCTTCTAAGTAACCTAAAAACAAGCAGCAGCAGATTTGAAAGCAGTGAAATTGCAGTTGTAAAGCCTGTACAATAACATTGTGCTCCCTTCTTATAGAAAGTGGCTTTGTCACCTGTGAGCAGTGAAGTTACATCAATAGCAGATATTTCATTTAGGAACAACTAATTCACCACAGACAATGGAGAACTACTGTGTCGGACTATGACAGCAGTGGAACATTAGAGAGCAGTCTTTGGAAAGCCGATTTTCACAATAGTCACACCATTGCAACATCACCATGTGCTTGCTAGCCTGTCTATCCAACATGTCTAATGATCTAGATTAGAATTTGGAAGTCTTCACAAAAATGGTATTTCTCCTCTTTTCTCCCAGGCTTTCATGAGATGAAGGAACTGATATTCAGTCATGTTTCAGTTTTCATCCATCAAGATAGGATAAACAGCAACTTTTCTATGTTTTCTGAGAACTTAAACCTCAAAACACAGAACAACTTTTTGCTTACCTTGCAATATAATTACTAACCACAGGGCTCCCGTTTAAGTTCATTTCTTTGTTTTAAATGGCTAAAATTGATAAATAGTTGAAAGACCATTCCCACTCTTCCTTCAGCTAACCTTTTTATAACTATTACATCAAAATTAAGGGAGGGAGATAAGAAAGATACTAAGGCAAATTTAAATAAGCATAATATAGTTCAACAAACTAACATTTGGGCTAGCATTCTTCTGAATACTCAGAACTGAAGATGCAGAAATGGGGAAATTGCTACATATATAATAATACTTAAAAATCCTAATTTTATTTAAACTCAGATATCAATATTTTGGAGACATGTACCATTAGAAGTTGCAATATTAGTCAAACCAGCCTTCATTTCTTAGAAACTGTACCTGATGTATGAAATCATTAATTTCAAGTTGTGAATGACCAGTGCCAGTTGCAGATCATTTTTATTCTTACTTAGCACACTCCAAGTCACTTTGCAGAAAGCTGCCCAAGTCCATGCACTGGATCCCTTTCCACTGAAAGTGGAGCGGAA
Source organism: Apteryx rowi (assembly GCF_003343035.1). Lineage (NCBI taxonomy): Eukaryota > Metazoa > Chordata > Aves > Apterygiformes > Apterygidae > Apteryx > Apteryx rowi. The sequence continues at coordinate 47,225 of NW_020451039.1, read as the reverse complement.
CCATACACACACCTAAAGCACTCAAACCACTAACATACACTGTATCCTTGGAGCAGAGTAGAGCTGGTCTAAAATAAATGTATATAGCACAAACCTAGGCTCCCTCCAACTGTTTCACTCTAGAGATCTCCAATTGTTTTATCAAAGTGGTTGCTAATGTTGCTAAAGCCAGTTTGTCCTCCAGTGACTTCGAAGCAAAAGCAACTTACTGTGTTCCCCTTTTTATAAGGGCAAAGGCACCCTATCAAGCAACAAGCTTTTCATTATTTAGTTAAAAAGGAGAGTTCAGAAGCAGTGTCAAGCCATTCCTAAAGCAAACTATTCATACAGCTTTGAGGGGGGAAAAAAACCCTCAAAAAACATGCATCTCTCCCACCTGACAACATTTGACATGCAGTTATTCTCTCCTTACCTAGATATCCTCTATACTTTCAACAGGAAACAATATTCTTAGCTTGCTATCTCCTTAATAATAGAAGTATTATTTGAATAGTACCAGTAATATTGCTGTATAGGTAAGAGAAATTTATGAATATTTAATTTGTCACATACTTGGAGACCCTTTGAGATAGTACATAATTTAATATTAGTCTCTAAATGTACATTAGTAAGTACTATCAAAATTAACATGTCTCTTATTTGGCCCTATGAGAATGATGCATTATTGTCTACCTGCAAATTAAAGAATTATGACAACAAAGTCTGTATCAAAAAATCATTGTTGCAATTCACAGAACTTTTTCCATGTAATGGAATGATGAATTAAAAAGAGTGAATACATGTTATACTGAAGCTGAGTATGTGCTATTGCTGTTTTGTAAACATGCCAAGCTTTCTTCAAGATAATAGATCCAGAGGCTCTTGTACAGGAAGTATAACTAATTCACACGTAACCAGAGGTCCAAAACTTACATGCTTATCTCAAATACAGACTAGTTTAAGCTCTTGTGCAGTAATATAGCTGATTATTGTTTCCTTATTTTGTTGTCTCTTCTGTTCCTGGCTTTAGTTAGTACTGCACTTCATTATTTTTCTGGGAAGTTGCTGAATTAGGGAAATGAACCCAAGGTGCTGTTCCCAGTAAGWTCATAAAATATGAACATGTCTGACATGATTAATAGAATAAATTGAATAGACTATGATATCAGGAGTCATTCCTTTCTGAATAAAACTGACATTTGACAAGATAAGAGCAAGATGAACTTTACAGTGCGGAGGGAGCCATTACAAGTTTTTGAAATATTGGTGGAAATGAGAGCATTTATTTTTTACAACATGTTCATCCCAAATACCCAGCAAGTAGGTAGGGGCAAGATTCATCTCATCTCACTGTTGAGATCTACTGCATAATCATTTGCCTCTGAGCCAGTCATCTAAACTCCATTTCTTATCAATAGAAAGAAATAAGCACAATTAGAAACAAGTAATTCGCCTTATTCCAGAGTCTAAAACTGATCTGATGAATCGGTCCGAAAACTAGGTATTTCTCCACTCCACCCCATTCCAAACATGACTAGCTCAGATCTACAGCTAGACAAGATTGATTCTCACTCTAGGGTTCTTTTCCATTGACTTTACTACATTTAAGTTATACCTTCTCATTTATTTTTCTAATATTTCTTAACTACTTCAGACAGACTGCACTGAAATACACAAGCACAAATGAAACAACACATACAGTTTTCCTTGTATTTTGGAGGCTCCTGGAAGCGGATTGCAGCCAGAATGAAGAAAAGTACACAGGGCCAGAGTATTTCAGAGAGAGATAGAACCTGAAAAGGGAAATCAAACATTATCAGTACTAAAGAGAATGATTTGTTTACAAACTACGTTTAAATTCATATATATTTTAATGAAAAGCACAAAATATGCCCTCTACAACTACTTAAGGCAAAATAAATCATGAAAAGCAAATTAGGCAGTTTTAAGACATTTACTTAAGTTGTTTTTTTTAATAACTTTGCCAAACACACAGCTTTCAGAGTACAAAAGCAGTTTCCACTTCTCCTTCCATTTATAACGTTTGTACATGTTTCCCTCTAATCAATACAGAAATAACTCTGATACAGTGCAACTACAGCAGCTTCCAGCTTTCCAATATCTGATCCACTTTAAGAATTTAGCAGTATTCTGTACCTCTCTGCAATTCCTCACGCTTCTCTGAAGCCTGTTGTCCTGGACTCTGATCAGCATCATCTCCTTGTTGCTCCCCAGATCAAGGACCCCTGCCACTAGATCCTTACTTTTTACGCACGGTCATCCCTCACTACGAGCCACCTTTATCATCCTCAGCATCACCTCTGAGACCGCGCACAGCCACGCTGTTGCTTCCCTGCCTTCCCATTTCCACAACCAGAGTGAAAAGTTACCCGGCTGGTGCAGTGTTGAACTAGCAGAGATTGAGTGAGTCTTATTTGAGTGGACTGCACGCATATAGCACATGCCAGCACCTCAGCAGATAGGCTGGGACCCCGGATCGAGCTGCATGCAGGAGGAAAGCCATTGTCTCGGCCATTTTAGCAGCAAATGAAGGAGACTGCTATTCAGCTGACTTTGAAAGCACTTCTGGGTTCATCCATAAAAATGCTATGAAAGCACAAATACTTAATTCACTAACAAGAACACAGTAGAAATGATAAAGAATCATATTAAACATGAAATTGGAGATATTTAAAAAGGCTTTTAATTTCTCTGAAGATTATGAATGATTTTTTATTTCAAAACCTAAAGCATGAGGCACAGTTGCTAAATTAAGACTCAAGAGGGAAATGATTCCTAAACTTAGATACATTAAAAAAACTCCCCAGAAAAGTAAGATAATGCTTAAGAAATAATTCCATGGCAAAAGGTCTTCCATACAGAAAAGGGCTACTCTGCTGAACATAGCGCAACAAACTAAAGTCTTACTGAAACATGAGAAAAGTAATTCATCCAACCCAGACACGCTGCAAACCAGAGAGGAGCAAACCAAGAGAGCTAGGCCAGGCTCTCACCTATTTTTAGGGTGCTGCCTAGTCTCAGCAGGGGTCCCAGTGGTAGCAAGGCTGGGCCTTGCAGCCAGGCCCACTCCACCACCCACGAGAGAGCAGGGTGGCTGGGGACAGCACCAGGAATGGGCCAAGCAGTCCCTGGAGAGCCTTGGGGACAAGGGAGCACCACAGGGAAGAAGGGGGCCCCTCAGGACCCGAGGCTGGGCCAGGGCTGCAGGGAGGTCAGAGCACCAGGCCCATCCGATAGTATCTGAGCAAGGGAGCAGGGCAGGCCCTGGGGTAGCAGCCTAGGTCAGCCAAGTGTCCAGCTCATCAAGCAGGTCCACAGTGACAGAACTAAGCCATGGCCAGGCAGTTAGCCCACAGGTTGGTGTCTGGATCAGCAGTACCCATGGCCAGGCAAGGAAAGGACTGCTGCAGTGCTGCTGGGACAGGGGCTGAGCTGAAACGGAGCTCCTAAAGCCATGGGCAGGGTGTGGATGGAGGCCCCAGGTGGGCCTGGTCAAGGTCATTTGGGCAGAAGCCCCAGGTGTGGCTCATCAGGGCTGTTAGGACCTATTAGTGCCCTCCAGGCCCTGACACCTGTGAGAGCAACCAGGTACTACAGGTATATCTAGGTATTCACTTGATAATGCCCTTCAGATACAAGACAGTCTCACATATCACCTGCCCTTCCTTGCTTCCCCTTGTCTGGAGCATCCCCCTGCATCGTGGGGAGCATTGTGGGGAGAGTCACAGCCTCATCAAAGTCTTCTGGTTTCCTGCTCTTCCGTCCTGTCTCCATCCCACACCACCCAGCTTTACATGGGGAATTCCTTTTTCCTCTTGTAAGCAGATCAATGATAAATAAAGAATTTAAAAGTGTAGCTGGCTCAATAGCACAGTCCATTGCACAGTGTCCAGAGTCATACTTGTGAGCCACAGGCACCAAATTCACTGTGCCAGCTTTGTGCTCTTCCAGTAACATTACCCAGACAAAGCCCCAGTGCAGGTAAATACAAGCATGGCAAGGAGCCACCACAGCTGAGTGTAGGTAGCTCTACTTTTGAAAGTCCAGGACAGGCCTCATGGCCAGAATAAATTGCTGATTGTCGTCTACCAACCAGGAAGCCTTGAGGTTCATAGTCATATTTAAAAARGACTTAGGATGTGGGAAGGACAGGAGCAGTTTTACCCGCTGTCTCAGTCACCAGTATCTGAACTGTTCATGAAGGATCTGGTTGTACTGTACAGAGCTAAATCTTGGCCTAACTAAAAGAGATATGCCTTTGGAGCAGCACTTCACTAGGACACCTTGTTGGTGAAGATACCTTCTTGGTGAAAGTATACCTAACAAGTTATCTGTCATTAGTAAGAAGATTTACATTTCAAGCGGAAAGTGCAAGGGATTAATCATGTTGGTGAGAAGGATTTGTTTGTGCTAGAAGGCACAAAGGGATAGAATTAAAAGCTTTTCATCATCACAAAGACCATTCTGGAGGGACAGAAGAGAAGTTAGCAAATCTCACTGGAGGAGTAGACCTAGGATCAAAAATATCACTCTTTCTTATCACTAAAATTGAGGAAGAGAGTAGTACTAGCATTGCAGGATGCTTTTGCCCTTATACAAACAATTTTTTAGAAATTACGGTATCTGAAAGGTTCTGCTTGCTGAGAGACATAGAAAAATAGAAATTATATTATGTTTCCCCTTAACTGAGACAAAACAAAATCTTTCCGATGGAGAAGCATTTATTTCAAAATACAAAAAACAATTCAGAATGAAGCAAGCTTCTGATTTCAAAATCTAGATTAGTTCACTGAAACAAACACACAAATACACTCATTCTGGACTTTCTTTTTTCTGTCCATTTCTCATATTAGGCTACATTAAGCTCAGTCATTTATATTTAGGATAACTGGGAAATTAACTGGACTTTCTCCACTGAAACTGCTTTTGGTATGCCATAACATGTTACCAAAGGCCCATCTTTCACAGGCTGTGATATTTCATTTGGACTAAAACTTTGATTGGTATTCTTCCTGTGGATTTCCATGGGCCTTGGATCCATCCAAGGAAGTTCATTTATTTCAGGAAGTCTTTAATTAATTGATTTGGACCCATTCCTAGGGTTTTTTGTCTGCAGTTATATTTTAGGAATATGTTGTACTTTTAAGAGTTTGTACCCATTAAGAATTGCTGCTGGATAACCAAATGTTACTTGGAAAGCAAAACAGAAATAGGGGAAGAAATAACCAGTTTATAGGTATAACTGAGTGTCATCTGTTTCTGTAGAAGAGGATACTCTGCAAGTAGAAAAGTTACTTACACAGACTGTAACATAGCAGAGTATGCCAGCTATAGAACGGTTACAGCTGAGAACTCTTTTTTGTTTTAAACTCTTCTAAAATTAATTTGCTTAGTCAGAATATCCAAAAATCTGGCATGCAAGGAAGGGATATTATTCCAAATCTGTGACTAAAGAACCAAAGATTTTTCAAATACAAAAGAAGCATTTTTTAAAATGGGCAGGCTCTCCAGATTTCTTTTTCCCAGATCTAGGGATCAAAATGAACATTTCACAATGCACTAGCTTTGGCACTGGAGCAGAAAAGCACCTAATGAAATGATAGGAGCTGTAAACAATTGTTACGCTCATTCTGGAGTGTATTACCCTTGGTTGTTGTCATTCACCTGAGAAACCTCATTGCACCTACAGAATAAGATAGATAGCAATGATTTTTAATGAATCTATAAAATTCAGGGTTTAATAAATATATCAAATTCATGACTGGAGAATACCAGTGAGCCAGGCAAGTATAGGCCTATTAGTCTAACCTCTGTTGTTTGAAAGGTTTTAGAAAAATAAAAATAGTTTTTCCATTTTCAATTTACCTCTGGTATTTCAGTATGCATCAAGGGCTTAGCAAAGGTAGACTTTCCACTCTAAAATGTTTATGCCTTTCTTTGGCAAAGTACCAAGCCTAGGTGTCAATAATAGCAATTGCAGAGATCCTAGGAATATTAAAAAACAATTCCATTGTCCACATTGGCTTAGCCTGCTCCAGCTGGCCTTACTATCATCTCAACTGCCTAGACAGCAACAGCAGCAACCATGCAGCAAATGCTTGGATACGAGGGGGTCTGAAATAGTTTGTCCCCAAACACTAAAAAAAGTCTTAAATGGTCCTGTCCTCTGGCGAGATAATGATTTTCAGATTAAAAAAAAAAAAACAAAAAACTGTTTGGCTGGCTTCTAGCAGAGCATGTGATAAGGAGGAATTTGGCATAGCTACAAGAACTGAGAAGGGGGCTGCAGAGGCGACAACAACAGGTTGGGCTGAAGTAAAAATCAGCTGGAGGGCACAATGAACCATCAGCATGCTACACGTGTTAAGAGAGTAAATTTGGTTGTATTGAGCAAGCTATTCCCAGTAAAGGTGGGAAGCAATGCTGCTGTACAAGGCAAACTCACGTTCAAATAAGAAAGGCCCCAACAGGAGTAGGTTCGAAGAAATGGCCCCTTCAACCCTCACTGTATGTGATATCATCTAATACTACACACTCACTCACAATGTGGAAGAACTTCCACAGACCGCACTCATCTTCCAGCTGCTGACAAATAACCATGGGAAGTCGATCACCTTCTACAGACATATCTACACAATATAACACAGAACTGAAGCAGACCAGATTTTTTAAGAGATGTATCACGCTTCTCTCTTTAAATTCACAAAAGTCTGACTTGCCCTTTGCACAGGGACCCAATCCACCCAGACCACCTCCTTGCTTAACTGCAGATCTGGCACTGTCGTGACTCAGTATTCGCACAATGAGCACACAAGGAGGCTTGTGAATTCCCAGGGCAGCTTCTGGCTCTGAATAGGCAGAATTAAGTTTGCTTTGGGTCATACCTTGTAATCCCTGGTTTAGGGAAGTTTGCATCTCACTGAGATCTCTGGTCAGGAAAGACATTAATAAGGCAAACTTAAATCTACATGGATGAAGATTCTGTCATTCAAAAGTACTTAAGAGAGAAGACTAGCCAGAGCAAGAAGAGAAGTAGATCAGCATACTGAGAAGCCGCCTTGGGGACACTGGTTGAAGTATGAGGAACTCAGAGCATACAGAAGTGTTTGGGAATGGAGAAAAAAATAACCAACAGTGTCCCTCCTTAAAAAAAATTCTTTCATATAAAAAAAATCACTTAAAATCAACTAAAGAAGAAATTTTCTAAATCATAAGTTTCTGATTATGTTTAAGTGAAATATTTCTGAGAGGAAAAGCTGGGTGTTTATTTAATCAAGGTAATCCTATCTGAAGCAGCCAACATGCCTCTCTGCAAATCCCTGGAACATCACAGACAAGGGAAATCAATGACAACTGTTAATTGTAGTGACATTAACATATCTTTTTTGCACAAAAATGTTAACTCACTTGAGAGAATTCCCTTCCTTCTATCTTAAAAAATAAATCACATGTCAATCACAGATAAAGCAAACAAGGACATTTCATCTCCTATTAGCATATTATTTTAATTTTGGCTGCTTTTAAAGCAGCCATGCCATTCTTCTGAATATTGCAATTTAAAAGGATAAAATAAGCTTTGTGGAGTGGATAAGAAAGGAAATTTAAAAGTATATATAATTTTAAGATATCATACTTGCATTCCCCATATCTAGATTTTGATCTCGATTATACAAGCTTTATTACATCACCAGTGAGATCTGAAACATGAGTGAAATTGATTTTCATCCTCACCATTGCTACAAGCACCAGTAGTATCTAATGGTAATTAAAAGGTAAGCTGAGGCTCTTCAAAAACTTTTATGTGATTTCCTGTCTCATTTGCAAATTGGGGAGCATTGCTGTATTCAGCCATTTTAGAGTTAAAACTCACTGTTGTCTTTTAAACAATTAGAAGCCTAAAGGCGAAACTAGAACCACTTGCAGCCCGCTGATTTTTAATAGTGGGTAGTGAAAAAGGAAAATCAAGAAAGATGGATACACTCTTTCCAACAGATATTAAAAAAAAAGACTTAAAATATTGCTTTCTTTATGATTTCCAAAAACTCACCRGTTGCCTCACACGGCAGACCCAATTCTTCCAAAACAGAGCCTTGAACTGGTGAACAACATGTCCCATCCTGTCTTGTCTTTTCTTCATCCACTTGGAGAATGGCTTCTTAAGGACTTTCTAACTGAGAATCATCTCACCAAGCAGTCTGGGCATATGTTTCAGTAACAGATTTATTTCAGCACAAGAGAAAGGTGGTGCAAGAGATTTGCCTGCTTGCTGAGAAAAGACTAGATTATGTTTCTGCCTCTTGTTTTGCATTCATTGAGGATCTCATCTTTCCACTTGCTTCTCAGTGCAATGAATAGTAAGGGGATGGGTTTATATAAATGCCTTCAGGGTGTTTTACTCCACAGCATATATTCTGCGCTTGCTTCTACTTTTCTGGAATAAAAATGAATGCAAATAACAGGAAAAAATGAACAACATATAAAACACCTTCATCTTTTTCTAGAGTCAGGTGACTTTCTGTCACTGTTAATTTCATTTTGCATGCCTACTCTTAGCTTTTTGAAAAGAGAATAGTTAGAAAGTAAGTATACCTTTTAACCACATAGCCCCATAAATGTCTGTCTCCTTCTAGAATACCCTCACCTATTGTATCACTATATGACTATGCTGAATTTGATCTTATAAAGAGCATTTGTTTGACATGTTTTTTCTCCTTTTTCAGTATAAATTACCTACCTAAAGATATTCTGAAGAGTCACAAAACTCTGTTAATTAATTACCACATGCCACCCAGGAGGAAAATCAGTCTTCCAGCATTCCTTTGCAAGAGAGGAGCGAGGGAAATTCCTGGAGTGATCTGCAGGAGAGGAACCTGTGTATAACTGTGGCAGTGGGGGCTACCTGAAAACACTGATCACAGAAGGCATGTGTTAGTGCAGAGCTGTGATGTTTTACCATGAGGCAAGGACGACTGCTCTCCTGATTGGGAATGTTACTTCGAGGAGAGGAGTAAACCTTTTGTCTGTTTGGTTCTACCCAAATGAATTGCCCAACTTAGGATATGATTCCCAAAAGCTTCCTGTACAGTCAATGGAGAGACATAACACAGCCCTTATACAAGGTGATTCAGCCCACCTAAAATCTGAATCATGCATCACACATGCTAAAACACACACATGCATATTAGGACAGTGCTACGCCTGACAGAATATTCTGCATCTCTCATTAGTGCTTAGTAAATCTCATCATTACATTTTTTGCAAAATGTATTACTATTGAATGAAAATGACTTTTTAACATTCACAGCTATTTTTCCTCATCAAGACTAAAAGTCACAAAAAAATCTAAAACCTTTTGGATATAGAAATCATTAGCAAGGAATCTGACTTCCACTTGATCTGAGCTGAGAAGGAGTTCTTGTTGTTACTCCACTTCATGCTGAATTGACTGATTAGCCTGTTAAAATTCTTATATTTGAAATGGCACAAAGTGCTGTTTTAATTCCTACATTTGCCATGGGTACAAGGAGTTGAGAAATTAATAAAAAACAGATTAAATAGTTGCCATGAATTTTTAAAGATTTACATACCAGTAAAAGTCTTGTCCTAGTAATGCAGAAACCACAGATAAAGTCATGGCAGGATACGACCGGTTGAACACCTTTATGTCTCAAGTATCACGGGGTTTCCTTTTATTTGCTCTGCTCTGAGACTGAAAAAATACTGATTACTGAAGCAATAGCTTAACTTTAAATAGAAATTTAAGTCCTCAGGACATACAAAAAAACTAAGTTCGTCAGTGTTTTCCTGAATAGTTTAAGTATGTTTGTACCTCTAAGGCAGGATTAATTCATTTATGTAAAACAATGGGCCTACTGAACACTGCTTTGGTTTTCATTAACTCCCATCTCCCCTTCCGCTCCTCCTTCATGGTATCAGCAGAGCACACACCTCCTGCTGCCACCAAGCATGTCGCTGCCTTCSTGCTTCTTCCAAAGCTGACAAGCAGCCCCTACACATGCAGCAAACAGCCATGCGTGCCTCTACACCCCACTGTCCCCGCACTGTGGGGCTCCCCTCATTGCATGCCCTAAGACAGCAGAGAGTATCTGGGCAAATGACCCAAAGCAAGAACGTGCCTCACCAAGGAGCTTCTCCTCACATCTGCCACTTGCATAAGGGATGCTTCTGCTTCTGGTCAACCTATGCTAAAATCCCTGATATATCAGAAAGTGTACAGTAAAGCCAGTTTTGCTCACCAGAGGACTAGGCGAGATGAAAATTCTGTGGACAGCCTGAATACGCATTTTCAAACCAATATTTGTCACTACTTGAATATTTTGAAAATATACATGGGTTCACACAGCTGTTTTGGAAAGCTGGGGAGCAGAATCTATATTGTGTGATTTATAGGAAAAGATTAACTAGTCAGTCAGCACAATGAATTACAAATGGTTATTTATCAAACCAGCTGATATGGAGGACAGTTGCTGACTAATACTTAACCTAAAACAGCTCACGTGAACCATTTGCCAATTTTTTTGAATAAGTAATTCTGCAAAATCTCTGCTCATCCGATTGTGTGATGTGCATAATTTATTATGCTGCATATAATTACATACTCATAAATGTTGCATTCTACTTTTTATGCTAAACAGCTTTTCACGAATATAGGAAACAACCAAGAACTATCTCTGTAGTGGCATGCTGGGAAATTAGTTCTAAAAAAAGATGAATAAGCTTGATTATGTTATTTGCAATGTTATAGAAATATGAAAACAACCTCTCCGAGCCAAAGGCAGAAGAGAGACAATGATATTAAAAATCAGGCAAACAGGAAGTAAAAACAAATTGGTTCTGAATATTTATGGCAAGAAGTTTCAGCTAATATTGCTGCCATCCTGAAAACTTCTTTGAATGATCTAAGTTTCATCAACTAACTAGCAAGTTTGTTTAAGAGTTGCATGTACAAGGAGCTTAAAAAGGTTCAATCACAGCACAGATGCTGATAAGCTAAATAAATTATGTACTTTTAGGGTTCCTTAACAGAGGGGCCGTAGTCAGCAGCAACACTTTGACAAGGGCAAGTTAGAAGGTCATGTGTTTCATTATGTGCTCTACTCATACCTTCTGGAATGGAAAAAAAAATGTTCAGAATCAAATCTCTTAACTGAGGACAAGGCAGCACGACCTGCCCATTTCTGGTTCTGCTTAGCTTTTGTAGGCTTTATCATGGTTAAACTTAAAAGTTTATCGTTAGAGTATGTAGGATATTCAAAACCACGGGGGCAAAAAAGGCAGACAATATTCTGCTAACAACCATCCTTGTTTTTAAAACTTTACTGCTTATAATAAGATACCATCCACATGCCTCATCTAGCCTACAGTTTTAATATATGCTAATTACAATGGATTGGCAAACACATTCAAAGAAACAGTTTATCTATTAGACTGGTTAAAGCCCAGGAGCCAGAAATACTGTTTGGTAGGCAGGAATGCAGCCTAATGTTGCAATAATACGGCTGGGAATCTAGTGAACTACTGTATTTTCCTACCACCACCCACAATCTGTTTCACAAGGTTTACTTTGTGATCACAAGCTTTCCTTTTAACATTACTAGGGGTACTCCTTTCAAGTATTTACATGGCACAGCCCTGTTGCGCAGACAAAGCACCTCCAGGATGCCATCTTTCCTGGGAGATACTTCCTCTCTGCAAAGTTAGGGTAAGACAAAAAACGTTAGACATGAGCAAGGTCACATAATAGGGTTGATTTAAAATGGAACTATAGATTAAAGAAACAAACCATGCCAATCTCGCAAGCCGGCCAGTGGTTTGTTTAAGCTTCTGAGGAGCTCTAGGAACTTTATTCTTGTAATATGACAGGTGAGTAGCAGGCTTCTGAAAATTCTCACAGTTACATGCTTAGAACMCACAAGAAGCATCTGGAATCAGGTTTCTGCATCATGCAAAACAGGCTTTGTCTGCCGCTGCATTTTGTTTGTAGCCTGAACAGAAGCATTGCCCCTGTCAGCACTACTCTTGCTTCTATTATTGTACTGGAGAGTTTAAATTGTTCTGTTCAGTGACCTCCTTTCTCTTCATTACACACTAGGCAGATTAACTGTAGTTTAATTCATATGCTACTTTGCTGTTTTATTAAGAGTAAAAATAATATTAAATCAAAATTTTTTTAGAAAGAGAAAGCATATAGCTAAGTTAGTCCAATATAAAGACTAAGAAACTTTCAAGGAAAGTGAACTTCTACATCATGTAGCAAGCAGTAGTAGTCTCTTCAAACTATGCTGAGCTTTATTTGTATTCGGTAGGGTTGCATGCAGACCCACCTCCCAAAGTTACCAGTTTGCTGCTCACAGTACTGAGGGATGCATTCAGAACACAACTGACTAGTGATGGGCCAATCTAAAAACATTCACTCTTTAGTTTCTTTCACCCACCTTATCAATAGAAATGAAACACACTTCTTCGCTTCAACTTTATAAAATTCAGTTCTTTATGCACTTTATTTAGAATATATTCAGATCCAGCAGCACTTGAGAAGAAAATCCAGTTTTGTTACACAATGCACAGATAATCCTTTAAAATCAGAGCCATAAAATAATAACGATCTGAATTACTTATGAGGTAGGTTAAAAAAAAAAAAAGGTTACAWATTAAGCGTGTATAATTGTAATTTCAGGAAATACTGAAAATATCCTCAAGAATTATTTTGCTTGCTTTTTAAAAGAAAGGATATAAACTCTTATACTCTAAGTACTTTTGGCAGCAGGTCATTCCACAATGTTCCTTTTTAGGATTTTTCATAACTTTTATAAAAGATGATCTCTCCCTGAAGTACATCAAGATGTCAAAACAAAAATCCACTTCTTCAAGTCACTAATCAAGTTACTGCACATTCTCATTCTATTGCAAATGTGAAGCAAATGTATTTTGTCCTAACACATCTTCATTGTAGTCTAAACCTTGGCTTTAATATAAAGGTAGGAACAGGTTGGAAGARCATAAATAATCAAAGAACAGATCATTAGTAAGAACCAATATTTTTTTTCCTTTACAATTCTGGTTCAGTAATGTATTGCTGAGTATGGAGTAGCACAGAGGAAAAAAAGTTGGCCTTTGATTTGAAATGGAGGTTTCAGGGGTTGGCAGGATTTGTGGATCGACCAGGAGATGCTGCACTATGTAATAGTGAGCATACACTGCAAGTTCTCTGTGCCTTTGATATCAGCACTCCAAATCCTGATTCATACTCTGCAGCCTACATGAGCTTGTTTTCTATACGATACAGACAGAATGTGAACGGTTAATATTAAAGAACTTATTTGCATATAAAAGTCAGTGAAATATTTTATAATTCTTTGTAGACCTATATGTAAAATCTAAAGGAAGATAACTTTACTGTCGGATGCACGCTGCTGAGTCATTTATCTCTCTGTCCAGTTGTTCTTATCAGGGTTACATTATCGTAAGAATTTCCTCTAAAACAAAAGAAAAGTATTTTTTTTGCACCTAGGGGAATAAGAAGGAAGCACAATTGTAAGATGTGTTTATATAGCGCCCTCTTGTATTAGGAATACAGTATTACAGGATGATGACTAATGGAAAACTACAGGATACTGTTTCCTTTGAAATCTTTTTTTCCCCCCCCCCTTCTTCAAGGTGTCATACATTCCTTTGCTCCAGATCTTAGTAAACATTGAAGAAAAATACTGTAACAGGAAAAAAAGTACACTGCTATAAAGAACAGAGGGAGGAGAGAGAACACATCAGAAGAAAGTGAATGGCTAAAGTCTTCCAGAGATTTCTGCTAGGGACTGTAAAATTAGTCTTGTGTACTCATTTCTGCAGAATCACCCCAAGAACGTTGGAACCTTAGCTCCAATTAGTCCAGACCATGCTGATAGTTATATTTCATCATGTATTACATAACAGCTTTCTTATGAGAAAGCATCAACTGTATGATAGAAGTACCTGCTTTATATTATTGTTGATATGAAAGCTTTGTAGTTTCAATCGTTATACACGGTTACATGATTTGGGATCTTTTTTCTTTGTTTACCACATGTTCCAGATCCTGCTGCCCTTCCTTTAAAAAAAATTCACGCCATTTCAGATTGCATCTCCGATATACCTACAGTACTATGCTTCCCCAAAGCTTAACACAACCATATTAGATGTTTCTTTGCTCTCTTGATAAAGGCTTTTTTTTTTTTTTAATGTATAAAGCAGAAACCATTCAAACAAAACATGGAGCCCTTCCCTTAACTTTGGGGAAAAAAAATGCATTCTCTGAAAGCTTACATTGTATATTCTGAGTGTAAAATCAGAAAATGTGTTTTTTAAATTAAAAACTAGATTAGTAAAGCAAGACCATCATGTTGGGATAAAAAAAATACAGTATTTTTTATCTTTTCTACTATCTACCCCCATTATATCCCGCAGTCTAAAGATCATCAGATTTTAGGAGATTAATACCCTTTGGCAGTTTCCCACCCACAAGAGTCATTCCTTCCATTTTTAACATTTTCATCAAACTGCTTCTGGAGTTTCTGCCACTTCTTGGTGAATATGCCTACTACTACATCACTTTCTCTTAGATCTGTTGTACTGAGTTACCTGAGTGCTGCCAACTATGATAGTCTAAAAAAATCTGTCACTTCCAGTGGGACTGGACCATCCATTGCAGAAGAAGAGAGAGATTAATGCATTTTTCTTAGCTGACCACATATTTATATTCTAACCACAGCAGCAAAGTGGCTAGGAATATAATAATAATTAAAAAAAAAAAAACACACCCACACACCCACTAGACCAATGGTAATGGAAAAGTTAGCAGAGATGGGTGCGGTGGCATGTAAAGTCAATAGGTGTTCTGGAAACCACTGCAAGGGTTATGTTCTGAAGACAGAGGTGAAAACCAATTTAAAAAGAAACAAAGTGAGAAGAAAATGAACCACCATTATGCAATCCTGTGAACATGCTGTACATCTCCTCTGAGTGCCTTTGATTCCTCTTCTTGATTCAGCAAGAGATTTCAAATTCTACAATGCAAAGTTATTTATATGCATAAGTTCCCTGGGCATAGACTCAATCACATACTTAAAATGGAATATGAATAGCAGTGTTGGATCAGTATCTGGGAATTACAGATATTCAACAGCTCAGAGTCAAGTCCTTAATGCTTAGGAAACTCAGTCCCAACTTCGTGATTTCATGAAATTTTAAAATATGGAAATAGTATTGTTTATTTGTCAAAGTTTGCAGAAAATAAACTGCATTCACTGTAAGTTTTCTTTACAAAGTGAAGCAAAGGCAGTTATAGTAACYTATATATTTTTAAACAATGAGGAAGGAATTAGTTTCTTTAAGCTAATTTTAATTTGGGGGTTTGCAAGTACTTTGCATAAAGCTTGACTTTTTTTTCCTTGTTTTTCCCTTAACAGCATGGATAAATAAAGCTTTTTCATACATTAGAGCAAGTTAGTCCCTCACAACAGATCCACTTTCCAACTCATATAAAAGTGAAAACCTTACAGCCCAGTAACACATAACTAAGCTAATCTCAATTCAAGTCCGTTCAACATATTCTGTTCCCAAAGCATACTGACATAAATGATTAACTTCCACATACAAATAGAATGTTGTAAGCTATTCTAAGGCAAAAAACCTTTATTGCACAGAAGTTGCGACCATGACTTTGGCTGTGAAAAAGCACTGGCCTTCTGCTTCTATGAAACAAAGATGAGTATTTCATACTTTCCCAAGACGTTTCTTAATGAAATAACCCACTAATCTCTGTGGTCTTTGTTGATACTCCACAAGTATATCATGTGAGCTACTAATCTGATCCCCTCTGAGCCGATTCAGAAGAGTGACACACACCACGGCAGCTAGAAAGGAAAAGACAGTATTAGTTAGGAATGACATTTTGGGACTCTTACAATTCAGAAGCATAAACTTGAAAAAACAGACAGGATATTAGAACATAAGAAAGAAAACAAACCCAAGCAAACGGTGCACAGTAACAGTGGATGATATCAAAAAGTTACGAATAGTTTAAGACAAACGACAAAACCATTATCAAAGCAAGTGCTCTCAGGCATGTGCAGATATTCCTTGTTACATTGTTAATTCTCATCTTTTTCTGAATAGGAATCATATTTCACAAGTATCCAAATCCTGACTGGTAGCAATTGACTAGAGACACTGTTCTAGCAGACACAGTTACAGCCCTCTGCCATCTACCTTATCCCTAACTTAAACCTCTGTGCTGTAAACTCTGTCATTCAGGATCCAAGAAATGAGCTGCTTTGACATTCACAGAGGCAGAGCAGGGCAAATAGACAAGAATCTCTTAGACCATCTCAGGCTAATTGGCAGCCTTTCAGGTAGTCAGAGCCCCAAAGCTGAAATCCTTCCTTTCACTCAAACTGAACTCTACCACTGTTCTTTCATACCTGAAGCTTCTGGTGACAATTTGCAGAGCACAAGCGGTAATGTATGTTACAAACCCACAAAGTGCAGACTGCAAAATGGAGCATGCTCCCTAAGGGCACAGAGATATCATGGGTTGAGTTTTTAAATCACTCTCAGTAAAGTCAGTAAGAACTGAGGGTGTTTGATGTTTCTCAGACTTCCCTAACATTCCAAATATTTTTCACTGAACATCTTGTTTATTGTCCAAGCCTTGCCAAGGAAAGTTAGAGACTATAGGGAACATAAGTACATATGCACTGTAATACATTATTTTTAGTCACTTAAACTTTTGCCCAAACTTTACTGAAAAATATTTCAGGTAGCTGGGGGAAAAAAATTAAGAACTCATAATTAGGAATGGTTTATTCATAATATTACTAAAAATCTTTAACTATTTAATTACAGCCATAAGACTATATAAAATACATTTTTAATTTGATATGCCAACTTAGAAAGTGTTTAGAGTTTTTTGTATATGAGAACCACCTGACTGATTAAATTAACCAGTTGCTTCTTGTAAACTTCAAATACTAACTACAGAAAACAAATTAGCGCTATATGATAATTAGGTACATTTATTTATGTGCTTGCCAAGGACTGGAATAGCAGCTGATCAGGACTAAAACTGTACAAGAACTATGTGAAGAAGTTTGCATGAATTTTGAATACATATGACAAATCCTGCAATCATACTAACAGAAACATAGCCAGAGCTGAGATTATACATACACACACACACATATATACACACACACATATGCACACACAGAAGGCATAGCATCTTAACATTTATTTGCAGTTCTGTACTGTAAGTCACCTGTATTGCAGAAAACACTGTATAGTTTCAATAAAGTGGCTTTGAGCTACTTTACCTTTAACACCACTGAGATTACACATTGCAGCAAAGACAGAAGATTCCATCTCAATGTTTCGGACTCCAGAATCATAAGCTTCCTTCAAATATTGCAGTTTCTCTTCTTCAGTGTATAAGCAGATTGCACCATCTAACCGGCCTTGTCCTACAAAGCCATTTTGTAGAAATTTTCAGATTGATGAAATTATAGAACAAATTCAATTTCTAAAACACCTGATTATTGCTGTTTCCCTTATACAGCATCCAGCTTTTACTACTGCTCTTTGTTTTCACATGCAAGACAAACAGGACAAAGTGATTCTTAGCTACCACTAGAGCTTTTACATATTATTTGTATTTGCTATAATGCAAATCACAGTAATTTAACTGGTGTTCTCCAGCTTTATTTATCAAATTCATAAGCAGGAAAAATATAAGAGGCAATTTCCCAATATGAGGCACGTCTCAATTTTACAACAAACTCTACAAACAGTAGCTGGATGGAAATACTGCATTTTTTGTGTGTGTGTTTAACCATCACCTAGGAAGACCCCCAAGGCCTGAAAACTATTTCCTGATACAACCTTAATGGTAGAAAAGGATGAATGTTTTATTACTTACAGAATCCTTAAAGTAAGAGATATAAAGTCTCTTAAACTAACTACCTAGTGCTAATACCTTTTTTTTTTTTTAAGAAAAAGTTTTCTTATTCAAATTATTTAAGAGTAGCACCTGCAGAAAAAGCAGTAGTAGGCTATGTAAAGTGAAATGACAGTGCTTTACTCAGTATCTTTTTGTTTTCAGGAGCTGTACTCCCAAATTAATGTCCTTGAGCCTGTTCTCAGTTTTTGCTCTTTCAGTTGAAAACCTTCCTGACACTTTTTTCAGTGCAGCTAAGACCCATAATTGGTGCCTGCACAAAGTGATATTGTTTGCTTCTGACCAACCCTGAACACTGTTAGGAGGACCATGTGTTCCCCTATGCAGTGTACCTCTTGTGTGATAACCAGTAATACCTAGACAAAGAAGTGTCAGATACTGTCCACAGCCTGTTCTTGCAAGATTTGTTAACAGACTTAGGAAGACCAGAAAACCCACGTCTATATTTATCCAAAGTAAGCCTTGGAGGTTTGCCTCTTCTATATAACAGCATTGACATAACTCAGCAAAATACTGTGTTGAGTGGTCTGTTCCTCGCTTTGCTCAAAATGTGCAGAAGAAAAATTCCTGCCCTTCTTTTAGAAAAGGCTTACTTCAGTTTTTTAACTAGTGCAAAAAACAGACAGCCACGAATAATTCTCATTCCTCTAATCCACTAGGATGCTGCGGTAAATTACAGAAATTTTGTGACAAGCATACTCAAATGACAAGCATATGGAAAGCGTATAACGGATTTCAGATATTTCAGAGGATCAGTTAGAATTACAGAGGAATAAGTCTCCACAAATTAAAGTTCAGTACAGCAAAATGCTTAGCACAATGCCTAATCTTAAATACATGAAAAATAGCTCAATTATGGGCAATAAGACAAAGTATAGAATGTGGACTCACACTTCTCAGTGGACTGCAGCCTTAGTGTTAAAATACAATCCAGTATGTACCTGTTAATGCTTACCAACATGCTTCTGTTAGTCCACTGCCAGCCTTACCTTCATAGAAATCCAAAGTGCACATAGTGCTTCCAATGACTGTATTGAATTGATTGATTTCTTTACTGCACTGCATCAGCTCCTTAGCTAGCTGTTCATCTAGATCTGTACTGCGAATTACAGTCTTTCCCAGAATAACCTGTTCAAACTGAGGT
Organism: Apteryx rowi; assembly: GCF_003343035.1. Classification (NCBI taxonomy): domain Eukaryota; kingdom Metazoa; phylum Chordata; class Aves; order Apterygiformes; family Apterygidae; genus Apteryx; species Apteryx rowi. Next base: position 28,074 of record NW_020451039.1, on the reverse strand, counting down.
TTGAAGGTGGCATCTACAGACTGCCTAGTTATTACCACCGAGCCTGGCTCCAGACCTGCAGTAAAAAGAAACAGACTTAGATAGCTACATACTGTAGTTAATGCTTCATTTCTGCACACACACAAAAACACATACCATGACCCAAACCTGCTCCTGTTAAAAAGTCATTAAGTTTTGCCCCTGAATTCACCCAGAGAATTTTTTTTGTGCATGCCGAGCTGCTTCAGCTTATTAATATAAATTTTTTTTAAAGAAAAATTTCAACTTTTTCACTGTATATTCTTTCTTATCTAATATTTTTCATATAGGGCAGGAGTGGCTTTCTCAGTTTTGCAGATCTCGGGTGTATTTTGTCTATCTAGAGAGGCAGATATTGCCTTTTGTGGCAAAATTATGGAAGAAGTGAAATAATTCATTCTTCTATACAGATGGATAATTAGGACCTAGGAAGAAATAAGAAAAGATACAGGATTAAGTGTATTCAAACAATCTACTGCTCTGAACAAAGAGGAGGGAAACAGTTCTGGCCATCAATCACTTACTTCCACAGAGATGCTTCACTCTGCTACAGAGATATTTTAGTTTGAAGAAAAAGGAAATCAAGCGGGGAAATACCTATTCCACCAGAGGTGCCAATGCGAATAATGGTTACGTTGGAACACTTTGCGTGATGTAACAGTTTGATCAGCTCGTGCAACATGATGGAAATAGAAGGAATGCCCATACCATGCTGAAATGAAAGCAAAAATTCATATTCAATATTCACAAACAATACAAAATAAATATGGAAGAAAGAGTTAGACAATAGCTCTTTCCTGATACTTTTTTCGAAAAGTCACTTGATTCATTCCCATACAAGTCCTAACCTATGGGCCTATTGGAAGGCTGCTGCAGGTAGACAGAAAGACTCCCACCGACTTTGATGGGTTATGAATAAAGTTTAATATTTCCAAAAATCATTAACTTAAAATTATTCACATTCTCAAAAGTATAAGCAGTGTCATTTCCTAATAGTTTACAACTGCATTTCATCACAAAATTTTTCTTAAACCCAGGAACAACCCCAGTCTAATTTTTACCAACCTGAAGTGCTGGTGACTGTAACTGAGCTAAAATTGTTCGAAACACAGACATTGTGGTTTAGTCACAAAGTCTGGCAAATACAAGTCCACCTCAACTTGCATTTGACTGGACTATTTTGAGTACGGCTGAAACAGACTTACAAACTGATTCTATCTATTAGACATTAAAAAGAAATGTGCATTCACATCATCTACTTTGAACACCATCATTGAATTGCATCCCATATCTGATGTGTATCAGGACAACATTTTTACATTCTGATTCTGCTTTTTGAATGGTCACTTACACTGACTGATAAAACAGGTCCCACTTTGTACATCGCATAACGGTCAGTTCCCGCACAGATGTTAGGATACTCATAACCAGGGCTCCCAAGTCCCAGTTCTTCAGCTATGTAGGTGATAAAAGCTTTCATCCGCGAAGGACTTCCTCCAACACACACAAACTGGCGCAGACAGTATTCAATAAAACACAATCAATCACACGATTTGGCGTATCAAAGAGCAGGCAAAGATAAATATGAGCATGCAAAGGCCATAAGTTAATAAAAAGATGCTCCCAGCTGTGGTTCTTCTCATAATCATTCTAAAAGGCCACAAAGAAAAATGAGAACAGGGCTTATCCAAAATAAATAAATAAATAAATCCCTCAAAGGCCTTCATCCTGTTTAAGCCGAAAGTAGTAAAAGCCTAATAGTGACTTCAAGGCCCTCCCAAAAAGGAGTTCTACCTGAACAGACACTGCAGCATTTGTCTTTTACTGCATGAAAGGACAGAGTCAGATACAATTATCCCTAATTCTGCTTGATATTGACAGCAACAAGTAAAAACCTACAAAATCTTATCTCTTTTCTTCATTCCTCAACTGATGGCGTGCTGCCATGTTCAATCTCATTTTGGACACGGTTACACTTTCATCTTCTGCAGAGAGGCTTAGACTTGCTGAGTGAAATGAAGCTTCTTACCTTTACATCTCCAAACAATGCAGGAAAATCATGGGTACCAGTCCCAAGAGCAAAATGGTACAGGATGTCTTCTTCCATTTTCTCCAGATGAGGGTTGCAGAGATGGATAAAATTCTCTCTATCAGGACAGCATCATGGAAAATATTAAGTATATACAAAAGCCTACATTGAACAGACACTGATTTTGCAAAGTCAAGCAGCAAAAGTTGGAAAATGCCACAACTTAAGGCTGCCTGTACTACCTTATTTTGGTTCCTCATGCATTAGGTTAAGGAAATCCTAAATGTCATGACCACCTTAAATCTTGTAACAAATTGCACAGTCAGTGTTTCATTCATTGCACAGGATAAAACTGCTGAAGAAAGATCCAGATAATAGAAAGCATTTGCAACAGCACAAACTTGACCTTTAATAATATTAATGCTTTGAAAGAAGAAATGGAAGAAGAGGTTAAACAAAATCACTTCCTCTTTAGAAATACTCCTTATGTTGCTTACTGTAAGGAAGGGATATGGCTAAAACAAAGTCTTTCTGAAGAACCAGGAAATGTCAAGGCCATGAGAAAAAGCTGAACTACTTAATATGTGGGATCACCTTCATGGAAAATTCAGTAATGGACAGGGAAAGCAAAATGATTCATAAAACTTCTGCCTTCTGTGCTTGATGTCTGAAGTTCAGTCAAAACAGGCAAGAAACATTAGGTAAAAACCACAAGCTAAACCCAATACTTCAAAGTAGTTTCCAAGAGATGAAACCAAGCACTGAACATCTTCCAGACACAAGAAGATGACATCAGCTTAATGAAGGCTCACTGCAGTCACAGCATGGCTCAGCAAATTCAAACTGTTTTGTCAGAAGAGGAAAAAAATGAAACAATTTGCCAGGAGTTTATGCAAAAAATTGTTAAGATTTTGTAGGAACAACTCTGTAGCCTAAATATAGGAGTTTAGTGCTATTTTAAATGCTGGATGGGATCTTGTCTGTCTTCTAATGCCTCTGCAGAAGGGCAATGCTTTCCTTTAGCTCAAATGTCTATCTACTGGTCCTGTACAGGATGTATTGGTTACCTTAAGGCTAAAATGACCTAGATGCCCATACTGAAGCCACTAACTTGTTCCTCAAAAAACAAAGAAAATAGTTACAAAACCAATATTCTGAGTATATCAATTGCTTCTGTTCCTCAAATTTTCTAATGTCATTAGCTGTCCAGCAGCTGCAGCACAACTAAAGTAAGTGGTGTCATCCCATTCCACTCTATTTGTCCCTGCCCAAGACTACCATCTTCATGATTACACCAGCTCAGCTGCTGTCTACATATGGCATCATCCGGATCCATGCGATGACTGGGTTAAGGAAACCTAACATTAAAAAAGGTGTTTTTTCAGCCTTGCTGATATTACAGATACATGTAAGGCATGGTGAGATACTATAACAAAAAACAAACAAACAAAGAAAAAAAGACAAAAGAGGCACTAAATCACCAGTGGGAAGAAACTGAATGCAGAAACCACTTGTCCAGATCTGACCCCCACAGAACAGTTCATGCAATTGTGATGCGAGAATCCCAGGATCCCAACTCATCTCTGCTGGAGAAACAGTTTACTGAAGTCAAAGGAGCTAAAGGAGAAAGATTTGACCAGATTCCTCTGAATGCAGAGGACTAAATGCAATTTAGCAAGCATTTTCCATGTAATACAAGAAGTGACTGAAAAAGCAGCCTAACAAAGCAGGTGGTTTGTCTGCTCTTTCAGTAATAATTTATTTTCATCTCCCACTTGCCTCCCTTCTTACAAATCCTGTCTGTGGTGGAACCAAAGGCTTTGGTTGCCTTTGTTTTTCTCTCTCTGTCCTTCCATACCCTCTGGGCACAGCTGGCCCAGGAGACTGCCAACTCCTGTGAGGAGGATCCTCAGGCTGCATCCTCTGAATCATTCTTGTTGGGTTTTGTGGGAATCTCAATCTCTATTTAATGTGACTAATGCAGATCAAATAGCTGGCTGCGCTGATGTTTACTGGCATGGCTTTCAGATACAAATAGAATACAATTTGAAATCGTTTTACAATTTGTTCTCTGACAAGCAAAAAAGCATTTCCTTCATGAGTATACCAGGAACAAAAAGCTTCTCTCCCGGACACAAGGAAATAAACTGGAAAAAGGCGAGGCCTGTATTAAGAGCACAATCAAATTTGTGTCATTTGCCAACACCTCTGTCCTCATGCCACGCCTGAGTACAGCTTCCTTCCTCAGCTGTGTCTATATTTTGCCTTTTTCATCTCATATCCTACCAGCAACACTCTTCAACCCACAGTCTCATTGCAGTTATGTGCTGTTACTAACTGGTACTTGTTACCTGCCAATCTGGATCTAATTGCAGACTTGGACCCTGGGGTTAAATGGACAACAAAAGCGAGTAAGTTATTATGTGTACATGGGACCAACGCCATGGATTTACAGTAGAGGCAAAGTTTGCCTGATAAAGATCTTGGACCATAACTCTCAGGAGAAGAAAATTTATTCCCTCACACGGTTGTAAAACACCTACAACTTCTGGGGTCTGGCTTATACAGAACATGAATATCTAAGGACTAATCCTGTACATGAGGTTTCATTGAAAAAAGTTTGAAGTCAGGATGAGGCAAATAGATTGAAATATTTGTTCAAATTCTTGAAGCAGGTAGATCTAGCCATAGATAGAAACCAAAGTCAACATTTAAGCAATCCATTGGAATAAATAAAAATAAATAAATAAATAAATAAAACTATTCTTGGAAAATTCACTGATATGATAAACCAAAATGGCTATCCAGCAAAGCCGTTTGCGCTGGTATGGTTAATGCAGATAAAGACTCAATTTGTCAAAACAGCTTCTGCTAGATACCCAGCTAAATGCATTTGACCTGCTAAAGGACTGTTGTTAGAAACAAGCTTTATCATTAAATTATATTGTTATTTCAACAACTGTTTAAGCATAGATCTACTTATAGTCGATATTTGCACCACACTGCTTACATTAAATCAAATGAGCATGTAATGAATGGTATGGAATTTTAGAGGAAGTTAAGTGTAAATCTGAACAAGATACTTAATTGATTTTTGAACCTTACTTTGAAGACTGCTCATCTTCAGTTTTCTTCTCATTTGAGATACCAGGAGCCATGTGTAGTTAGACCTAGAATTGTATTAAAAAATAAAATGTAAATGCAGCAAAGATGTGTACAAGTTGCATATCCTTTCACATCAGAGTAGTCCCATATATAAAGCTAATGTCATTAATAGTGATAAAAACCTTCCATATAGATCATACTGTCACAAATAGTAAAACCAGAAAAAGCTATCTAGCTGCACTACAGCTCTTCTTACTCTAGCAAAACGAACATCTGCCATTTTTACAGCCAAATATCACCACACACAAAACACTGTAGTCTCAACTAATTTCTTCCTAACATAACCCCCCCGCCACACACACACACACACACACACACGTACGTTTTATTCTTTAGTATAAGGAATGCTTGGCTCATGGGCCAGAGGGAAGCAAGTCTCACAGCTAACAAACTAATCCCCTTCTGTACTTTCCACAGTGACAGTCACTACTGAACTAGTCTTTTACCCTTTTACCTCTGGCTCCCAGAAGTTCTCCAAAGTTCTCCCTAACTGTCATATGCCTAAAATCTGAGGTCCAGGAAGCATCTTAGCCAAAACATCCCCTTCGTTAAACTCCTGCTACCGACCTTAATAGCATGTCTGTCTGTGCCAGCCTAAGGGCAAGGAAGTCTAAACCAAACATAAGTCCAAAAAGACACAGCATTCTAGGCTATCATCCATCTTTTTCTAACCTATTCCCCTAAACTACATCATGAAACTTCCCCTTTGCAATTTCCCTTAACTTACAAATAGACAAATGCATCACCAAGGCTATGGTGCCTATACTGTAACAGAATTACAATTACAGAATGATTCATTTGTTATTATTTTTCAACTGACTAAGGCTACGTGCAAAAGTCGATACTTTCCAGGAATGCCCTTACAGGAAGTCTTGAATCACAAAATTTTGTCCTACCCTCCCTAGCAAAGAGCCTGACACCATATACATATTACAGAGATAGAACTGTAATCCCTAAAAAGAGGGTCAACCTAGGGATTACACTACAAGGAAACAGAACCAGTTTTACAACAGAATTACAAAATGCATGAATTTTGAAAGAGGAACAGAAGAACTAGAGAACCAGATGAAATAAAGCTGAAGTCCACATGTTAAACATCATTGAATAATGGAAATATATTCAAATTTATAAGGAAGATTTATCTTTTTCATTTAAAATAATAACCTTTATTATCTAGTATATAAGAAATTTTGGTTTATTTATGCTAAATGTATACTAGAATCTACACTAAATGACAAAGTATAAGAGTCATTATTTAGAATCAGTTATGCAACCTATGGTTGCATGATTAGTCAGTTAGTACAGGATATTACTCTTATACTACTATAAAATATTACATACATTATAGGGCAAAATGCATCATTTGTTCAAGGGATACTCCATTACAAGAAAACTAGAATGCCATGACTTCTAATAGCAAGGAGTTACAATAAGAAAAAATAGCAAAAATATCATTAATATTTTACTAGTGATTTTTATGCACGTAGAGGACAAATGTTTTCAGATAAAGAGGATATTCATTTCTCATTCATAGTATTAAGCAATCACGTGATTTTTAACAGTATTTTTGGTTCTTGCTCACCTAGGTAATGATGTACTTCAAAAAACTGAGAACAGAACAAAGTTCTGACAGTCCAGAGGTCCAATATACTCTCTCCAATAGCGTTCAATAGTAGATACCTGGGCAAGAATAGAAGAAAAGAGCAAGCATAAAGCAGTTCTTCCATAGCAGACCCTTCCAGCAATCAGGTGGTGGCTGATAGCCTGACAGATAAAGGGCTACATATGTAGCTCATATAAAGCCACAAAATTCTCACATTGTCTAAAAAAAACACAGTTTTTTTTTATAACCATGTCAAAAGTCTTAACAGTCTCCCTTGGCTGAAGTTAAAACTGATGTTCAAGAATAATGCATTCAAAACAGGACTCAGCTCAAGAAAGGGCACAGCCCACTTCCTCTGGCTGATGTTTAAAACTGTGTGGAGTCCGTATCTTTACCATACTTTTTTTTTTTTTTTTTAAGAGAAATCTGAATTACTAGTATCTTTAAGGAGGAGCTCTAATTTGGTTTTGATCCATTATTAGGAAAACTGAAATCATTGCATGAGTAAGTTTTACACGGCAGTTTCCCCTCTTCAGACTGTACGGACAACTATATCTCACTCACGATACAGACCAGTTCCGGATGATTTCTTCAGCTCCGTATACGGAGGAACCCCCATGTAATCCCCCTTAATCTAAACCAGGAAAGGAAGGTACTACCTCAATACGTATCCAGCAGAACACCCACCTTTCAGGGCACAGCCGTGCTCGCGCCTCCCCGCCCAGAGCTGGCTGCGCTGCCCTGCGCTCCCCGCGGCGCTCGGCTCTCTCGCCCGCGCAGGGAGGGGCGAGGCGGTGTGAGCAAGGGAAGCCAAGGCTTCCGCCGCTACGACGCTTTCGCTTCCCGCCGCCGCTGCGGGCACCCCGCTACCCCGGCCCGCCTCACGGAGGGGGCCGAGGGCTGCAGCCGCTCCTCCCGCGGGGCGAAGCCCGGCCCCGGGCGGGGAGCGCCGTGCCCCAGCCTGCCCCGGGGGGAAGGTGCAAGCAGGGCTTTCCCCCCCCCCCCCAACGGCCGCGGTTAACTCGCTCGCGCCAGCTGCCGTGCGTGCGGCGGGCGGTTGCCGTGACGACGGGAACGGGCGGGCACGCACCCAACGGCCGCACCTCGGTGACACGGCGACGGACGGCAGAGGTGGGTGGGAGGGAGAGCGTGGCTCACGGCCTCGCGCGCTGCCGCCGTAGGGCTCCTCCGGCCCCCCGGGACAGCTACCTGGGGACCAAATTTTTTCAGGATGATCTTAAGGTGTATATAACTGATATAAACGCATGCTGGAATCCTGAGGTTTGAGGAGTTAGTTAGAAAAATACCATCATCCCTACAACCTGATGGCATACAACAGCCAAGAGGTGTTAAATACACCAGAGAGAGAGCGAGAGTGAGCATGTTGTTGGCTTCGCTACTACTCAAGAATTATTTCAAGTTTATATTCTTGCAGAGACAACCCAGGATGTTTTTCAGTGTACTACTTTTACTAGCACTTTAATATGGCAAGAAAGTTGGTGAGAAAAAAAATCCAGATGACTTCTGCTGTTTGAACACCCTGACATTTTCCTGTACTTTCCTGGGAAACCCTAACTCAGCTAAACCAATAGTCTCTGCAGGCACCAGTATTTATCATTGTAGATATCAAATTCAGCATATCAACCAACTAACAGCTGCAAAGCATGTAAGCCCTAGGTCTGAGCTTCGGATGGAAAGCAAGTGTTAATCTGAAGACTACTGCAGGATATTGAAGAATTTATTTGGATACAAAACTCGAGTCTTTTGATCTGTAGTTTAATTGGCCCAGTACAAGAGGGATGTGGCACTACTGGAGCAAGTCCAGCGAAGGGCTACAAAGATGATTAGGGGACTGGAACATCTCTCTTATGAGGAAAGGCTGAGAGAGCTTGGCCTGTTTAGCCTGGAGAAGAGAAGGCTGAGAGGAGATCTTATCAATGCGTACAAGTATCTGAAGGGAGGGTGTCAAGAGGATGGAGCCAGACTCTTTTCAGTGGTGCCCAGCGACAGGACACGAGGCAACGGGCACAAACTGAAACACAGACAATTCTATCTGAACATGAGGAAATACTTTTTCACTGTGAGGGTGACAGAGCACTGGAACAGGTTGCCCAGAGAGGTTGTGGAGTCTCCTTCTCTGGAGATATTCAAAACCCGCCTGGACGCGATCCTGTGCAACGTGCTCTAGGTGACCCTGCTTGAGCAGGGGGGTTGGACTAGGTGATCTCCAGAGGTCCCTTCTGACCTCAACCACTCTGTGATTCTGTGATTTCAGCACCCAGTGATAACAATGTACTAGTTGAAATGAGATTTATACAGCATCAAAACAATACAACCGAAGGGTCATCTTCATTATAATAATAACTTGATTTATATCCAATATCCTTACTATACACAAACCTCTGGAGAGTGTGACACTATCATCTCAAGATAGATGATCTTTCAGGGTTAAAAACTTGAGCACTAGTCAACAAGTTTTAATATAATGATTCTGCATCATGGAAGCACACTAGCCTGCAACATTGCTTCAAAGAGTTCTCACAATTCCCCTCTAATTAAAAAGAATAAATTCTCCACAACTTACTATGAAATAGTTCCTATCACAGCTCAAATTTTTGCAAAGCAAGGAAGTCAAATAGGGCCACAGGTCCTAATGCCAGACAGGTGAGCACAGCACAGTTGTAGCTGTGGCACCTCCAGCCTTATTTTAATATGGCTGATCTTGCTAGAGCTAGGCCAATTAGCTTGAGAAAAATAAGTGAAACCAAGTTGCAAATTCAACTCATGCGCTTTTCAGTTTTGAAGGAGCAGCATTTGTTCCTCGTGAAGCACTGGTGAGGATCCTGAATGACAGCTGACAGCACTTACAAATGGAATTGTGAACCCAACAGACATTTAGCTACAGAACTAAAATTTGCAAATGGAAATGGAGTTGCAATCCCACAACTTTTGAAAAAGGAAGCTGAAAAATATACACAGTTTGATAAACACTTACGTTCCAATGTGTATCTTCTGTCATACAAAGTCAAGTTTCCAATTTTTATGTAATCTGTTAAAGAGAGTTAGACCAAATATTAGTTCTTTTAATGGAAGATAGTCTTAGTCTGACAAATCTCAAGCCAGAAACTGAGACAATTTCCTTTTCTGTCGATTGCTTTTTGCTTTAGATTTTCTTGCCAATGAAAAAAAAGCCCCCTCTAAGTATAAATTTAACTTTCTTTGTATAGTTGCTGAGGATAAACCCAAAATCCTGCAATGAGATTTTTAAAATCACTTTTCTTACTGGAACCACACTTTAATTTGTCATACTGGGGAATTCTTAGGAGATAGAGTGACTAAAATTTCATTTCCTACAAGGTACATAACATTTATACATCTAGAGGTAAACACACAAAGCACAAGGCATTCCCAAGAATGATATATTAATCACAAATGCAGGTACTGGGACATTTGGAGTCAAATCTCTTCATTTTGTATCTCACACCAAAGGACTTTGTATGGAGACATAAGAGAGAGAAATCTTCTGAATGCAGATCTCTTTCTAGCCACGAACAGTGTACTAGAGAATCTGCTCAAAAGACTAAGAAAATCAATCACTTGTTCAAATCTTTCACAGGTAAAATAGAAGCATAAACTCCTAACACATCTTCTGGTTTTCCATTCTTTGGATATTTATCAAAAACTGAAACTTACGGTAGTAAATAAACCAAAATAAGCACTTCAGAACAGTATTTTAATTATGTGGAAGAAATTCTTCCCTTAAATAGCAATATTACGCCTTCCTCTCAGGGCCAACCGAAAAACCTGCTTTGCCTTTCAAGAGGTTTGTCATTCAACTATGTTAAGAGAATAATCAGTGTAAATTACTTCATTTGTAAATAAAGAATAAGCAGGTTACCATAGATACTTTGATTGAAAGGTTTAATAAATAATGCATCTCTGAGTCTAGTAATTGGTAGCTCTAGTAACCCTTGCTCTCAATCACCTCTAGGAAACATTAAAATTTAAATCGGTTTTAAGCTTCTTGTTTTTATAATAACTATCTTTGGTTTTTCATTCCATTTTGTATTAGTGGGAAAGAGGTATCTTAAGTAAAAATACAAAATGTGTTCAAAATTGTTATTTTGGAAAGGAAAAATGCACCACTACATGTTGGGATTATTGCAAAAAATAAACTACAAAAATTTGCCTCGCCTTTTAGATTTTTATATTGCATGGATGAAAGTTTGCATCTATGGAAAGTAAGGCTGTCCTTTATACACAAAAGAATGCCCCTTTCTGCTCATTACAAAACATTCTTATTGTCAATTGATAAATAATTCAGCACAATTGTTCAGACACTCACCTAACCTCAAGTCATTTTGGTTGTTTAGTATCATTAAAACTATTAATAGGAAAACAAAAAGTGCTAAGACTGGACTTTTATAACTTTATTTCTCTCTTGTATACAACCTATTACATAGTAAGTAATAACATAATAAAAATAATATGTATATATATAACTGCAAACCAGAATACCACACTATTTATTTGTTTACAGAAAAAAAAAAGGGGGGCTTCAGCCTGCATCCTTCGCCTACTCAAATCTACACATTCAATAGCAGATATGAATATTTAAGAAATTGATATGCTGAAGTCAGTGACATTTTAGATGCTTAAGAAATGCATGGACAAATTCAATTTATTTTGTTTACATTGCTACACAAAGAAAATTAATGTGTATATGCCCTTGATTTTTGAAAACATTTATATTTAACTCTGGTTTAACATGGCATAAGTGATAAGAATAAAGTACATATTCAGTCAAATTAAAATGAAAACAACTATTCAACTTTGCTACAGTTAAATGAACACATGTAAAGGGAAAATTATTCTTACGTAACTAAACTTCCAAATTATTTTTTAAATCTGTACCTGGAATTCTGTTTTAGAGATACTCACATATTAAGTAGGCTTAGATGTAATTTATAATCTGTAACTGCACTTAGATTTTATGTTCGGGCTTGCAGAGCAATCACTGTACAAAAAAAAAAACAAAAAACAAATAATTTCATGTATTATTTAAAGCCATTTGGCTTGGAGATGGAACACAATGTTTCAGCATTTAAAACAAGAAAGGCTAGATTTGCTAAGTGCCCAGCTTTTGACTTCAGTATATCTCTGAAAAAACAAACACTAAAAACTTTTCTAGATCCAGCAGCTTCCAATGCTTTTTCTTTGGAACTGCTGACAACTTTGAAAATCTTGCTAATTCCATGACTACGTTGTCTCAGAAGTAAATAAAACAGAACATAATTATTGGGATAAGGTGAACTTAAGCAAAATGTTTCCATCCTTAAATTCATTTGGAATTTTTTGATTTGCTACTCTACTTTGATTTGATATCCTTTGCTCAGCTGGTGACTCACACTTCTGCTGTAGCTCTCTGTTATTCTGAACACAGAAACATGAATTCCAAGGTTCTCCATGTGCTCTTATAATGAGAAATCTGAAAGTCTGAAACAGCACTTCAAGTTGTTAATGTTCTATCTCATGGTATTCAAACTGTGATCCCTGAAGACTCAGTTGGCTGACAGTGCAGATCAAACCTCTCCTTAGCTTGACTAAGAAAAACTGAATATATATTAATGGCACTTTAAACAAACTTTTAAGAATCTGAGGAATGCCATGTGGGCAGTACCTAATGGTGAATGAGGCAAAAAAGAGACAATGTTTAAAATATGATATGATGCACTGAAAGCCTGTACAATAAATGCTAAGAACACTTCTATAATAAAGCGAAATAACAGTAATGAGTGACCAAGTTAAGATCTCAGTTTTCTCTTTCCCTTCCTCTAACAATTGCTTAACAAATGGAACAGCTTTGGACAAAAACTCCAACATAGAGATAAAGTGTTCAAAAGTAGAGAGCATTTAGACATCAAATGATTCAAAGTAATAAAATTATGTTAAGAAACTTCATACATAACTTTCTCTTGCAAAAAAGAAACCATAATATAGAAGAGAATTATTAGAATTTTCCCCAGGAGGTAAGCAGTATTATGGAGTAATGCAGTATTACACATACACAAGAATTCATATTTTATGGAATAGACTTAGACAACTTTGGCACAGCATGCCCCTTAAGTCTCTGTGAATAGGTGATCTATAAATTTGAAAATACTTTTAAATACCCATGTTGTTATTGCTTCATAACATTACTGTCTCCAACTTTTTTGATAAATTTGTACTGAACACCTTAAAGAAAACTTTATATAAACAATTGAAATGGATTCAATATACCTCTAAGAGCACAAAACCTACTACTCAACWGATGAGCATTAGAAAAGGCTTGGCTGCCTTAATCAACTTCACAGTTTCATCATCATCTCCTATTTCTCCTTTTGCTCATGTTTTATGATCAGTAAAATATGTAACACTGAGCAGTATTTCCTACAATAATATAGAAGTGTTTCCTATGATATTGTAAGTCAGAAGAGCAAGGTGGGACTGAAAAATACTATTACTGCTTATAGTTTATGGCATTTAAGTATGCTCTAATAGGCCCTCAGAAATAGCATTCATTTTAATATTGCAGTTTACCATTGCTGGGCAGAACAGCAAGTTCTCTACTGGACTCTTTACAGACATTAATAATAAATATTATAATCTTATCCAAAGACTGTACCAAAAACATAGCTGAATTCTCAGAGATAGGTTCATATGACTGGGTAATTCTGAAGAACTCATAAAATGGTACTTATTTTTCCTGAAAACATTGTAGAGCTACTGCTGATTATTGCATTAAGGTTAAATTTTTATAGTTGAAATCCTGAGAATATCAACGCTTTGCCTGTGATACATACACAGTTTCTTCACACAAACTTATTATTTAGTGCCGCTCCACAGTGACAGTTTTTCTACTGATCAGGTTTTAACACTATGAGCCCCAGCTTTGGCATCCCTTGGTACTCTAACCTGGAAAATTAGATTTCATCAAAAGCTCTGCATTCACACTAAAATTAAAGGCTTCACTATATCTGAACAGAATTCACAAAACAAATTTTAAATAGAAATTCACTTAAGCTAATATTCTTTGTATTTTTTTCCTCAGATACAACTTGATACAACTTAAATTTCTTCATATTTGGAAAAACGTACTGATTAATCAATAACTACACATTAGCCATTGTCATATGTTTTAGTCCTTTATTTTTGTAAATGCAACTTAGACGCCTGAATTGTTGGTTAAAATGAATGGCAAAGAGACTCAGATGCTGGCTCTTCTGAAATCAACAGTAAAACTCCCACCAGGTTTCCCTGAAATTTTGGGGGTTTAGGATTAGCAATAGGTTTATATATTTCCAATCAATTTTCATAGCAAAGTTTTAATGAAAAGTATTGCTTAACCAAACTCTCTAAACATTCTGTTTGTGGAGATGTAGATTCAGTAATACATTAAAATCTTCAGTTCTGGATTCAAAGGTGTAAAATGTATTGAGAGTACACTCTGAAAAGGAAAATAACCAAATTACCAATTTATTAAAAACTTCATTTTTTATAGTATAAGCAAAAAAATCATATTAAAATTCATGCACTTTCTAACAGGCTTTACGATAAAATATTTCTATTTTCACAAGATTTCAGGGATAATTCCTCATTCAAATAGATAAAAGCGTAAACATTAAAATGTCAATATCTAACTTTCAGAATAGCAAAATAATTAATATACATTGCTATCTGAAAGTACAATTTTTTTTGCTGGAGTGAATAAACAAAGGAAACTACCATTTAATTTTTTTTCCAAGTCAAAACTTAAAGATATATAAAATTATTATTTAAAAGCTGAAAGTGCAGACACCATGCATAGCTTAGTCAGTCTCACTGTTACCCTAATGACCCATCTTCTATAAAACAAGACTGTAACAGGGAATTCCCCTGGGTCTTAATTTAATTCTGAACACTACGACCAGTCCTTATGCAGCAGGTATAGCGACAGAATCATGTAAGAAAGCTGAATATCTGGTCTAAATCTGCTTTGAGGACTAAGATACCATCTTTCCAGTGAAGGGTTGACTTTTCTACCCAAAGTAGCCATATTAGTTCAATTGTTTCTATTGACAATTAGTCCCATATCATAAAGTTCCACCTCACCTTCCTTTATGATATAGGTCATGAGTATAATCATATCCAAACCAGCAAGTTTCTTTCTTTAACTACATTGATACAGTACTCATGTATAGTCAAGATCAACAGCAACAGGGTAATCCTATTTGACAACAGCAAAGGAGCACTAGTCTCATGTAGAAGAGAACTTTAGTTTTGCTTCTTGAAACTATATTAAGAAAAGGTCTAAGTGTACACACTGACAGCTGTTGCCTATGCTTTACAACTTGCTGTAATCAAGCACAATGAAGTTCATCGAGGGTATAAAACAACTGAAGTACTCAACAAGGGAACAGTTTAACTAGAAATGTAATCTTATCAGATAAATGTAATCTAGCATATAAATAGTGGACTTTATCATAAACCATATACTGCTTTACTTCCCAATGCTTTTTCCCAATAGTCTTTTAAGCTATTTATTACATTCCTGAAGCTGTGGCTTTCACTTGTTGCTTGCAGGTGCTGTTTCAGGCTGTGATGGCTCTGAATCTGCAATAAAAAAGATGAAAGTACTGATGATATCTTCAACCACAGAAGTGACAAGGTCAGCTAGAGTTTTTGCTTTCTCTTCCTCTTCTCAAAATACATACAAATTCCAGTACTTATAATTTCTGACTAAATAGATAGACAAGGTACATGCAAAGTTTACAGTATGATGTAAATCTATAATCCAAGATAAATGCCCCGTAATTCCATTTTATCTCCTGTGTGATATTTCTTAGGCTTAGCTTGTGCAGCAGAAAACAGAGAAAGCTCCATAACAGAAGGGAGCTGCAAGATCCTCATTTTGCCAATTGCTTTGGATAAGCTGACAAAAGTACCCAAGTGGAAGAAAGTGCAAGCAGTGCCCTCAGCGCACACCTGAAAGCATGAAGAGGATAAAGTCAAAACTGAATCAAGGTACAATACGCCTGGGGCAAAACCACACTGATCAGGGCATTAACCTTTTTTTTTTTTTTTTTTTTAAACATTGAAATACATAATGCATCTCAGGCTGAATAGCTGTGGTTGACAAAAGAAGACAATACAAGAAAAGCAGGTGTCATGTTATTTAACAGTTTGGGAAAGAAAAGCATTTCAAAAATACAATGCATCTGTATATCAAACTATGTAGCATATTAACTTTTCACCAATCTTTACAGTCTACTCATCATTTCATTTTCTGTTTATGCTTCAGTGCTATAACCAAACCAATTTAACCATTACCCTGAAAATCTTCAGTTTTCTTTACTTCCAAAATGTTACATTTGAGGCACATTTCACATTAAAGAAATCAGTTATAACCAAGTGAACTTATTTGGAGGCTTTGAAGATCCCAAATCCTTTCCTTTACTTCAGTAATGGAAAATTCATTAAGAAAAATATCAGTGCACTAGAATGTTAAATAGAATCTGAAGGCAAAAGAGGAGTATTAATGGTCTTCATTCATGTTAAGGAAGAGCATTTTTAGATTGACCTATAAGGTCTTCATTTCTCCTATGGCAGCATCCTCTGCATGATCAGAGATTGGATACTCAAGCTGATTTTGAAGAGTAGTTTCTCAGATTAGGCACTCTATTTCAGGTCCAGAGTGAGAGCTGGGTTCATCCTTTAGTTTTGTAGCAGATTTTCTTTCGAATGATAACACATTAGTTTAGTTTTCTGCTCTCCTGTTTTCTTCCGATACTCACCTGGAGAAAGGGACTCTGCAAAGACGACAAAGAACCCTTTACTATAAATATAGTTGTTCTTAAAAAAAAAAAAAAAAAAAAATCAATTCAGGAAGTGCTATTCATACAAACTAAAGTAACCTGCCTCTAAGCCTTGCACACATTGATATATCAAGTTCAAGAGAGTTACAACAATCCACGGTATATACACAAGTATTCACTGATATAGTTTTTAAAAAAGTCTAAAAACATACAGTAAATTCTGGAGCTTACAATATGTATATTAAATACTGTTTTAAAAGATTGTTATACAAAGCTGATACACCCAACTTGGTTACC
The DNA here is from genome assembly GCF_003343035.1 of Apteryx rowi. Lineage (NCBI taxonomy): Eukaryota > Metazoa > Chordata > Aves > Apterygiformes > Apterygidae > Apteryx > Apteryx rowi. The sequence goes on along the minus strand of NW_020451039.1, from coordinate 11,126 downwards.
AAACCACTATAAAAAGCCAAAACAAAAGGTCTTTGACATAAGACTATTCAGTAAATTTAAAAAAATAGTAGATGCACATTACATGAAATACAAATTGAAACAAGTGAAAATAAAGTCACAAAGAAAGGGGTACATGAGTTAATTTTAAAGGGACACTAAGATGCTAGGAAATATTGCCAACTGACAACAGGAAGACAGATTAAAAATGGAAATGAATTGTAAAAGTATGAGTGCACAGAACTCATACTTTTACAGAAATATTACTTACACAGAAATATTTTTACTTCCTACACACACATTTATTAAAAAAAGAAAACATAGTACTAAGAATAAATGAATAAATAGCTTTGATTTTATATGATTATCAGGACTATTTAATACTTGCAAGATGGATTTCCCCACACACTTTAAGAATACTTAGAAATAAATTATGTATGTCATAGTTATTATCATTGTGCATGACAGATTTGGAAGCATGAGCACTGTATAACATTTTTACTATAATAAAACTGCTTCAAAGCCACTATATTCAAACAAGTGTATACATTTATTTTTATGAGTTTTTAAGTACAGTGATCTATTTCCTAAATACTAGTATCAATGATATTTATAAGGAGTTTTTCAGTAAAAACTTAAGGGCCAAGGACTATTCACAACAAATATGCAGCAAATACTTCAGTCTGCTTAACTTTAATCAAGAGGACAGCTGTGTCTCTTCTAATGTTTTTACAAAAAAAATATATCACAGAGAACCCCTGGATCAAAACAGGGCATACTTCTACAATATTAAAGATTAAAAAAAGCCACAGAAGTTCCCACATTCTCTGACTACAAGCAAGACTCCACTTTTTTTTTTTTTTGCTTGTTTGTTTTTGTTTTTAAAAAAAGTCTTTGGGTATTATATGCCAAGCATGGTAATTCACTAATTTTTACCATATTTAAAGAGATACACAAAAATTAGGGCTATCTTTGCCTGTTACTTTGAGATCACAACTGACTTGGGGGAGTGGGGGGAAGAGAGGAGGCAATCAACTTGCAATAATTTTACCTCTGCACTGCTCGCTATTTTCTGATGTTTGTTGAACCTTTTTTTCCCTTTCAGTATGCTGCTGAATCCAGTCAGCCCCATAACCGTTGCTAATTAATTTGCTGAAGTTTACTGCTTCACCATTTCTCTGAGCAGGCCTGTAAAGCCAAACAAAATATACTGGGGGAAAAAGGTAACATAAGTAAACCACAATGAGGATTAGGAGGAAAAAAATTATTTTGCACATTAAAAGCAGTGACCTTATACCAAATAGTTTATTTGCAAGTAACAGTAAGCAGAAATAAATAATATATGCTACATATAATCATCTAAAAAAAAAACCCCCATACATCTAGACCTGATTCACAAAACACACATGCACAATTTTACATAAGAAGAGCCATGCATTTTATTGGAACTTTACATGTATAATAATTACAGAACTCCGGTCTTAAGAAATGAAAAAGGGAAGTCACCTGAAGAATGTGAGAGTTAAAAAGGCTGATATTATTATTATAATGTTATGAAGGTGGTATTTTGTCCCCAAATTTAATCACTTAGTTTGCATTAACACATTTCTAAAACATACGGAGATTACTGATGTCTATGCATATAGTGTATTTTTAAGACTTAAAATTCTCTGAAGCAATTTAGTTGTGCACACAGCTTGATGATGTAAGCACTTGCTTAGAAAACTGTTATATCTTCCAGGTGTTCATTACAGCATTTTTGTTGTGCCTCATCTCATGCTGGGCAATAGTTAATATGATTTCTTAAAACAATAGTCTCACTTGTGTCTTTGTAAACTATGCTCACAGAAATAACGAAAAACAGTGCAGTTGGTATCTGTTTACTGGTATTGAGAACAAAAACAAAAAAAAAACAACCAAACAATTTAGAATATGGTAAAAACATTGACCTACATGAAGTTCTACCATACAACTGTATGCTTACTTTTCCTAAAGCAAAGTTCTATTTAGTATCTTTGCCATGTAAGTTGAAGTCCTATTAGTTTAGCTGTTTATAAAACCATTTCAGTATTCCAGGTGATAGCAAGTTTAGCAGCAATAAGGACCCACGAAGTCTGTAAATACATTCATGGATCTATACAATTTCATAGGGTTACTCATATGCACAAATGGTTGCAGGATTAGGAGTTTAACAAATTTCATAAATTCACTACTTACATAGGTGGAAAGGTAAGCTTATTTTTCCCACTGAATTCCTTGTTTGTAGAAACATTCTGCATTCTGCTTTGATATTTAGGGTTTATAGCTGGAAGCTTTACCTGTGTTACAGAAATCTTAATTTAGTAAAGTAAGTTATGATAAAAATGAGTAAGAGGTGTGAAAAATGAGTTATATTAGACTAAGAATCTGTAAGTGTTACTGTCTTAGGAATATTTTTTCCAGCAGTAAGCATACAGGAATAAGGGAATACTATAAGATAATAAAACACATATTTATTCCAGATGAGATCAGCTGTCTGCTGTCTGTTCAGTATAGCAATAATGTGGAATAAGTTCATCCATGACCTTTTTCCTTGCTGTAGGCTTCTACTGAAAATTAGTTTCAAATTCAAATTTAGCAATTGCAGCCTCTCATCTTGGCTCAGTTCTCCGTATGCAATCTTTGAAAATACCCTGGTCTTACTGAAGTCAATGGGACCAGAAATTCATTCCCAGTTTAATTACAGCAACTTTTTTTGATAAAAAGCATAGGATAACCCATATAATAATAAAGCTATTGCAGTACATTAATTTGAGGTTTGAGATTCCAGCAAATGCAGATATGTTGGGAGAAACCTACAATGGAAGTATATATTACTAAATATTACTTTTATCATCTTTTTATACGTAATGACAGGTAAAGAAACTCAGGGTTGCCTAGTGGTTATAGATTTCACCTCTTTGACTATACTGAAATATCCCCATAAGGCAGACAGATGAGAAGGCACCTAGGAAGCTAGTGAAATGGCATTACAAAGTCTAGGAGTGAAAGTCAGAAAACTGAAAAGTAATGGAAAAACATCAACAACACTTATTAAAGCTATTTATTTAACACCCATCAGAATCAATGACTATGGAAGGGTCAGACTTCCCTCAAACAAAAACATTAAACTAAGTATCCCCAACAGGTCCCAGATATTTTTGATGAATAACTGGGAAGAAATTTGAGGTTTAAAAATAAATAAATAAATAAATAAAAATAACAAAATCTTTAAAGACTACTTACAGCTTCCTTCACTTCATTAAGAAGAAAAAAATGAAGATGGCATGAACTATTTTCAAAGCCTTTCCTTTATTTTAATATATTGTTTTAATTAATACTATTTTGACCATTTTATCTTTTAAACATCCAAAATGGGAGCACAACCCATAGCATAAAAGATACTAATGGCAGGTTATTTTTAAAAAAATTCAGAAGATGGTAATTAGAAGTGCTATATTGCTATATAAAAGTACATTAGGCATAAAGATCCCCCGCACCTAAGTGGACACACTTACTACAACAGAGTTAACCAAACAGAGTAAAAAATTAGGAACAGAGCACAAAAATTAGATGTATAATGAGCAAGTGCAATTGGATTGCAGACACAATAAAACATTTCACAGGAAAATATCAATGAAGAAAAATTCTAAAATAGATGTAAATACACTACAGAGTTAAGGAGCACGTGCAGATTCAGTATGGAAAGAATGAAAAAAAGTATAACAGCATTGGTATATATCTAATCCATGAACTAATTAACAAACTAATAAAAAAAAGGGGGGAAAGATGAGTATTTGGGGAATGTAGATGATTTTCTTATTTTCTGGGAGAAACCGATTCTGAAACAGAAGGCCAATCCAAACTACCTTATTTCAGTGCAGAAATTCCTACAGACTTCAGTGGAGACAGTTTCACTAGAAGAAAAATTCCAGAATCTGGTAACAAATAAATTGATGGGCTACTACCTTGCAGACAAACAGACTGCTGATATATTGAACCTTAAAGATAGGAAAAACTGGGACGCTTGTCAAATAAAAAGAGTTGATACTAGTAAGAATATTATGCAGTGATGTTGGATGAAGGCAGGGGGTGTTTTTTCCAACCTGGAGGTTAAAAAAAAAAAAAAAGGTGAAAAGCTGCCTTACAACTGCTTTTTAAATCCATGAACTCTTACTTTCTGAAGTGGTCCATTTGTATTTTATATTTCAAAAACACTAACCTAGTGTGCAAGGAATATAACTGTTGTTTTCTGTTTATCATTATACCATTTCAGATACAACATACCATGGAAGTTCCAGACCCAGGACACTGTCGCTGAGTGTTGAAACTTACAAAATCAATGTAATAAGACAAGCATAAATCATCAAGGCCTGGTAACTTTTGGTGCTTATTCACTGCGCGGCACACAGGGCAACACAGAAACACAACATGATTTGATATTTGACACAAATAGTAGATGGAAAGAGAGGAGACTCTTGTCTTGACACTGAGAAGAAGAAACATTTGAAAAGGAAGCCTAAAACTTAAAGAGAAGATGAGTAAAAAATAAACAAACAAATAAATAAATCTAGAGACAACTATCAAAAATAAGGAAAAGAGAGAGAAAAGGAAAGGCAAAGAGAAGAGACTGAAGACTAACACAGTGAAACTTGCGCATTGTTCTAAATGCTCAATTTCTTTTCCTCAAATTAAATGAAATAGACTAATGTAAACTGCAAGTACCAAAACATTCCATAGCGTTCAAATCCAGTAATGAGTGACAAAGGGAACTAAGGAACATATTAGAATTTGTYTTTGAAGGGAATCAAATCAGGTCTGGAATCCCATCAGGCTGTTACTTCACTGTGCAAATTCAGCATTAAGAACAGGCCCTTGTGCCATTACACTCTAATGATTATAGCTGAGGAGGCATCTTCACTTTGACAGGTCTCTATTTAACATCCACAGTGCCTTCAAGAAAAATCAAGCTAACCATGTAGGTCATTTTTCACACATTCTCTGTTTAAAATGCTCTCTCCCTTTGTAATGAGATGGTAACAGCATACCCTGAAATTACTCTTTACATTTATTGTACATATAAGTTTATTAGACTCTGATTCAAATAAACGCTAATTGTGATTTGTAGGTCAACTACTTGAAGCGATGCTGAACAACTCTTACAGCATGCATCAAAAGTTCAAAAGGAAATTTTGCTATTGAGGCTTATGATTTAGTGGTGCTTTACCACTAGAGATACTAAATGCATAGCCAGGAATGTTGATCCCATTTTCCTTTTTGTTTGGAAGGAAAAATCCCATCATTCAGAGTTGCACAAACTGTCTGGGCATGGAGAGAAGCCTCTCATTCTTCTGACAACCTTAATACCTGTGTATCGACCACGAGCAAGATATGACCTACTCTTTGAAGGAATACATAGGGTTCTTAAGGGTTTGGCTATGAAACACTTACTATAGAAACTAAAGACCCACTCACCACAGCTCTAGAAAAATTTCCATATGGAAAAAGCAAGACAAAAAACCCAGATGAAGTTACTTGTACTTACTGACAGATGATAAATATATACCTATGTATGCCTAGCAGAACTCCGTGACACTTTACAAAAAGAGATCCCTATCATTACCTCCGTTTTATAGGAAAACCGAGGCACAGCAAAGCGAGGTGACTTGCACAAGCTAATGGAGCAGACTAGTGGCAGAGCTGGGAATAGATGGAGTTCAGGTATCCCGAGTCCCCCATCCAGTGTGCTTATTTACTAGGCCAAACTGTAGATCAGTTGAAAAAGAACTGGTATAATCTAGTTTTGTTTCCTGTGTCCCCAGTATACTGAGGGAAGATAGCAATTAAAAGGTGGAAACAGCAATGAAAAGGTGAATTCTATGATGAACAGGGAACTTCAAACACTTCTACTAGAAGCATATTGACTGTTAGGGTATGAATAGCACCACTAACTAAAGGAGTTCCTCCTTTCAACCTCTGGAAAAAACATCCTTTAACAAAAAGCTAAAGTCCAATGCAAATGCCTAGGAGATATGATTTCACACATGAGGGAGTAGTCTTAGTGGGGTAGCAGAAAGATTCCCCAACTCTGACACTAACCCTGATACTGCGTCTAACTGATCTCCCACCTATACTTAGCCCTCTCTTTCAGTTAGCAGCATTTTCAACCCACCCTGGTTGGTTGAAACACTACATGGTGTGTAGGCTAAAGGATGTTTCCATTTGGCCTAGTAATCTGTCACTTCAGCACGAGGATGAAAGCTAAATCCTTCACATGCTGACAGTTCTTTGCTGCTTTGCATAATTCCCAGAAGAAAGAGAAGTATCCTTGCAATTAAGGCATCAGGAAGAAACAACAGGATCTGTGCTGAGGCATAGAGAACCATATGATGGCTCTCCCTGGTCTCCAGTCCTACTGCACACAATTACAAACATAAGAAACATTTTCAGTATGAGCAGTGATGAAGATTCCAATATTTTGAACAGAGCGGCATAAAAGCTTAAAGATCCAGAGCAAGGGCTCACTTGGGAACCATGTTTTCTGAACTGAGCACAACTGCTACCCTTAGAGGTTTAAATGTTTTTGCTGTTGTCCATAAGGGCACCCTTTGAGACTTCTCTCCGTGATTGCACCATACCTCTCTGTTCTCAAGGAGTGCTTAGTCAGACTGGACTGAAAAAAAGTTTTCAATATAATTAATATCACCTAAATACTTCAGGTAGTTTGCCACTGTAGTATCATCACATAGTGGTACAAGCACATTGAATGTTGGTTAGAAATTTTCTTGCAGTGGTTTTGGAATACATCTGTAACATTTCAATATACAAGATGTAGAGTCAGAAAACTAAAACAAATAACGTTTGGGAGGACTAGTTCCATTGCCTTACTGAAAGATTCCTCAGGGGAGTACTCTCAACTAAACACAAGATAGAAACCTCTTATAACAAGAGACAACTACTAGGAGTAGCTGTGAAAGAAAAGCACCTTTTGATGTCTCAAGGTATAGGAGACACTTCTCATGAGGGTACAAGAAGAAAGGTACTAAGAAGGAAGACAACCATTTCAGAGATGTTGGGGGGGAGAAGAAACTAAGGAGCAGAATGATCCACAGATAATCTGTCTTTTTAGGCATCTAACCATAAAGAGTCAGGCTTGGGATTTAGCAACTTGAGTGAAACTCAGCTTCAGCTTTCAAGAGTGGTGTAAATTTTATCAGGAGATTTGGAAACTGAGCTGAATGTAACATATCACCAAAAAAGAAAGCAGGTATATAGTGGCTATAAAACAAATGGGACTTTCCCTGATTGTGCATGAAACTGGGTCTTGATCAAACTCCATCCCTAACARAAACAGACCTCAATTTCACTTTAACAGCCACCACAAAGACTTGAATTGCACCTACTCTTGTCAAAATTAAATTTGACTCAGAGCACTGAAAATAGTGGGTTCTTAAGTAAGGGAGCGAGGAACAGTGCTTCATCTCCCTCCTGTTTTCATCCTGTAAGGGGGTTCCATGGCAATCTGTATTTCTATTTTCAGTATTTTAAGTTCCGTTTTCAGTATTTTAAGTCTCCTACAGAAATAAAACTTCACCTAGAGACATCAGTCAAATTATAGCTTAAGCATACATTGTGTGTTTGACTGTTTCCGCAGACAAAGAGGACATTCCCAAGCCTGTCCTGAAAAGCAAGGCCTACCCACTTCCACAAGCCATTGTTCCAAACTTGCATTAGTTACTCATCTCAGCAAAGGCAAAGGGTTTTCCTAAAATGTCAAGCATTTGCACTTGCATTCAAGTGGAAGATAGCTACTGGTGTTCAAGTATATCAGAAGTCTTCCCCTGGGTGCTCCAAAGGACTACAGTAACTGAGGCACACAAAACTGGAGAGCATATTAAAAACCAAAACAACAACAACAAAACCTATCAGGCTTAAACATCTAAACGGGGAGGAAAGGAAGAGGAAAGAGAGAGGCTGGGAGATAGGTTTCCAGGACAAAGCCAAGACATCACACAGAACTTTGTTCTAACGGCAGCTTGTGCTATACTTATTTTGCATTAGATGCATCTTCTGTTTTTAGATTGACAGTGCAGTATCTTTCAGGAGCATCTCTTGAATTTAAACTAAAACAAAAGCCCTTCTTTGAACAGTCTTCTGTTCCTTCTTCTTCTTCCTTTCCCCTCTTCCCCCTTCTTTCTTCCTCCCCCAAGACCACTGAACAAGAATTTACTGACAAAGAGTAAATTAAATTGCAGGGGGAAAATAAAGGATAAGAAAACAGAGAACTATTGGCTTTCATACACACTTAAATATATGCACCATATAATGTGATTGGAAATTGCATTTCTGGCTCGTATGCTGTACCTGGAGCACTTAAGAGAAACATGACTTCATTATCATTCTCTAACTGCAATACAGAAAATTGCTCCCGGAATACCGAAATTGCAGTGGACTATAACTTCCCTTTAGTAAGAACCAACAAGTCCAATCAGAAGCGTCTTCACCAGCTCTACACAGAAAGCATCATCACTGAACATCTCTCAATCATACCTTTTTTTTCTCTGTGTTCTCTTTGTCCTCAGCATCCCGTTGCCAAACACTTTTCGTATCGAAATCAAATGGTGCTCTTCTTGTCTCATAGCTATTACTATGATGATCACCAGCCTTAAACTCTTCATGAATCATATAATCTGGTATAGTGGAAACATAGTTCCTGCAGACAAAAATTTAACAGTTATTGGTACTATGGATAATTATCCTACACTTTATTACAAAATATCCATTTGAAACACTAACAGATGAATACAGAACCTAAAAAGTTATGTGGGATCTCAGCAGACTTACTGCGGCTCATTGGTTGTTGGGGGATTAGAGCGGTGTGAGTACCAGTCAGGTGCAGCATATGCTACTGGAGATGACTTCCTTGTAACAGGAGTGTAGTGCTTCAGTAAGTCTTAGGATAAAAAGATAAAAGCTGCTAATGGTCTGACTTCTATCTGGTAATAAAAGCATTACCTTTATCTTCAGGTTGGTGCTTTGTCAGGAAGAGATACTTTTCTATTCAATATTATTCATATCCCTTGATAAAAATGGACAATCAGAACCTTTTAGCATTGCATTTCAATTGTACCATGTATCTTGTTTTAAGTATTTTGACATATTTCTACCAGTGCCTGGGAATTATTATTTCTGTATTGGTTATTCTACTCTAAGTTTATGTGCAAGCTATCTATTCAAGTTTCACACTTTTTTTCCAATAAAGTAAAAAATGAAAATACAGACTATCCTGGTACAAGACCAGAGCACGTACAGAACTGTAACATGCTGAATGTCATTATAAAATAAAACAAAAAACACTTTATAGACTTCTACAAAGTTTTCCGATAATGCCTTTTGGGATGAGATCGTATTCACCAGAGCATTATTTAAATAAACCTGACATAAGTTGTAAAGACTTCTCTATAATGCAGTTAAACTGTCATACTGATCTAATTAGTTTAGATACAGTACAAGACTATAGATTTTGGTAATGAGTAGCTAAATTAAAAATAAGCTGCAAGGATTGGCTTTTAGATCACATTTTCAATCAATAATTTTTTTCCATAGTTTAACTTCAAAACTCCAGGGGATTCTTCTGAAATATCTACAAGCTTTTTCTACCACAAACCAAACTAAAAGAAAAACAAGGAAACAAAAAAAGCAGATGTTTACCAGGTCGGCCTCCTTGCTTTGCCAACTTTACATATTCTGAATCAGTATCTTTGATCCACTTCCTGCGGCCCCCAAACATCTTTTCATTTTGAGGTTCCGCAAGGTCACTCAGACCTGGAATCTGGGATGGTGGAGGAAGTGGAATTCCCGAGTTCACTGATTTCTCTGGTTCTTTCAGGGGTATGTGGTAGTACCATTCTACAGTAAAAGAGAAGAAAATATTTACAGTAAATGTTCACTGCTAACATCCTTTTTCAGGTAGCAAAAACAACAAACTTTGTTTGTTACTTAAGACTGAAGAGAGTTCGTTTGAAACTCAAGCAATATGCTGCATTTCAGCTGGAAAGTAAAAGACAAGGTGTGCTTATTGCGGGGGACATAGTACATACGACTTTTAGAGGATCAGATGCAGTAAAGAAATACCTTCGTTTAAATTTTGAAATAGTACTCAAGTTTTCACTGAAAGTATTCTAATACATAGGATCATCTAGTTTCATGCAGAAAACGAGACCAAGGACACCAAAACCAGCAACAGTTATGGAAGACAATAAGCATTTGGTTTCCTTTCCTCCTCACCTATTAACAAAAGCAACAACAGTGTTCTGACTTTTCTGTTTGCAGCCTTTACTTGTTAAAAAAAAAAAAAAAAAAGACATAATCCTTTCTCATCTTTTAGTGCTTAAAAAAGTCCTCATTAATGGGAAAATGGTATGGGAAACAATAAAGAAAAAAAACTAAAGAATTATGCTATGAAAGACACAAAAGCAACTCACAGAAATGAGCCCAAATGCAGCAAATGTAGCTACATAGGGGCAAGTACACTATCTTGAGGCAGACAACCTACTAAAGGTAACTTATCCTATCAGGAAAAATATTAGCTATGCAGAAACTCAGCTAAAAAAAGAAAACCCAAGGAACCTACTTCGCTTGATGGCAGGGGCAAAGAAATATTAGACTGTGTTTTCTTTCACTACACTTTCTAATTGATCCATCAGGAACTGCTCTACCTAATTATCTCAAATGTTCTCTTCTTTTCAATTTGCTGGGTTACCACCAYCCTGGAACTCCACATTACTTCATACCTTCAGACTGAAGAGAGTTTTCCAAAAGTTATAAATTGACTAGGAAGAGTTTCTATTTCAATGGAAAATGACGATAGCTGACTGGAAATTTCCTCTAAAATAGATCAGTAAGACCCATCTAACAGGCTAAACTCTATTGGGAGTTAACTAGAGTACAGGGTGTTTTAAGACGAGTTTTTCCCCCCGCAACATCTTCTAGAGAACCTCTGCAAAACAGAAAAAAAAAAACATAATTTAAAATGCAACCACTAAGTGTTAAAATTAGTCGGGAATAGCAAACATGCTTAGAGCTCAGAAAAAACTTAAAAAAAAAAAAAA